>NW_012102177.1:1766742-1767279 GCF_000951045.1 Mandrillus leucophaeus
TACCCCGCAGCCTGTGCGACAGAATGAGACTCTGACTTAAAAAAAAAAAACAAAAAAAAAAAAACCCAGGCAAGGCTTTGGACTCACGCCAGTAATCCCAGCACTTTGGGAGGCCGAGGCGACTGGATCATTTGAGGTCAGGAGTTTGAGACCAGCCTAACCAACATGGGAAAACCCTGTCTCTACTAAAAATACAAAAATTAGCTGGGCACGGTGGCACATGCCTGTAATATCAGCCACTCAGGAGGCTAAGGCACGAGAACTGCTTGAACCAGGGAGGTGAAGATTACAGTGCGCCGAGGTCACGCCACTGCACTCCAGCCTGGACGACAGGGCGAGACTGTCTCAGAAAAGAGAGAGAGAGAGAAAAGTGTAATTAACACATGGAATTTAATCATATCTATTTCCCCTTATTATTATTTCGATTTATTATTATATCCTATTTATTTGTTGTCTGCTAGAACTGATGAGGCCTGAAAAACGTGAATTAAAGCCCCTTTGCTCCTAAGCTGCTCTTTGAAACCCTCCTCATACTTC
>NW_012102177.1:1768304-1792672 GCF_000951045.1 Mandrillus leucophaeus
CAGTCTAAATTCATATCAATCTAGTTTGCATCGATACCAACTTAACTTCAATAACATACAAAATGTGAAAGGATGGAAAAAGATATTTCATGAAAACAGTAACTGAAAGAAAGCTGTGGGCCTGTATCAATATCAGAGAAAATGGATGTTAAATCCAAAACAAGACAAAGGACATACTATATTAATAAAAGATTCATCAAGAAGATCAAAGAACTGGGAGAAATGAGCAGTTACTAATGAAAGGGCATAAAGTTTCAGTTAAGCGAGACGAAGAGGTTCTGGAGCTCTGTTGTGTGACACTGTGCCTGCAACAAACAACAGTGTACATTTAAACCTCTCCCCACCAGGGCAGATCTCATGTTAAGTGTTCACACCACACTAAAGAGAAAAAGATACAGCAATTATAAACCTTCACGCATCAAAGAACGGTGCCCCACGTAGCAGAATAAAGGAGATACTGACAGAATTAAAGGGAGAGACAGAGAGGATGACACCCACCCAGGCTGGAGTGCAGTGATGCAATCTCAGCTCACTGCAAATTCCGCCTCCGAGTTTCAAGCAATTCGCTGCCTCAGCCTCCCAAGTAGCTGGGATTATAGGCATCCACCACCACGCCCAGCTAATTTTTGTATTTTTAGTACAGACAGGGTTTCACCATCTTGGACAAACTGGTCTTGAATTCCTGACCTCGTGATCTACCCGCCTCAGCCTCCCAAAGTGCTGGGATTAAAGGTGTGAGCCACTGCACCTGACTATAGCTGGAGATTTCAATACCCAACTTTCAATAATGGATGAAACATCCAGATGGAAACCTGGCAAGGACACAGAGAACTGCAGCACTAAACAAACTAGACCTAACATATACACAGAATACTCCCCCACCAACAGTGACTGCACGTTCTTCTCAAGGGCACAGGGGACAATCTCCAGGACAGACCATACTTTAGGTCAAAATTCAAATTTCAAAAAACGTATAGACTGAACCCAAAGGATCTTTTCCAAGTACAATGGAACAGACCTAAAAAATCAGTATGAGAGAAAATGGAAACATTCACAATGACTGTGAGACTTCTTTCCTGAGTCAGATAATGGTTTCGAACACATGCAGACCACACTTCCTTAACTTTTTGGCATCTTCATAATGTAACAGCTATAGGAAAGCATTTTTTTTTTTTAAAGACAGGGTTTCACTGTTATTGCCCAGAGTGGAGTGCAATAGCACCATCTCAGCTCATGCAGCCTCCGCCTCCCAGGTTCAAGCGATTCTCCTGCCTCAGCCCCCAGAGTAGCTGGGATTACAGGTGGCCCCCACCACGCCTGGCTAATTTTTTGTATTTCTAGTAGAGATAGGGTTTCGCCATGTTGGCCAGGCTGGTGTCAAACTCCTGGCCTTAGGTGATCTGTCTGCCTCAGCCTCCCAAGTGTTGACATTACAGACGTGAGCCACCGTGGCTGGAGTTTTTTTTTTTTTTTTAAAGACAGGGTCTTGGGAGGAGGAGGTTGCAATGAGCAGAGATCGCACCATTGCACTCCAGCCTGGGTGACAAGAGCAAAGCTCCATCTCAGAAACAAAAAAAAAGACAGGGTCTCACTCTGTCGCCCAGGCTGGAGTGCAGTGGCGCGATCTCGGCTCACTGCAGAGATCTGCCTCCTGGGCTCAAGCAAATCTCTCACCTCCCAAGTAGCTGGGACAACAGGTGCACCACCACACCCAGCTCACTTTTGTATTTTTAGTACAGACAGGGTTTCACCATGTTGGCCAGGCTAGCCTCAAACTCCTGACCTCAAGTGATCCACCCGCCTCAGCCTCTCAAAGTGCTGGGGTTACCGGCGTGAGGGCACTGCGTCCGGCCTGACAAGCACTTTCAAGTTGTGTATGACTAATGCTTTCTCCATTCCTTTCTTACGTCTGGACGAGGCGCTGACAAACTATATCCCGGCCCAACATCAGTTCTGCAGATGAAGTCTTTCAGTACAGCCACACCAGATGTGAGGATTCATGGCAGAGACTACGCGACTCACAGAACCTAAAATAACTTACTCTGTATTTTTCCCTTTACTGAAAACACGTACCAATCTCTGCTTAGATGATCAACAAAACAGTGAACGAAGTGCTATTGATAACTTCTGTGGAACAAGTGCTCCGACCAGGGCCAATTTCAAGCTGCCAATGTGTTCTTCAATGTGGAGTGGGGCAGAGGTTGGTGGCGGGCGGGGGGGACGTGAAACAGCACACCATTCTACGTAATTATTCCATGGGAAGAAGGATAAAATGTACTTGAATAATTAGTAAGTACTGGGTTTTAAGTATTTACTACATTTAATTATGACTTTTTACCCAGTAATACAATTTTTTCAGTGGTTGTCTATAACACCTGCCTCCCTCCCGATAACGTATCAATCTACTCTTGTGAGTCAGCACAAGTCAAGTTCGCCATCCCTTGACTTAATGTTTCATTTTGACCTTCCTGAATCACTTTGTGTTTGGCCGGCCTCTGTACACAAGGCAGACCAGAGGTGGGTTCTGCTGTGTAATGCAGTCCGGAAACAGGCGAGGTAAGACCTGTATTCGTTTGCTAGAGCTACCACGACAAACCATCACAAACGGTGTGGCTTCAACAGAAGCCGCTTGTCTCACAGTTCCGGAGCCAGAAGTCTGGGATCTAAGCGTCAGCAGGGCTGGCTCTTTCTGTGGGCCTGAAGGAAGGACAGACTATTCCAGGCCTCCTCTCCCAGCTGCTGGTGGCTTTGCTGGAAGTCTTCGTTACTCCTCGGCACCTTCCCAGTCTCTGCCTCCACGTTCACATCACGTATTTGTCTGTGTCCTCATTTCCCCTTTTCCTAAGAATACTAGTCACAGGTCAGGTATGGGGGCTCCCGCCTCTAATCCCAGCATTTTGGGAGGCCAAGGCAAGAGGATCACTTGAAGCCAGAGGTTGAGACCAGTCTGTGCCATACAGCAAGACCTTGTCTCTACTAAAAAAATTTATTTAGGCCAGTAGTGGTGGCTCACACCTGTAATCCCAGCACTTTGGGAGGCTAACTGGATATATCACTTGAGGTCAGGAGTTCAAGACTAGCCTGACCAACATAGTGAAATCCGGTCTCTACTAAAAATACAAAAATTAGCTGGGTGTGGTAGTGCGCTCCTGTAGTCCCAGCTACTCAGGAGGCTGAGGCAGGAGAATCTCTTGAACCCAGGAGATGGAGGTTGCAATGAGCCGAGATTGTGCCACTGCACTCCAGTCTGGATGAGAGGGCAGACTCCATCTCAAAAAAAAAAAAATTTTTTTATTTAAATTAGCTGGGCATGGGCCAGGCATGGTGGCTCATGCCTGTAATCCCAGCACATTGGGAGGCCAAGGCAGGTGGGCGGATCATGAGGTTAGGAGATCGAGAACATCCTGGCCAACATAGTGAAACCCCGTCTCTACTAAAAATACAAAAGTTAGCTGGGCATGGTGGCGTGTGCCTGTAATCCCAGCTACTCAGGAGGCTGAGGCAGGAGAATAGCTTGAACCAGGGTGTCGGAGGTTGCAGTGAGCTGAGATCACACCACTGCACTCCAGCCTGGTGACAGAGCAAGACTCTGTCTAAAAAAACAAACAAAAAAATAATAATAATAATAATTAGCTGGGCACGGTGATGCATGCCTGGAGTCCCAGGTACTCGGGAGGCTAATGTGGGAGGATCGCTTAAGCCTATATCACACCATATATCACACCACTCACTGTACTCCAGGTTGGGTAACAGAGCAAGACACTGCCTCCAAAAAAAAAAAAAAAGACAACGACCAGTCATATTGAATTGAGGATTCACCCTACTCCAGCAGGGCTTCACCTTGACTAACTACATCTACAATGACCCTATTTCCAAATAAGGTGGCATTCCGAGGTAGTGGGAGTTAAGACCTCAACACGACTTTTGGGGGATACAACTCAACCCACAACGAAGCCACTGACACGACATGATATGACGCATGCTTGGTCTTACTTCTATCACAGTATGCTCTGTAGGTTTTTTTTTTTTTTATCTTTCTCTCTCCCTTTTTTTTTTTTTTTTTTTTGACAGGTTCTCATTCTGTCACCCAGGCTGCAGTGGAGTGACATGAACACAGCTCACTATAAACTCAACCTGCCAGGCTCAAGTGATCCTCCCACCTCAGCCTTCTGCGTAGCTGGGACTACAGGCCCATACCACCACACCCAGCCAACTTTTTTATTTTTTGTAGAGCTGGGGTTTCGCCATATTGCTCAGGCTGATCTCGAACTCCTGGGCTCCAGCCATCTGTTGACCTCGGCCTCCTATGGTGCTAGAATTACAGGCATGAGCCACGACACATGACTATCTTTCTTTCTATCTTATCCACTTTTTCATTTCTATCTTCTACGGCCAATACCGTCTTGTGCAGCTTGAATTTTGCCTTCCTTCTGTGGTATCCTCATTAGTTCTCTACTGAGTCCTGTCAACTCCTGTGTCATCGCTTCATGTTTTGCCATTTACTGCAGGAGTCTTTTGTGTTTGAACTTTGTGTTTTCCTCCACAGAGGTGGTTATTTGTTACGTTATTTAAATTCATGGTGGTATATTTCATTACAAATTTCATCTGTCCCCTGTCAACGTTTTTTGGTCAGTGTCTTAGGGAACAGATTAGTTTACTTTGTTGCTCCTTTCTTACGTTTTAATTTTAATTATCTTCGTATTAATCCTTTTTTGCTACTCACCAGTGAATGGAGTGGGGCTAGTTCTAAAACGGCCATTTACATGAGATTACTTTTACTTGGGTGTGGGAGTGTGGGGGGTTCATTCTTCCAGCTAGTTATTTCTTCACAATCCAAGTGCTCTCTACTTTCAGGTGCCACAGATTGCCTACTGCAAATAAAGCCAGTCGGAGTGCCTGTGCGGGTCCCACCTCCACAGCTTCTCTGAAGCACACCAAATCCAACAGCCTGAAAAAGAGCCCTGCTCACCCTACTTCTGCACCTGCTGCTGCTCACGGGGAGACTTTTGTACCTCATGGCAGGTTCTTCACCTTCGGGACCAACACTGGAAAACTAAGTCCACATGAGACTTTGTTTTAAAAAAGACAAAAACAAAAACAGGCCAGGTGCAGTGGCTCATGCCTGTAATCCCAATATTTTGGGAGGCTGAAGTGGGAAGATCAGTTGAGGCCAGGAGTTCAAGACCAGCCTGGGCTACACAGTGAGACCGCCATCTCTACAAAAATAATATGAAAATCAGCTTAGCAGGCTGGGTGTGGTGGCTCACCCCTGTAATCCCAGCACTTTGGGAGGCCAAGGCAGGCAGATCACTTGAGGTCAGGAGTTTGAGACCAGCCTGGCCAACATGGTGAAACCTTGTCTCTACCAAAAATACAAAAATTAGCCAGGCCTGATGGTGGGTGCCTTTAATCCCAGTTACTCGGGAGGCTGAGGCAGGAGAATCACCTGAGCCTGGGAGGCAGAGGCAGTTGTGAGCCAAGATGGTGCCAATGCACTCCAGCTTGGGCAACAGAGTGAGACTCTGTTTAAAAATAAATAAATAAAATAAAAATAGCTGGGCATAATGATGCCCACCTGCAGTCCCAGCTACTCAGGAGGCTAAGGTGGGAGGATCCTTGTGCCCAGGAGTTCAAGGCTGCAGTGAGCTATGATCACGCCACTGCACTCCAGCCGGGGTGACTGGGCAAGACCCTGTCTCTAAAAATAAAACAAAAATAAGCAAATAAAAACCCGAAGTGTTCATTAGCTGAGGACTAATTGTGGCACCAACAGACCTCAGAACATCACACAGTATAGAGAAACAGTCACTTTTTCTGGTTTTTCATTTTCCTGACCTCTAAAGATGCTATGTCCTCAGGTCTGGTCCTTACACCACTTCTGTTCTCTATTTATACTATCTTCCACTCTCACAGCTCTAAAGAACATCTGCTTACAATTGCTAAATCTCTATCACCAGCATGGACTTCTATCTTCAATTCTAGAGCTGTATTACTTCAGAATTTTTTTGTTGCTGTTGTTGAGATGAACTTTTGCTCTTGTTGCCCAGGCTGGAGTGCAGTGGTGCGATCTCGGCTCACTGCAACCTCCGCCTCCCAGGTTCAAGACATTCTCCTGCCTCAGCCTCCCGAGTAGCTGGGATTACAGGCATGCGCCACCACACCCGGCTAATTTTGTGTTTTTAGTAGAGATGGGGTTTCTCCATGTTGGTCAGGCTGGTCTCAAACTCCTGACCTCAGGTGATCCAATCACCTCGGCCTCCCAAAGTGCTGGGATTACAGGCGTGAGCCACCGCGCCTGGCCTACTTCAGAATTTTATATCTGTCTATTTGACACTTCCACTTGGGTGCCCAACCACACAGATATTGCAAAAGTAAAACGACTGAAACTAACCTGATTTTTTTTCCTGCTCTTCTCAGAGCTTTCCTCATTTTAGAATGCCCAGGTAAAATACGGGAGCTATCCTTGACTCCTCTCTTTCTCTCCATTCCATCAGAAAATGTTGTCAGCTGTACCTTCAAATCGTATCCAGAATCCAAACACTTGTTAAGACATATGGGCAGGGTGGGGTGCTCATGCCTGTAATACCAGCACGTTGTGAGGCTGAGGTGGGAATACTGCTTGACCCCAAGAGTTCCAGACCAGCCTGGGCAACATGGCAAAACCCGGTCTCGACAAAAAAAATACAAAAAATGAGCTTTGGTATGGTGGCTCTTAAGCTACTCAGGAGGCTGAGGCAGGAGAATTGCTTGAGCCTGAGAGGTTAAGGTTGCAGTGAGCTGAGACTGCACCACTACACTACAGCCTGGGTGACAGAGTGAGACCCTATTTCATTAAACAAATGAACAAACAACACCACTACCTCCATGCAGGTTTAAGCCGTGAAGATAGTTAACGGTTTTATCAGCTCTCACTTGTCTTCCTGCTTCCACCCTTGCTCTGCTGCAGTTTATTCTCAGCACAGTAGCCAGAGGGATTCTTTTAAAATAAGTCAGACCATGTCACTCCTATGCCTTAACCCTCCAATGGCTCTCCGTCTTAGAATAAAACCCGAAGGCTTCTGAACAGCCCACAAGGCCCTAAATAATCCAGCTCTCAGTGTCATCTCTAAGCCATTTTGTGCAGCTCTCCCCTCCGGTTCCAGGCTAGTCTTCCTTCCTGGTCCTGTGATTCCGAAAACACAGGTAGTCCTCACTGAGCACGAAGCTCACACGTGTAAATATCAGAATAGTCATGCAGCACATGAGGATGTTTCAATGAACAAGGGACCACGCACATGACAGTGGTCCCATAAGATTACAATTTCTGGCCGGGCACGGTGGCTCACGCCTGTAAACCCGGCACTAGGGGAGGCTGAGGCGGGCAGATCACCTGAGGTCAGGAGTTCAAGATCAGCCTGACCAACATGGAGAAACCCTGTCTCTACTAAAAACACAAAATCAGCCAGGCGTGGTGGTGCATGCCTGTAATCCCAGCTACTCGGGAGGTTGAGGCAGGAGAATCGGTTGAACCCCAGAGGCAGAGGTTGTGTTGAGCCGAGATTGAGCTACTGCACTTTAGCCTGGGGCAGCAAGACTGAAACTCTGTCTCAAAGATAAATAAATAAATAAAGATTATAATTTCTATGTTTAGATACACAAATATGTACCACTGTGTTACTACTGCCTACAGTATTCAGTCAAGTCCTGTACAGGTTTGTAGCCTAAGAGCAACAGGTTGGACCATACAGTCTAGGTATGCAGTAGGCCATCCCATCTAGGTTCATATAGTGACACTCATGATGTTCACACAACAATGAAATTGCCTACTGATGTGTCTCTCAGAATGTATCCCCACTGTTATGTGGCGAGCTCTACGGTCCCCAAATCACCATGGAACTAACAGAGGCCCATGATGATCAGTAACCAATCACATCACCTCTTAAGTCTGGCAATGACCAATCACTGACCATAAACAGTTCCGCATAAACAGTTCATCAAGCAAACAAAGCATGTCGTTGTGTTGCTCTGGCGTCCCAGTGATAAACCAATGTGAAATTTTAAGAAAACGGAAGACTGAATGTGAGAATGGGTCAACCAAGATGAAAATGCAGCAAAAGACCAAAAAGGGATGAGGCCAGAAGTGAAATTATATGTGAGTTGAAGATTTCACAATGGACCAGCACAGAGAAAAAAGGAGAAGACCTACACTTGTAAAAAGCTGTATGGACCATACTGAAAAATGTAGTGAATATAAAAAGGAAGGTAAAGTAGCTTTATATCATCTTTCAGTTTAAACTGCATCAGGAAAGCCACTTAAGGCAGAAATAGAGTGTTTATTTCTATTTTGGACTGACAATAGTAATAACCAAAAAAAATTACAATTATTCAAGGCTGAAGTGTTGAGGTTAGCTCCCACACTGAAAGAAAATGGTAATTAGGAAAATGCATTACTGCTAGGGAAGGCTGGTTTTAGCATTTCAGAAGTCAATGTGACTGTGAGTGGTGCTGAGTGAATCAGCAAACTGCCCTCGCACAGAAGGATGGTGCGCTAAAGTGTGTACCCAGAGTCCAAGAGGAAGCGAAGGCAAAGTGGTTTTGAGGAAAAGGACGAAGAGGTCTCAGAAGTTATGCTGGCAAAAACCTTCACATTTAGTGAAGTCTTGGAGATGTTCCACAACACTGAAGGGCAAAGGGTGAATGGTGGAAATAGACCTCAACTTAGAGTGTGATAGTTTGCCAAGGTTCACGAGGTCAAGAGATAGAGACCACCCTGGCCAACATGGTGAAACTCCGTTTCTATTAAAAATACAAAAATTAGCTGGGCGTGGTGGCGCACTCCTGTAGTCCCAGCTACTCAGGAGGCTGAGGCAAGAGAATCACTTGAACCCAGGAGGCAGAGGTTGCAGTGAGCGCCACTGCACTCCAGCCTGGTGACAGAGCAAGACTCTGTCTCAAAACAAACAAACAAAAAGAATCTATCAATCTATCTACATGTGTATGCAGAAAAAGATGTGGAAAGATACTTATCAGAACTATTATCCTGACCATAGAGGAAGTCTACAGGAAAAAACAAACAAACAAAACCCCAAAACTGTTACTGGTCAACATTATTCTAGGAAGTGGGATTGGCAATGTGGGTAGAGAATGAGACAATAATTTTCACTTTATACTTTAAGTATTTTTATATTCTCTAATTACTTTTTCCAATATAATATTACTTGTGGAATTAGAAGAGAAAGAACAAACACTGTCATAAGGCCGGGCATGGTGATTCATGCTTATAATCCCAGCACTTTGGGAGGCTGACGCACGTGGATCACTTGAGGTCAGGAGTTTGAGACCAGCCTGGCTGACGTGGCGAAATCCTGTCTCTACTTTAAAAAAAAAAACAAAAACAAAGCCAGGTGTGGTGGCATATGCCTGTAATCCCAGCTACGCCGGAGGCTGAGGCAGGAGAATCTCCTGAATGTGGGAGGCAGAAGCTGCAGTGAGCCAAGATTGTGCCACTGCACTCCAGCCTGGGCAACACAGCAAAACTCTGTCTCAAAAACAGAAAAAACAAAAATAAATACTGTCACGATGTCATTTTTGAATGCCATAGCAACTGGGTGTTTGCTATAAGGCACATACAAAGTGTTTTAAATGTATCATTTTGCTTAAATACACAACAATTCTATGAGGTAGATGTTATATGAATGCGCAATGCCCACTTTATAAATGAGGCAAATGGGAATCAGAGAGGTTGAAAAACGCATTCAGGTGATGCAGCTAGAAAGAGCATGTAAGTTGGGAGTGGTGACACACGCCTATAGCATGTAAGTTGGGAGTGGTGACACATAGCATGTAAGTTGGGAGTGGTGGCACACGCCTATAGCATGTAAGTTGGGAGTGGTGACACACGCCTATAGCTGTCTCTTATACACATCTAGATGTGTATAAGAGACAGCGCCTATAGCATGTAAGTTGGGAGTGGTGACACACGCCTATAGCATGTAAGTTGGGAGTGGTGGCAGCCTATAGCATGTAAGTTGGGAGTGGTGACACACGCCTATAGCATGTAAGTTGGGAGTGGTGGCACACGCCTATAGTCCCAGCTACTCAGGAAGCGAAGGCTTGTTACTTGAGCCCACGAGTTCAAGGCTGTCGTGTGTTACGATTTTCTGTGATGGCGGCTGAGCATAGCCACTGCACTCCAGCCTGGGCAACACAACCTAACAAGACCATGTCATGCAGGCATATTAGACTCCCCGCCACTGCAACGACGTGTGGTTAAAAGCAAGAGTGCTAAGAACACTTAGGTGCTCACCCTGCAGGCCTAGGTGACCCAGATGTACTCCGCATAGAGCTTTCCACTCGAGGACTAGCAACATCAGGAGGCTGAGGAGGAATGAGGGTTTTCCGAACCGCCATTCTGAAAGAGACAAGAGATAAACCCGGAAAATAGCAGTCCAAGGGCATTCAAGGATACGAAATACAAGATACGCATTTGCCAGGCATACCTAGGACAAAATAAAAGCCCTACATTGACTAAGTATTTTTAAAATGGATTTTTATTTTCTCAGATACCACAGACACATTACCAAAAAACCCAAATAGTACAAAAAGTCTTTAAAATAAAGAGCAGGTCCCGTTCCCCATTCCTGCTCACTTCCTGTCAGGCTCCCTCCAAGAAGCAACCATTGTGACTCTTTTAGCTGCTGCTGCTAGCATGCCACATCTCCCTTCTGCTGAATGTTATTCACACTGAAATCCATATTAAGTGTTTACAATTATTACTACGCCTGTGGTGTTTATAAAGACCTGGAAGCTAGGTGAAAAAACCTGATCCAGGAAGAGCTGGAGATCAATTGTGTTGTACAGCAGAGAGGCCACGGAAGGCTCTGACGGAGAATTAACCATCAGTTTAGCACTATGAAAACAGGAGCAATCTTGACACATTTAGTTTCGGTAAAGTGGTGGGAACAAATACCAGTTGAGAGTGGATTTGAGAGAGAATAACTAGACAAGAATACACCAGTTTACAACACTTAATCACTAATGGATCTGGGTACTGATCTTCAGAGCCACCAACATCTCAAAAAGGGTGACCACCAGACACTGTGTGCCTTCTGGTAAGAGACCAAATCACCAAACTACGGAAGCAGTCTTGCCACAAGCAGCAATAAAAAAAAGAAAAATCAGATCAAACCTTCAGAGTTAAGTAACAACTTACAGAAAATGTGGAGGATAGAACAAGTAAAAGTACACTATGGGTGCAATAGGTTGAACTGAGTTCTTTAAGATATATGTAAGTCCCAATCTTTAGTAACTGTGAATATGACCTTACTTAAAAAAAGGGCCTTTGCAAATGTAATTAATGTAATCTCTTATCTTGAGATCCTTAATTACATTTGGATGTAGAGTTCTGGATGTAGAGTTTAGTTTAAGATCCAGTGACAAGTATCCTAGTAACAGAAAGGGAAGGGAGATTTGAGACACAGGTGCGAGGGCAAGGCCATGTGATGACAGAGGCAGAGATTGGGGTGCTGTGCCTGCAAGCCAAGAACACAAAGATCAACAGCAGCCACTGGCAGCCAGCACGAGTAGATTCTCCCTGAGAACCTCCCGGGGGAACCAACCCTGATGACACCTTCATTTCAGATTTCTAGCTACTGAAACTATAAGATATGCATGTCTGTTGCCTTAAGCCAGAAGATTTGTGGTAGCTTGTTACAACAGCCCTAGGAAATGAATATATTGGGGATGCCATCAACAAAATCCAGAGGGGGTACGGCCCAGAAGACCAAGTTTCTTCAACAAATAAACTGCAGGAAAAAAAAAAAAAAGAGGAAACCTCAATAATAAAATGGTTTTAAAAGTCATATTAACTAATCACAATGTATGCATCTTATCAGAATACTCATTCAAATAAATAATATAAAATATAACAAATTGTGTGACATTTCAGACCACTGGAAACCTGAACAATGACTGGCTATTTGATATTAAGGGGTTATTGGTTTTTTAATGTTATGTATCTCTGCATAGGAACATGCTGAAAGACATACAAATGAAATGACATGGTATCTAGGATTTGCTTCAAAATAATATGATAGGAGTGGGTAGGTAAGCATATAGGTGAAGCAAAATTGGCCAAGAGCTGATAAGCTGAGAACTAAAGTCGGGTGACAGGCATATATTCATATGTTCAAAAAAAAATTTTTTTTTTTTGAGACAGAGTCTTGTTCTGTTGTCCAGGCTGCAGTGTGGTGGCACGATCTCAGCTCACTGCAATCTCTGCCTCCTGGGTTCAAGTGATTCTCCTGCCTCAGCCTCCCGAGTAACAGGGACTACAGGCGCCCGCCAGCACGCCCTAGCTATTTTTTGTATTTTTAGTAGAGACGGAGTTTCACCATGTTGGCCAGGCTAGTCTCGATCTCCTGACCTCAGATGATCCGCCTGCCTTGGCCTTCCAAAGTTGTCTTTTGATTTTCTTTTTCTCAAAAAAGGAGCAAGTTTGTCGACTAACAGTGAAGACGGAAGCAGCCTGGGAGTTGTGAAAGAAGGGAACGTAAAACAGTTGTCTGGAGTGGTGCAGGCGAGTGTACTTTGATGGGCTGCTGTAAGACCGTAGTGCGTCTGTGAGGCTGAGCAAGGCCAGTTAGTTGGCAAGGTGGCTTTCCCTGCCATAATCTGCTGTACATGCCACATAAACGAAGCAGAAAATTGGACTTAAGTCTGGTTTTGACAAAGTGAAGTGAGGTGGGGGTAAGGCAATGACTGCCAGTGACCACAGACTCCGAATCAGGAAGAGCAGAGAAAGACGCCATGAGAGGCAGGGAGGCACGTGAAAAGGTGGATCAATGGACTGAAGGAGGCTGCTGGGGTCCCTCTGGAGCTGGAGTTCCGTTGGGAGGGAGGTGGGAAGAAAGAAGATGGGCGAGGGGCGAGGGGCATGGCAGTACACAGACAGGGTCAGGAAGGCTTACTGAGCTTATGTGCTAAGTGCTCACACTGGGGGGTGGTGGTGGTGGAGGCAGGAGATGCATTCAAGCGCCTGAGGGGCCAGGGAGCTGGCAAACCATTTCCGATCATTAAAGGTGAAGACAGGGTTCCACTATCACTAAAAAGTGCCAGCCATCATGTCCTTCCAAAGGGCATACAGATACACCTGCACAATCTAACTTGACTCTCTCAGTCTGTAGCTCTGCCCTGCCCAACAAGAAAGCCCTATGGTACTACTGAGCGCCTGAAATGTGCCAAGGGCAACTCAGGAACACAATTTTTAATGTCATTTCATTTTAATTAATTTGAATTTTATAATGGATACTTGATCCAGTTATTGAGAAACTTTTTATTGTCTGGAGTAACTTGGTTATATGAAACTACTTTTTCAACTGTAGGTTTTATGAAATCTAAATGCAGATCAAGTGCTTTTGAGGAGACGTGGTCTGAAAATGGCAGTGAGGCATGACAAGGACACCTAGCCTACCTCTAGGCTGAGTGACAGCAGGGATGTGGAAGAGAGGCAGGGACCACTGTAGACAGTTGCAGGGCAAGCTGAGTTCCTGAGGAAGAGCCAGGTTTAAAGCAAGAAGGCGTGGAGAAAGAAGAGACAAGGGCGCTGGAGTGTCGCGTGATGACAGGCTGTGAATTAGAGGGCACAGTACAAGCGTCTTTGGGAGGAAGTACGGGAGATGCAGGCACATCTTTTTGTCTTCCAGTGCGGCAAAATTTCAAAATACTGGCCTGAGTTTATTGCATCCACCGAATGCTGTGCAGAGCATTTCTGTAACCAGGAAACTCGTTTCTGTCCATTTTGGTGATTTTCTATTACTTTATAACTCCTTACGCTGTAATGATCCCTGCTCCTTTTCTCTGACCTCTCTCGCGGAAACCCATTACCCGGAGGCTGGATTTCCTGAACTGGTTCTTTTTGTTGTTGTTTTAAATTTTCTCCTTTTTCTCCAATTTTCTTGTCTTTTGGTTCTACGTTTGAGATTTCTTCAATTTTATCTTCCAACTCTTCTACTGATCTTTCAATTTCTGCTATCTTATTTCAGGACTGGTTCTTTTCTCCTCTGAATGTTCTTTTTGCATAGCACTGTGTTACTGTTTCATGGATGTAACCTTTTGTTTTGTCTTTCTGAAGGCATCACGGATAGTATTTGCTTATCCTTGTTCATTTGTTTTGTGTTTTATTCTCCCTGCCAAGCCTCTACATCTTCCAAGGTGCTTTGGGCATGTATTTATTGTGGTTTCTGTCGTCCACCATTAGAGGTCCCCTCAAATATGTGTCTATCTTTGGTTGTATGTTCATGATTAAGAGTGGGGGAGTGGGGAAGAGGGACTGAAATGCTGGCTGGGGGCTCTGAGCTTTGGAAGGGCATATCTACTATGAGGTTCACTGCAGGGTAATCTAACCCTGTCCTGAGGGAAGCCCTAGTGTCAGTATCTTTAGAGCTTCCCCTTGGGCCGGATAGACTCCCCAGAAGGAAAGTAGAGTCCTCTTCTCATTTTCTATCAAGAATCAAGTTTACCTGCCACAGCTCTATCAGCAGAAAGCAGGGAGTGGACTGGGAAGTGTTCAGCATTCCATACACTCATGGTGAGTCACAATTTCTTTCTGGTACAATACCCATGACCTCCATAGTGCTGGGTGATCCCAGCGGACCATCTGCAGAGTTTGAGCTTTCAGGCTCCTGCTGAAGCTGGGAAGGGGCAGTACACCACATGGCATATGTAGAAAATGGGATTCTGGGCTCTAACTTTAACACTTTTCAAACTCAAAGGTTTTAACTTATCCTCCTTAAAAGAGAGAGCCCCTTCCTTTGCCCCCAGGATCTTCCTGTTGTTGGTCCTTTTGAAGATTTTCCAATTTTAAGAGAATGGTTCTCAACTTTCCCCTATGCAAGCTTCACATTTAGCTTTCTCAGAGCCAGGATGCCATCACGTGACAGTCTGCTTCCCAGCTTCAGTTGCTACTGTGTCCTCTCCTGTTCTCCCCATCCTTGTGTGTTTACAACTTTTTTGAAAAAAAGTTATATAGGGTTATGAGAGGGAGAGATTTCAGACGTGTGTAATCAATCTGTCATCTTAACCACAAGCTTTGCCTTGTGCTTCTACTAATAAGGTTAATTTGTCACGGACTGACTTATCCTTTAAAAAAGTACAAAGTATTCACAAGCAGCAAAGATAGGGACTCTGGTCTATGCACAGCTCTGTGGAAATAAAAACCCTGCAGGGACCCTAGTCCCAGCAATTTAAGTTTGCACTTGCTTTAATCTGTTGATGTTGATGCTGTTAGCTCAGCTGAGCCACAGAAACTGTGCTCTCTGAAACATATCTGCTCATCTCCCACCTCCAGAATGTTTAAGTGGAACAGCACAGCACATACCTTCCTGCCTATGATCCAGCAACTGAGAAGCTTACATGGCAACACAAAACACTATCTGCTACTAAATATGACCCTTACTACACTTCAGAAATTGTCTGCCCACAGTGATTTAGAAGGGGAGCAGGGAAGTGCTGGAAAGGGCAGGTCCCTGGCGAGGACTCTACCCCCGGCTGTGCCCACGGATCTAGGTGATGACAGGCATTTTTGTTTTCCAGCCCAAATGCTGCATTTCCCCCAGACCACCATGGCCTGCTACACCCTGATCCTGTGCCTATAAAAACCTCCGAGACCCTAGCAGGCAGGCACACAGGTGGCTGGACATCAAGAGGAACACACTGGCGAAGGAAGACACAAGCAGCTGGACGGCAACAGGATGGCGAGGAGAGCACGCCGGTGGGAGAGCACGTGACAGACGCTGGCACGCCAGCAGGCCACCGACCAGCAGAACGACGCAGTTTGGCCAGGGCAGTCAGAGAGCCGGGGCCGTTCCACCTCCCTTCTGGCTCCCCCATCCGCTGAGAGCTACTTCTACTCAGTAAAACCCTACACTCCTTCTCCACGCCCACACGTGATCCCATTCTTCCAGCACACCAAGGCAAGAACCCTGGGAAACAGAAAGCCCTCTGACCTCGCCATAAGGCAGGGGTCTAACTGGGCTGGTGAATGCAAGTCATCCACGGATGGCTAGAGGAAAAGAGCACCCTGTAACACATGCCCACCAGGGTTTCGGCTGTAAACATTCACCTCTAGACGCCGCTGCAGGGTCGGAGCCCCAGTCTGCCCGTCTGTACGCTCCCCTAGAGGCTGGAGCAGCAGGGCAATGAAGAAGCAAGTCACTCCCACAGCTGCACGCCCTGAGAGGGGGACAAGGGAACTTCTCCTGTTTCAACAGCAACGATTCATACTGAATGAAGTATACAGTATGAGTTAATGTAACTACCTACACAAGCCCAAGAGTTAATTATAAACTACTTTTAAAGTTCTATGATTGAAGTTCCAGAACTAGAGAGAATTAAAGCAGTATGCAACAGATGCTTACACACGAACACCTCACTGACTCCAGGATTTGTTAAGATCTCACAGTCTCAGCTGGGTAAGGCTCCATTGAATAATCCTGTGGTCAAGCTGTTTTGGAGGAAATTTTAACACGCCACAGAAAATGAGAGACAAGTTTGATACCAGCATTAGATAAGAGTGCCTATTCTGTATACCAGTTCTATCCAGAGCCAGGGGTGTCATTGGCACCACCAGGTCTACTCACCCATCTGTGGCAGGTTTCTTGCGGAGTATGCTTGGCCGCGGCGACGAGCCCTGGGCGGGAGCGTTGGTGCTAGCACTCTGGCTGTGGGTCTGCACCACGGTTGTTGCTGCTGGAGCAGCACTGAATGGATTGCTAATAGGGTTGGCCACAATTGTGGCTCCATCTGCCAACACCACTGCTAGAGGAGAGAAGCAACAGGAAAGAACATTGAAGAGAGGGAAACAACAGAAACAAAATGCCGCAGAAGACACAAATACAAACGACGAGACCACTAGAATTAGGGATCCATGTTCTAACTGTCCAGTTTCCAACTGATAAGGGACAGGAGCACAAAGTCCGTCTGACAAAGAGCAGACAGCTAAATGGGAGCAGTTACTGTCTACTGGTGCGTGATCCACACCATTACTTTTCTTTTCCTTTTTTTGAGAGAGAGTCTTGCTCTGTTGCCCAGGCTGGAGTGCAGTGGTGTGAACCATACCATTACTTTTTCCTTTCTTTTTATTTTTCAGAGAGTCTTGCTCTGTTGCCCAGGCTACAGTGCAGTGGTGCAATCTCAGCTCACGGCAAACTCTGCCTTCCAGGTTCAAGTGATTCTCCTGCCTTAACCACCAGAGTAGCTGGAATTACAGGCGCGCACTGCCACATCTGGATAATTTTTGTATTTTTAGTAGAGATGGGGTTTCACCATGATGGCCAGGCTAGTCTCGAATTCTTGACCTTAAGTGATCCGCCCGCCTTGGCCTCCCAAAGTGCTCGGATTACAGGCATGAGCCACCGTGCCTGACCCATACCATTATTTTTTCTTTGCTCTATAATCACAGTTACTAATAAATGAGATAAGGTGAACAAAGTATATGGTATCTAGTATAGTCGCTCACTCTACTAGTTACTTCACATTTTTTACTGATATAATTCTTACCATCACTGTAATTCCCATTTTAGAGATAAGAAAACTGACAGACAGGAAAGGCTTAATACAAGAGCCACAAATAGAAAACACCATCTACCAGCCTGATAGCATGCTCCAATGTACACTTCAAGAAATGCACTCATTCAGTTTTTATAAAATACCAACCTCTCTCAGCCCTCAGTAATGGTACCCTCCCCAGTCTATCCTTACAAACACATTCAACTAACAGATATTTTAACTATACACTTAACGTGAGCATCACAATACTGGTGAGCATGAGATCATAATCAGAAAATATCAGTGTCTGACAGTTTTTGACCTATAAAAATGGCAATTTCATAGGAGTCAACTTAATACCATGCGCTTTCTGGCAGGTGCCCTTAAAGATGTAGTACACCATCCTACCAGGTGGGTCACTATGGGTAAATTGCATCTCTCTGACAGACAGTTAGTTTAGTAATAAAAAATCAGAGAGGCTTTGCTTAAATAGTTGAACTGTCTACAGAACGATTAAACGCATAGCTCCAGCCAGGCGCAGTGGCTCATGCCTGTAACTGCAGCACTTTGGGAGGACAAGGTTGAAGGATAGCTTGAATTCTGGAGTTTGAGACCAGCCTGGGAAATGAGCAAAATCCCGTTTCTACAAAAAATCAAAAATAATTAGCCGGGTGTGGTGGCATGCACTTGTAGTCCTTGCTACATGGACGTCTGAGGCGTAAGGACTGCTTGAGCCCAGAAGGTCAAGGCTACAGTGAGCCATGATTGTACCATTGTACTCCAGCTGAGCAACAGAGTGAGTGAGACCCTGCCTTAAAAAAAATAAATCAGCACCTTGGCTGAAAAACAGCCATTTTGCTTTTTTAAACTACATCAGAGAAATGGCTAATTAATAATAATCCAAGTACATGGACTCTTAAATTCAGCCGGAAAAAAAATAACAACCCGGCTGGTGTAACGACTCATGCCTGTAATCCCAGCACTTTGGGAGGCCAAGGTGAGTAGACTGTTTGAGCCCAGGAGTTTGAGACCAGCCTGGGCAACATGGCAAAACTCTGTCTCTATTAAAAATACAAAAATTAGCCGGGCGTGGTGGCACCTATAGTCCTAGTTACTCAGGCGGCTGAGGTGGGAGGATCACTCAAGTCCAGGAGATTGAGGCTATGCTGAGCCAAGATCACATACCACTGTACTCTAGCCTGGGTGACAGAGTGAGACTCTGTCTCTGTCTCAAAAAGATCTAAGTACAGTGACTTATTCCATTTTTCAAAGTGTTATTCCACTAGCATTTCTTTTTAAGCATTCATACTATTAGCTAACATCAGCATAAGATTTTACAGCTTTATGTACAACTCTGAAGAAAATCTTCAATGAGAACACTACTTATAAGGTGAATTTTTTCCCACAACTAGGAGCTTTTAAAAAAGATAACACTTCTCATTATGTGCAAATGAATACTAGGGCTGCTGATGTTTATTACTTCTTTTCTTTTTTTTTTTTTTTTGGAGACAGAGTCTCACTCTGTTGCCCAGGCTGGAGTGCAGTAGTGCGATCTCAGCTCACTCCGCCTCCCAGGTTCACGCCATTCTCCTGCCTCAGCCTCCCGAGCAGCTGGGACTACAGGCGCCCGCCACCACACCTGGCTAATTTTTTTGTATTTTTAGTAGCGACGGGGTTTCACCATGTTAGCCAGGATGGTCTCGATCTCCGACCTCATGATTCACCCACCTCGGCCTCCCAAAGTGCTGGGATTATAGGCATGAGGTATATTATTTCTAACGTTTACAGTGACCCTGAAATTGTAAGTTCTAAGCAACTCATATTATTAATACAAAGAAACGAAGGCCTAGAGAAATTATAAGATGACAAAATCAGTGGCAGAGAAAGGATTTAAACCCAAATGTATTTCTTTTCTCCAAACCACCTTCTATGCAAAAATTTAAAATTACCTGAAGTCTTTCCTTCCGGCTGAGGCTGCTGAGTACCAATTGGTGCAGGCTGAAGCCCTTGTGTGTTGATTGGGGTTGCTGAGTGAATTCCCTGTGTGCCAAGTGGTGCGGGCTGTATCCCTGGGGTCCCGATGGGGGCCGGCTGGATGCCCTGGGTACTGATGGGTGCTGGCTGGATCCCTTGAATATGTCGAGCATGTGATGCATCCACTGTCATCAACTGCATGGGGTTTAGGTGGACGGTAGACGCTACCCCCACGCCAGTCTGAGCTGTGATGGCAGAGTTTGGAGCCTGAGCTGAAACTAAAAATGATGCAAAAGGTAACTACAAGAAGGTTAGCTTCATTTCACACACTCCACATAAAGAGAAAAACACTAAAATAAACACAGATTTCTTCCACTGTATAAGATCTAAATTCATCGTTTGAAAAAAAAAAAAACTAAACAAACACTGTTACTTGAACCTTCATATATTTGGGATTGTTATTTCCTTTCATCTCCTACCAATATGATGTTGTCTTTCTACAGATTACTAGAAACATGATAAAAACAAGAAAAAAGGCAACCAGCTATTCAACTGCAAATATTAGTCAGGCAACCGTGTTAAATAATTAATATAAAACGTCAGAAATACACCAGGGCTCCCAGGTCAAGAACCTCTGCTTTACTTGACAGGGCCACTAGCACAGGCAGTTTTGAAATATGGCAGTTATGAATTTCAAATGGCATGTATCCACCAGAAAGAGAGAACAAGCAAGTGTCCTGTGTCCTGCAAGGCACACACCCCATCTACTGTGTATATTTAAAAAAAAAAAAAAAAAAAAAAGAAAACAAGAGCATTCACAGAAAGCAACAAAAAAAGGAGGAATTTCTCACTATCTGCGGAAAGAAAATAAACACAGAGGACTTTTTCCTTAGTCATCAAAACAATCCAGAGACGTAGGAACTTGTTTTCAAAGCCATTTAAATATCTTACACTTCTAAGCTACCTTTTCCCTAAATAAACAAGTAACTTACAATGTTTGAAATTTTAGACCAGCACTGTTCAATGGCATATTGGGTCACTCACGCAACTTTAAATTTTCCAGTGGCTACAATAAAAAAGTAAGAAGAGCCTGGTGTGGTGATTTCTGCCTTTGATCCCAACATTTTGGGAGACTAAGATATGAGGAATGCTTGAACCCAAGAGTTGGAGACCAGCCTGTGCAACATAGCAAGACCCCATCTCTATGAAAAATTAAAGAATTAGCTTGGCATCATAACACAGGCCTGTGGTTCCAGCTTGGCCCACCTCGGCCTCCCAAAGTGCTGGGATTACAGGCACGAGGTATGTCAGGTTGAGATGGGAGGATTCCCTTGAACTCAGGAATCTGAGGAGGCAGTGAGGTGTTATTGCACCACTGCACCCCAGCCTGAGTGACAGAGAAAGACTGTCTCAAAGACAAAAAAAAAAAAGTTTGAAACAGGCCAGGTGCGGTGGCTCACGCCAGTAATCCCACCACTTTGGGAGGCCGAGGCGGGTGATCATTTGAGAGAAGGAGTTTAAAACCAGCCTGGTCAACAGGGTGAAACCCCATCCCTACTAAAAATACAAAAATTAGCTGGGTGTGGTCGCGCATGCCTGTAATACCATCCACTGGGGACAGTGAAGCAGGAGAGTCGCTTGAAGCTTGGAGGCGGAAGCTGCAGTGAGCCGAGATCACGACACTGCACTCCAGCCTGGGCAACAGAGTGAAACTCCGTCTCAAAAAAAAAAAAAAAAAGAAACAGGCCAAATTAATTTTGATCATATATTTTATTTAACCCAATATATTCAAAATATTACCATTTCAATATGTTATTAATAAACTTTTTTTTTTTTTTTTTGAGACAAGGGTCTCGCTTTCTTGCCTAGACTTGAGTGCAGCGGCGCAAACAACATGGCTCAATGCATCCTTAACCTCTTGGGGTCAAGCAATCCTCCTGCCTCAGCCTCCCAAGCAGCTGGGACGACAGGCACGCACCACCATGCCTGGCTAAGTTTTGTATTTTTGGTAGAGGCTAGGTCTCATCTAGCTTGATCTCAAACTCCTGGTCTCAAGCGATCCTTCCTCCTCAGCCTCCCAAAGTGCTAGGATTACAGGCGTGAGCCACTGGGCCTGGCCTAAAAATTCTTAACAAGATATTTCACATTCTCTTTTCTATACTATGTCTTCAAAATCTAGGGTATATTTTACTCTTCGAGTACATCTCATGAATTTTTATCAGATGTGCTTAATCTGTATTTTGATTTCATAAAGCCTACAACTGAAAAAGTAGTTTTGCATTGCTAAGTTGTTCCAAACATACTTGAAATTTCTCAAAATTAAACAAAATTAACAATCGAGTTTTTCATGTACTAACCTACTTCAAGTGCTCTGTGGCCACACATGCCGCTGGCGGCCATACAGCACCGTGTGGCAGGAGGGCAAGGTCCACAATCCAGGCAACAATAACACTTTCTTTTGTCTTTTTCTCTCTGTTTTCTGAAACAGGCTCTCACTTTGTTATCTGGGCTGGAGTGCAGTGGCGCCATCATGGCTCACTGCAGCTTCAACCTCCTAGGCTCGGGCAATCCTCCCACCTCAGCCTCCTCAGTAGCTGGGATTACAGGGATGTGCCACCACGCCTGGCTAATTTTGTATTTTTAGTAGAGATGGGGTTTCTCCGTGTTGGCCAGGCTAGTCTTGAACTCCTGACCTCAAGTGATCTGCCTGCCTTGGCCTCCCAAAGTGCTGGGATTACAGGCATGAGCCACTGCGCCTGGCTGGAAATAAGGCTTTCTGATGCCCAGAGTGACCTGAGGGTCCCACAGGAAAAGATTACACAGACTCTGACATTTAAGGATTGTTTTTCCTGGATTAGCAAAAAGAACACTATTTACACGTCATGATGGTGAGAGGACAGCATAACTGAACTAAAAAACATATAACTGGTACACCAAATCCCTGTGACATGTAGTTTATCTATATAACAAACCTGCACAAGTACCATGGAGCCTAAAGTAAACGTTATTATAAACAAACCTTTATACATTTTTAAAAAATATAACCAATATTTGCATAAAACAATGGAAACCCTATAAAAGTGCAGCTCTATTCATTGTAACTACTGTCATTTTAAGGAGAAACAAAAATTGCTAACATGATTATCCTCAGGGTGGCACAATACTATGCAAAATCACTAACGAGTAACAACCTTTTATAGATCACAAAGACGATTATTTAAGACCTTCAAGCTTCACATTTTATCTGAATCTGAAAACAGAAGCTGAAATAATTAATCTCATACTAGAAATAACCCCTAATCAATTTCTACGTTATTGTTGGCAAAAATGAAACTGTGAAAAGTCATCTAAAAAGCAGGATTCGTACCTGGATACTGTCGGATAGTGGACACGGAACTGGTGATTGGGGTGTAGGTATGTGCCGCCAGTGGGTATGCAGAAGGAGGGTAAGTTGGCAAAAAATATTGGAACTGAACAGGAACAGACGGTCTAGAGACAGAACAGATGATAGCAAACAAAATAGTCATTTTCTTCTTCACTTTCAAATGATCCTATCCCCCAGCTCCTCTTTGTATCAGAACTGCCAAATGAGCTTTGCTCAAATTTTTGTGTCCCAAACAAACTCTTACATCACAGGACACACACCAAGAATGCAAAATTAAAAAAACAAAAACAAAGTGGATACTATAAATACCTATATTAATAAATGTAAAAAACACAGATAATATTCTATGGGTGATTTTTGAGAGTAAGTCTGAAAACCAATTCACAAAAACTCAGTAATCGAATCTTCCCTGCTCAACTCCTCATGAACTACATCATACACTCAACTCAAACTGGTTTTACTGGCCAATTTCGCTAAAAATACATAAATAATTCCAATTTCATCTGAACTGCTTCAGAAACAATGGAAAGAAGAAATGAGATCCAACTTATTTTTATGTTTTCAGAGACAGGGTCTTGCTACGTTGCCCAGGCTGGAGCGTAGTGGTTATTCAACAGCACAATCATGGCACACTACAACCTTGAACTCCTAGGTCCAATCAAGCCTCCTGCCTCAGCTGCCTGAATTCTGGGACTACAGACATGTGTCACTGTACCTGGCTCCTAGTTTATTTTTTAAGCTTAATATAGCCTTGATACTAATATTGGAACAGGAGAATAAGACAAAAGAAAGATTATAAACAAATCTAACGCACTACAACAACAAAAAATCCTACATAAAATTGAATTAAGTACCATATAAAGTTAAATACATCATAATCGAATAAAGTTTATCACAGGGAGAGAAATGCTTCAACATCAGAATGTCTATTCATGTTTTAGATAAATTTTAAAAATTAAAAGAGAACAATAATTTAAAACATAAAAGATAAAAATATTCGAGAGCAGTCAATAGTTAGTCACAATATAAATGCCTAAGAAAATAGAAGTAGGCCAGGCACAGTGGCCCATGCCTGCTATCGCAGCACTTTGGGAGACTGAGGCAGGTGAGTCACTTGAGCTCAGGAGCTCGAGACCAGCCTGAGCACTCTGGGAGGCTGAGGCAGGCAGATTACTTGAGGTTAAAGTTCAAGACCAGCCTGGCCAACATGGCGAAACTCCGTCTTCTACTAAAAATACAAAAATTAGCCAGGTGTGCTGGTGCAGGCCTATAATCCCAGTTACTCAGGAGGCTGAGGCACGAGAATCACTTGAACCTAGGAGGTAGGGATTGCAGTGAGCCGAGACCGCACCGCTGCACTACAGCCTGGGCAACAGTGTGAGGCCTCATCTCTACAAAAAATAAAAAAACTTAGCCAGGCATGATGGCATGTGCCTGTAGTCCCAGCTACTTGGGAGGCTGAGGTGGGAGGATCATTTGAGCCCAG
>NW_012102177.1:1792722-1810376 GCF_000951045.1 Mandrillus leucophaeus
CTACGATGGTGCCACTGCACTCCAGCCTGGGCAACAGAGCAAGACCCTGTCTCAAAAACAAAACAAAAAAACAAATGAAAATGGTAAGACCCTCTTGCTTTCCCCTCAAACTGTCCTTATTTGTAGGCAAAATAAACATATACATAGGAAATTTATAAATCTATAAACATTTAGAGCTAATTTACAGAATTATTTAGAGAATCTATAAACATTGAGAGCTAATAGGAGTATTCAACAAGGTGGATGGACATATCAATGCATCAAAATCTGTAAGCACTCCTAGACACAAATGATCAAATTAGAACACTTAACAATCATCTGCTTTTGAAATTACTTTGTGTACACTGTATAGGGTACTTTATGGGAGAGGCAGATACAGACATGGAATGGGGGAAGTGATGGGGTTGAAGTAGAGGTATCAGTATGAACTCAAATGTTCTTAAAATACTATATACCTCCTACCTCTGCCTGCTCAAAGGGCCTGGAAGAATGACAACCCACAGCAACATGCAGGGCTAATGCCCAGATCTTGGTTTGTAAATGACAAAGGGCTCCTTGGAGAAACAGCAGATTTCAGAGCCAGACAGATAAAGTTCAATAGGAATCTAGAATATCTCATCATGGAAAAGAAGGAAAGGCTAGAACAGAGGGGACGTGGCGAAATCCACAGAAGTAGAAAGAACCCCCAAGGACCAAATGAGATCATCTGAGCACCAAAATAGATGACAGCAATAGATTCTAATGAATAAAAGCAAATCTACAAGCCTGAGCCGATTAAAAAACAGTAAAATGCTCAACATAAAAAATAAATGGGGGTGGGTAAGAGAAAGTCTCTTTACATCAGAATGCCAGCTAATGTATATAGACAACGCGTTAGAAAAACTCACTATTTTGCAACTATCATATTAGTAATGGATTCAGCCAGGAATTAATAATATATCTACAACTATTGAATGAATGTTTACTGGAGAACAGGATAATTACACTCAGACATTTCCAGATAGATTACTTGTTTACGAAGGAGAAAAACATGCCTTTCCAGTAGAAAAAAACTGGCAAACATCACCTTCACTAAGTAATGAACGTTAACATGACCAATACGAGGAAAACAGACCGCAGGAGCTCTCTGATGCAATGGGAAGGACACACTGCTTACCTGGTATAACCTGAATGTAACCATGAGGAAACAATGTGACAGCATCAAACTCCCCAAAACAACCGGCCTCTCCACACTCTTCAGAAACACCCATGAGTCAAAGAGAGGGGAGAGCTCGGCGTCGGTTCAGATAGCTGTACCGCGGTGACCTCACAGAACGTCTTTACTCTTCTGTGCTACAAATGCAGGTACTTATGGATAAACGGTCATAATGCTACAGCCCTTACTCTCAAAATGGCCAAAAAATATTAAACACACAAAACCAAAAAAAATGGATCCTAGGAAAACATCCGTCAAAAGCAGACTGGCTTGAAAAACATCGCACATAAAAAAGGAATTATACGAAGAGTTACTTTCGGGGGAAAATCTGAAAGCATGAGTAATACATACAGGCCGTATTTGTGGGACATTTTGTTTCATGCTGATAAAGCAGAACGATTAGTGACACAGTGAGGCAGAAGAGCTGACACGTGGCCTCCTACCTGTTGTCGCTTCGGGTTTCCATGGCCACAGGATTGGGAGAGGCCCGATGTCCGGAGATGGGAATCAGGCTGCTCCTCTCGGCAGGGTAGTCCGGCTGGATCCGAGGAGAAGTGTGTGTGATCTGCTGGGGCACCACCTTGGCTGCAAACAGTAAACGCCAATTCCATGACCACGCTACCCTTTTTTTGGCATGCCAAAACATTCTCGGCTAGCAGCAATCTTAGGAAAGCAAACAATGAAAGCCTGGACTTTTAATCAAAATGAAAAATGAAAAATAAGTACAAAGTTCAACAGAATTATTTCAATTCTACATTCACTGACATATTCCTACTGTTACTAAAGCAGGGTTCAACATTAATACTTAAACAAAGACAGAAGTGACCAGGCTCTTTTCTCTCAACATGGACCTGTTTTTGAAAGGATTAAACTGCTTAAAAAGTAAACAGGCCAGGCGCGGTGGCTCACATCTGTCATCTCAGCACTGGGGGAGGCTGAGGCTGGAGGGTAACTTCAGTTCAGGAGTTCAAGGCTACAGTGAGCCATGACTGCACCACTATACTCCAGCCTCACTCACAGACTGAGACCCCGTCTCAAAATAAATAAATAAATGAACACACACAATTTTGGATTAAAAAATGGAAAAAAAAAAAAAAACCCTTAGATTCCACTCTGGGTCCACAGATAATTATGAAATGTAGCCAATTAGCAATGAGAAGACCACTTTAATTCCCAAGTCTATTTCTTTACCTATAAGGATCCCTTCTTTAGATCACTTAATAATTTCTAAGGTCCTTTGAATGTCCTACAATTTTATATAAAACTTTAGAGCAAAATCAAAATCAATGACCACAGAGTTTTCAAATTCAATCTGAGGCTCCAAATGTGTACTCCTTTAAAACTTGCATCCAATTTTGTTTGGAAGGTATAGCTGAACTAGAACAACTTGACACTATTCTTTATAGCCCTATCTATTAACAGTATGCCTGGGCATTCAGAAAGAAAAGCCGTGATCCATCTCAGAGATACAGAGGGACAGCTTCTATCTGTGTAAAAACCCAAGTTACACCAGTGACAGGCACATTAACAAAGAGACTAGACTAGGAGGATGCCAACGCATTACCCCAAATGCAGAGCATTTAACAACAACGCCAAGCTACAAAGACCCACTGCGATGCCAGCCAGCTCCCACGGGAGGCAGATGGAGAAGTTTCTGCAGGGTGATAGCAGGAATGCCCATCTGACCACTCAAGATTGCATCTATTAGCCAACGCAAAGAGAAGCTGGCATGACAGGGTTATCCATCAGGGAGGTAAGCAGTGGGGATGGTGAGGAGGGGGCAACTAAGCCTTGTTTTATCACTGAGCCCCATGAAAGGTAGGAGAAAATGATGCTTCCAGTAGGAATGAAGCTGCCATGTGACAGAGTAGCTAACCAGTGGTTGTTAACCAGACACACCTCACCACTCAGCCATTCATTTACATCTTTACTTGTTTTCTAATTTAAAAAGCCATACAGGCTGGGTGCAGTGGCTCATGCCTGTAATCCCAACACTTCGGGAGGCCAAGGCAGGCGGACCAACTGAGGTCAGGAGTTTGAGACCAGCCTGGCCAACATGGTGAAACCCTGTTTCTACTAAAAAGACAAAAATCAGCCGGGCGTGGTGGTGCATGCCTGTGATCCCAGATACTCAGAAGGCTGAGGCAGGAGAATCACTTGAACCTGGGAGGTTGCAGTGAGCTGAGATCATGCCACTGCACTCCAGCCTGCACGACAGAGTGATACTCCATCTCAAAAAAAAAAAAAAGAAAAAAGCCATACATTCTCAATAATTAAATAAAAACCAAGGAACTATATAATACAGAAAACATTAAGTCTGTCATAACATTATCTCCAAAACTTATCCCTATTTTCTGAATAATGTGATCACCAGATTTCACTTTCTATAATTCTGAGAACATGATCATATGTTCACCAGAACATGGAGAAAATAAGAATGGTATTCTATTGGAATAGAGGCAAAAACCTTAAACTTGTGATTTAGCAGGCTTTTTTTCTGAGCCAACATATTCCTAATAAGAATAGCTGAATTTGTATTTAATATCACCTGGAGAGGGCAAGCTCACTTGGAAAAAGTCACTTAGGTGATTTTAATATGTATGTTCTACTTCCCAACTTGAAAATCAGTGGTCTAGGGTTTTATCAGGTTTCCCTTCTCAACTGAGCTACCTTTCCTGGAGAGATCCTATTATAATACAGAAATATCGGGGTTAGCATAAAAGAGAAAAACAAAATGACCATAAACCCCATGGAACGTAGGAACACGCGTATCTATGTCTCCTGGTACTTTTTAGTGAGTCTGCTTCCACAGTGGGGTCTCTTAGGAAGACAGGACATTCACAAGAACCAATCTCTAAAAAAATTCTTCAAGGTGGAGCGTCAGGAGGAAACTAGACAGTCCCTCTGGGCCACAACGGCCCCTCCTTATCGGTCTTTCGATCATAGATTCAAATACCCGAGTGAGGCTCCTGCCTTGATAAACATTAAGTGTCTCAGGGCTTGGCTTGCCATGATAGCACTCAGGAGAGCTGACGACGCGGGCAGAGGAAGGAAATGGGCTGAAATGGCAATATGGACAATTTACTACCTTTTTCAACAAGTGTGGTAATGCTAAACAGATACAAACAAAACAAACTTCTTTTGACAAATATGAACTAAATTCAGAAGGTTATGGAAAAAATGTGGTCTCTCCAATGGCAAGTCATAGTGAGGAGCGATGCAGGAAACACCCAGTAGCAGCACCCTCTGTGCTAAAGGACTTCTGTGGGGCTGAGCACCCATTTAAGGGCTGGTATAGGCCGGTCACCCTACAACAGGAGTAGGGACTTCCTGGGTACTGCCATTATTCCAGAAAATGGGCTTCAAAGTTTGCTCAGAGAGGCCGGAACCCACACTTTATGTCCAGTCACCAGTATGTCAGGGTGTCCTCTTCACAAAAAGCAGTCTTAGCTCTAAGTGGATGCTATGGCAGCTGTCCTGTATGTATCTTTTGAGAGTAGAGAACAATAAGATGACATGCTCTTCACTATAAAAGCAAGGCAGAGACAAAACTAGAAACTATTAATAAAGCCTGTAGCTGGCAGGCTAATGAAAGCTGTGTTCTGCCTCGGAGGCCACAGTCCCTGCTTCGGATGCTATGGCAGTGAGATATCAGTCCCCTGCATAGGTGTTGGCAACCTATGGTTTACAGGCCAATCCAGCCTGCTGTCTCATGAGCTAAGAATGAGTTAACACTTTTAAATGGATGAGGGCAAAAGGATCAAAAGAATATTTTGTGACTCATGAAAACGATATGAAACTCAGGCCAGGATCAGTGTCTCACACCTATAATCTCAGCACCCTGAGAGGCTGAGGGTGGAAGGACTCCCTGACGCCAGCAGTTTGAGAGCAGCTTGGGTAACACAAGACCTTGTTTCCACAAAAAAAAAAAAAAAAAAAAAAAATTTTTTTTTTTGAGACGGAGTCTTGCTCTGTCACCCAGATTGGAGCGCAGTGGCACAATTTCAGCTCACTGCGACCTCCACCTCCCAGGTTCAAGCAATTCTCCTGCCTCAGCCTCCCAAGTAGCTGGGAATACAGAGGCATGTGCCACCACACCCAGCCAATTTTTTTTTTGTATTTTTTTTAGTAGAGATGGGGTTTCACCATGTTGGTCAGACTGGTCTCGAACTCCTGACCTCAAGTGATCCCCCTGCCTCAGCCTCCCAAAGTGCTGGGATGACAGGTGTGAGCCACTGCTCCCAGTCTACAAAAAATTTTTAAAAATTAGCCAGAGGCCAGGCATGGTGGCTCACACCTGTCATCCCAGAATTTTGGGAGGCCGAGACAGGCAGATCATGAGGTCAGGAGTTCAAGACCAGACTGACGAATATGCTGAAGCCCCGTCTCTACTGAAAATACAAAAATTAGCCAGACGTGGTGGCACACGCCTGTAATCCCAGCTACTCAGGAGGCTGAGACAGGAGAATTGCTTGAACCCGGGAGGCGGAGGTTGCAGTAAGTGGAGATCATGCCACTGCACTCCAACCTGGGCGACAGAATGAGACTCCATCTCAAAAAAACAAAAAAATTAGCCGAGTATGGTGGCAGGTACCTGTAGTCCCAGCTAATGGGGAGCTGCGGTGGGGGGATAGCTTGAGCCCCAGTTACAGTAAGCTATGACTATGCCACTGTACTCAAGCCTGGATGACAGCAAGATCTTATCTCTTAAAAAAAAAAAAAAAGAAAGAAATCAAATTTCTCCATCCATAAGCAGAGTCTCCTCGGCGCACGGTCTGTTTACATACTGTCCGCGGCTACTTTCACGACACAGAGTTGAGCAGTGGCGACACACACCTATGTGGTCTGCAAAGCCTGAAATGTTTATAGAAAGTGTGCAAACCCCTGATCGCGATGACTGAAGTTGGACTGCCAGAAACTTTCCAGGGATTTTTAAAATAATTCAGAGTATACATATACTTAGAGAATAAAGAAAGCCTAGAAGAAATTCTAGGATGGGCGTGATGTGGCAGGGCAGCACTCAGATGAAAACCTGGGGAACACACCTGAGCTTTGGTGTTCTTCCCACTGTTGTGTCACTGAGAACTTTCCCTGAACAATCTGTCAAAGTCTACAAGTTTTCCTCATTCCAGATCTTTGCTTTTCCTGTTGTTTTTGTCTATGTCAGTATTGCTTATTTTTATAAAAGGTATAGTTTGATGAGAAAGCAGTCAAAACTAAAGTTTAAGTACTCAAGAATTGTTATACTCTTTTTTCGCTACCATCAATGCCAAGTCTGCATGATACATAATATTACAAGTCATATTCAGTGTTGCTTTGAAAATCAACAACTGGGCCGGGCACAGTGGCTCATGCCTGTAATCCCAGTACTCTGGGAGGCCGAGGCAGGTGGATCATGAGGTCAAGACCAATCTGGCCAACATAGCGAAACCCCGTCTCTACTAAAAATACAAAAAAATTAGCCAGATATGGTGGCACATGCCTGTAGTCCCAGCTACTTGGGAGGCTGGGGCAGGAGAATTGCTTGAATACGGGAGGTGGCGGTTGCAGTGAGCTGAGATCGCGCCACTGCACTCCAGCTTGGACAACAGAGTGAGACTCAAGGCAAAAAAAAAGGAAATCAACAATTGTAAAAATCAATACTAGCCATCACCATGAAGGCCTAGTCAGAGGGACTACAGCACTCCGTGTGAGCTTCTGTCAAAGGCAGCATGCCACTTACCGACGGGGATGTTCGAGGTGGTCACAGCAGTAGCATGGGAGGAATGGGAGGGCACTGTCATGGTAACAATGGTACTGGTGGGAGCCTGCGTGTGGGACACAGATCCTGAAATAGGAGAAAAAAGGAAATTCTTTAACAAGAACTTCTCTGCACACATTACAGATTCTCAAAAACCTGGGAAAACTCTTGGAAAAAGTTAAGATAATTTTTCTAGCCCATTGTTTTTCTCTGACTGAAGGTGAGAAATGAAAAATTAACCCACCACTCTTGCCTTCTCTTTCCCCGGTAGAAGGAAGAAGTGGGTTATGGACTTACCGGCTGTAGTCGCTGAAGGAATGGTGTTGGTTGCCAAAATAGGTGCTACTGTGGCTGCAGCCACTGGGGTGCCAGTACTGAAGATCGTTTTCTATGAGGGAAACCCCACAACACAGTTATAAGAACATTATCCACTGCATCCCAGGTAAACACAATCAATGCCTTCAGTACTGCCAGGCCCTCAGCACACTTTGCCCACTTTTGGTTTTACCCAACCAAGTACACAGGTGGTTCTCCACCTTTCGTTTTACCTGAGCCATTGTATGAAGCTGCTGTTTTGGCGTCCCTAATGCAGGGTGAGATGGTAGTGTGATTCTTGTTGTGACATCTCGTGACTGGGCAGGACGCTGAATACTGATTGCTGCAGATGGTGGGTGCTGGATAGACAAAGTTGGCCTACTGAAAAGATAATAAAGACACAATGCAGACAGGAAAGGTCATTTACGATCTTTTGCTAGGTTACAGTCCTGCAAGTCATGCTTTTTCATAGGTCTACGAAGTTCAGAGTTAAACCAATACTTGGTCTTTAATCACACCAACGAGGCAAAAGGCGCACTGAGTTTGTCTCGTTTTAAAAGCCATCAATTTGTACCACAAACTGAAGAAATTAACCCTTAGTTGTTCTCAGTATCCTTAATATAGTTAATCAACACTCCAAAACGGACTTGAGTTAATATCATCATAATAACTGCACTTCAGGTCAGGTGTGGTGGCTCACACCTGTAGACACAGTGCTTTCGGGGGGCGCCAAGGCTGGAGGACAGCTTGTGCCCAGGAAGTCAAGGTTACAGTGAGCGATGACTGCACCACTGCACTCCAGCCTGGGGCACAGAGTAAGACCTTGTCTACATAAAAAATTAAAAACAAAATAATTGCACTTAACTGTGGATAGATCTGAAAATATACTATAAATTTACAGGCTATAAGTTTTTGACAAATTTCCTGAAGAAATATCAGAGACAACTTTGATTAACAGCAGCTTAAACTATGACTTTTGAAGCAAGGACCTTCCCCCCAATTTTACATCATTCCTTAGCAAATGTAGGAACATTCCTAAAATGATAAAATGTTACAGTTATGACTGCCTCAGGATTGGAAGGGAAATAAACAGAGGATGCCAAATTAATTGGTAGCAAGCTACTGAAATGGCAACACTGGCAAGAAAATTTGACAACATAACCAAGCTGGATATTCAAATCAGAGGGGAGGCCACAGGCGGCAGCTCACACCGAGGACCGCTTAAGCCAAGGCTAAAGTGAGCTGTGATCACACCACTGCACTCCAGCCTGGGTGACAGAGTGAGACTCTGTCTCCAATAAAATAAAATAAAAAGAATCACTTCAAGTGACATTCAAACCCATTGCCACTCTGGTTAGTGGGATCTAGCTGGAGGACAAAAAGAACCGTGAAGTTAGTTACTCAGTATTCTTATTGTTAGTAGTAATCTACAAAAAGTAAGAGGCTAATTTATGTCAGATGGACAAGTGATACAGGTGCCCCTTTTTAAAATCTTTTCCACTGTATTTTTACTGTACCTTTTCTGTATTTAGATATACAAATACCATAGTGTTACAACTGCCTACAGTATTCAGTACAGTCACAGGCTGTATAGGTTTACAAACTAAGAGCAATAGTTAGAGCACCATAGCCTTGGTGTGTAGCAGGCGACACCATCTAGTTTGTGTAAGCATACTCTTACGATGTTTGCGTGTCAAAACTGCCCATTCATTTCTCAGACTGTAACCCCATCATTAAGTAATGAATGAGTATAAAACCTTAGAAAGCAAAAAAAAAAACCAAAAACCAAACACCAAAAAACAACTCTAATGTTAAATTTCATCTGTAAATACCAATATGTGTCCATTACCAGTGAAGGAGTGAAAAAAAAAATTGTTTTCTTGAGACGGAGTCTCACTCTGTTGCTAGGTTGGAGTGCAGTGGCATTATCTCAACTAACTGCAACCTCTGCCTCCCAGGTAGAGGCAATTCTCCTGCCTCAGCCTCCCGAGTAGCAGGGACTACAGGAGCGTGCCACCACACCTGGCTAATTTTTCTATTTTTAGTAGAGACAGGGTTTCACCACGTTGGCCAAGATGGTCTTGATCTCTTGACCTCGTGATCCACCCGCGTCAGTGGTGCTGGGATTACAGGTGTGAACCAACGTGCCCAGCCAAAAATTTTTAATTAACGTAAGATTTTAAAACATATGGTCGCTCAGGTCCGTAATCCCAGCATTATGGGAGGCTGAGGTAGGTGGATCGAGTTCGAGACCAGCCTGGCCAACATGCTAAAACCCCATCTCTACTAAAAATACAAAATTAACCAGGTGCAGTGGTACATGTCTATAGTCCCAACTACTCCAGAGGCTGAGGGAGAAGAATCGCTTGAACCTGGGAGGCAGAGGTTGCAGTGAGCTGAGATTGTACCACTGCACTCTAGCCTGGGTGACAAAGCAAGAGTTTGTCTCAAAAAAATAAATAAAATAAACAAGTAAAGAGGAAAATATCAGCAGGAAAACATGACTATCTTTACTATACTGAGTACCTCTGTCGCCAGAAAGAGCCCAAAAGCAATGACACACCAGAAACAATGAACACTTTTAACACCCAGAACTTGGGTTACAAATACTACTCTCCACTAAAAAGAACCAAGGAGAAATGACTGATTTGAAAACTTGAAAAAAAAAAAAAACAAAACAGGAGAAAGCCTGATACATCATGTATCAAAAAGAATAAAGTACTCAAAGGTTAACGGGAGTCATCAAAAGGAAACTTGGGCCAGGCCCAGTACAGTGGCTCATGCTTGTAATCCCAGCACTTTGGGAGGCCAAGGCAGGCAGATTGCTTAAGTCCAAGAGCTCAAGACTGACCTGGACAACATGGCGAAATTCCACCTCTACTAAAAATATAAAAATTAGCTGGGCGTGGTAGCACACACCTGTAGTCTCAGCTACTTGGGAGGCCGTAGCAGGAGGATCACTTGAGAGCCCAGGAGGCAGAGGTGATAGTGAGCTGAGACTGTGCCACTGCACTCCAGCCTGGGCAACAGATGAGAGGGTCTCAAAAAAAAGACATCTGAGCCAGTTCAAAGGGGTTCTCACTAGCCCAATTTGGGGCACCGGGAGCAAAAGAAAGAGACTTTGACTAAAACATTTTGAGGCTGGGAGCAGAGAATCACACAGCCCTAGCACTTTGGGAGCTGAGGCAGGAGGACTGCTTGAGCCCAGAAATTTGTGACCAGCCTGAGCAACATGGCAAGGCCCAGTCTCTACGAAAAATAAAACAATTAACCAGGCATCTTGGCATACACCTACAGTCCCAGGTACTCAGGAGGCTGAGGCGGGAGGATAGCTTGAAGCCCAGAGGTTAAGGTTGCAGTGAGCTGTGATCGCGCCATTGCAACCTTGACCTCTGGGGTTCAAGGTATCCTCCCACCTCAGACTCCTGAGTACCTGGGACTATAGATGGGCATCAAGTTGTGATTCAGCCTGAGTGACAGAGTGAGACGCTGTCTCCAAAACAAAAACAAACGACAACAAAAAAAATCCAGTTTGAATATTTAACATTGACAGGTTCATAGTGACTCACTTACACATACCAAAAACAGTCAAAGGGAGTCAGGTCATTCAGAAAGTGCTCCCTAGTCTGTTCTCTTAATCACCATATTACAGGTTGAGTATACCTTATCTAAACCGTTCTGGATGAGAAGCATTTCAGATTTTGGAATTATATACTTACTGACTCAGCATTCCCAATCCAAAAAGCAGAAATGCTTCAATGAACATTTCCTTTGAGTGTCATGTCAGTGCTCAAACAGTTTCAGATTTTGGCTTATTATGGATTTTGGGTGAGGGATACCCAATTGTGTACTTCTCCCACAGATTAGCTTTTTTTTTTTTTTTTTTTGTTAACAGTCTGAAAGGCAACTCCAAGGATAGAGCCCCAATCCAGTGATCTGACATCTACAGAAAATATGGGGGTTAAATGATAAATGGACTTGTGATTATCCTCCAGTGTTCAGATAGGTCCTTGTATGACTGGCTTATTTGGAGGACAAGGGTATCGTAGGCAGAGACTGCCAGTGTGGTATTTTCTCCTTCTCCTCTCAGAACAGTAAAGAAAACAAAAAAGAGAAATATAGTCTCCTCCTTTCACAAAATTAGGAGACATCTGAAATCTCAAACCACAGGACAGAAGAATTGCCAAAGGTAGGGATAACCAGAGACTCAGGAGCCAATGAAGGAAAGATTGCTTTCTTTTTTTCCTTTTTTTTTTAAAAAAAGAGATAGAGTCTCACTATGTTCTCACTATGTTGCTCAGGCTGGTCTTCAACTCCTGGGGCTCAGACGATCCTCCTGCCTCAGCCTCCCAAAGTGCTAGGATTACAGACATGAGCCACCCTCCCCCGCCTGAAGAGAGAATTTCTGGGGCTATAACTCTGGGGATAAAACCCAGTAATGAAGTATAATGCTCCAAAATGAGGAGCACAAACTGACAGAGAAAACCAGAATCTTCGTGTAACAGCGGGAATGGAGCTGGCAGCGGAGCAGCATTTGGAACAGTTCCAAGGGTTAAAAAGCAAAGGATCTAGGGTTAAACCAGGAATCACACAGACACAGAAAAGTCCCATCTATGGGGAATTGCGTGCGGGGGACCTAGGGAAGAGAGGCTTTGCCATTTTAAGTGGTCTATCCGCACTGACAGGAATGAGGTAATGGCCAACAAATTTCAAACGCAGGACACTGAGTCATTTGGAAAATTTCTCCAAACCCGGTAAATAGTCCAGGCTACAGTAAGAACCAAGTACAAATAAGGGATCCAGAATAAAGTCAATCCAATCAAAGATGAATACTCAGAAAAGATCCAAAACAGGATCTATTTAAAGATGCTAAAAGACAAAAGGCGGAACGAGACACACCAGAAGTGCTTTTACTACGCAGATGAACACCGTACCATGAATTTAAAACCTTAATGAAGTCACCACTTCTTTTTTTTTTTTTTTTTTTTTGAGACGGAGTCTTGCTCTGTTGCCCAGGCTGGAGTGCAGTGGCATGATCTTGGCTCACTGCAACCTCTGCCTCCCGTGTTCAAGTGATTCTCCCGCCTCAGCCTTCCAAGTAGCTGGGATTAAAGGCGTCCGGCCCCATGCCCAGTTGACAGATAAGGTTTCACCATGTTGGCCAGGTTGATCTCAAACTCCTGACCTCAAGTGATCCCCCTGCCTCAGCCTCCCAAAGTGCTGGGATTACAGGCTTGAGCCACCGTGCCCGGCCTGAAGTAACCACTTCTATGAAATGGAAACACAAAGCAAAGACTAAGAGCTCAGTGGAAATGATGAGAGAACAACAGAAGAAGACAAAATATATAGGCAGAGCTCGAGAGAGAAACAGAAGGCAACTGTTCAGCAGTTTCAAGAATGAAGGCAAAATTAGAAGTGGAACATGAGACACAATGCTGAAAATGCAGTCAAGGATGGAGAAGACTATGAAAACAACGTTAAAGGGAACAGTTAAAAAAATTACATAGGAGTGCAAAAAGATTCAACACTTAGGAATCGCCCATAATCCCAACACTTTGGGAGGCTGAGGCGTGCAAATCACCTGAGGTCAAGAGTTCGAGACCAGCCTGGCCAACATGGCAAACCCCTGTCTCTACCAAAAATACAAAACTTAGCCGGGGGTGGTGGTGGGTGCCTGTAATCCCAGCTACTCGGGAGGCTGAGGTGGAAGAAACGCTTGAACCCGGGGGGGGTGGCGGAGATTGCAGTGGCCGAGACTGTGCCACTGCACTCCAGCCTGGACAACAGAGCAAGACTAGGTCCCAAAAGAAAAAAAAAACATATAACTCACAAAAACTGTTCATAATTAGTTTTTTTCTTTTTTTCTTTTGAGACGGTGTCTCGCTCTGTTGCCCAGGTTGGAGTGCAGTGGCATGATCTTGGCTCACTGCAACCTCTGCCTCCCGTGTTCAAGTGATTCTCCCGCCTCAGCCTTCCAAGTAGCTGGGATTAAAGGCGTCCGGCCCCATGCCCAGTTGACAGATAAGGTTTCACCATGTTGGCCAGGTTGATCTCAAACTCCTGACCTCAAGTGATCTGCCTGCCTCAGCCTCCCAGAGTGCTGGGATTACAGGCATGAGCCACCGCGCCCGGCCAATAGATCCAGTTTTATGCTACAGATTGAAAAGACACACCATGTTTAGAACAAAACCATAAATAATGCTCATTACAAAATAAATGCCATTAAATTTGCTGATATTCAACGAAAAGAATCAGGCAATGAGGCAAAAAGACTAAGGCCTTTGTAAGGGGTTAAAAAAAAAAAACAGACTCTGTGCAGTAACATCCAGATCTAGAAGACACGGGAAAAACGACCCCTCACGTAGTCATGGAAAGAATATAGAAACAATAAAACACTTAATCAGCCAGACTATTGCCTAAGTATAAATGGGAAATGATTCTCAGCATGTAAAATTTCAAAATATTGGTGCTTTAAGATACGCCCTTTTTGAAGAAAGTGATAGAAAATAAATTTCTTTCAACCAAGTAATGACTGAAAAGACAAGGGTCAGAGAACTGACAGAGTGAATGTATTTAGCAGAAAAATTAAGATATGACTTATATTTTTCTGGAAGTTTACTATTTTCTCTATACCTTGAACCAATTTCTTTATTGCTGGTTTATCTGGCCCTTTGAAGGTTTGGTAGAATTCTATGAAACCAAGGCTGGGTGTGGTGGTTCACAATTGTAATCCTAGCACTTTGGGAGGCCGAGGCAGGTGGATCGCTTGAGCCCAGGAGTTTGATACTAGCCTGGGCAACATAGGGAGACCCTGTCTCTACAAAACACTTTAAAATTTGCCAGGCATGGTGCATGGTGGCACGTGCCCGTAGTCGCAGCTTTGGGAGGCTGAGGTAGAAGGATCACTTGGGCCTAGGAGGTTGAGGCTGCAGTGAGCCGTGACTGAGCCACTGTTCTCCAACCTGGCTGGCAGAGCAAGACCTTGTCTCAAAAAAGAATTCTATGAAACCAGCTGGATCTGGTGCTTCTGTGAGAGATAGTGCTTAAAATTTTTTCTATTTCTTCTATGGAAATTGGTCTGTTGAAAAATTTCTATCTGCAGAATTCAAAAAAAGTTAGACATTAGGAATTTATTGTAATTGTAGATATAAAGAGAAAAATCACCTGATTAGGGTTTTTGTTTTCACTACTTGCAGTATATTGCTAGTGTTATATGAGTGAATGCTAAAAATGCATTCAACAAAATTCAATATCCAGTTTTTTATTAAAACATTCAACACAATGGAAAAGATACTTTGACAATATGATTAAAAATAAAAAGCCAAAAAATAAAAATAAAAAGCCTACCCCTAGTTTTCATCATACAGTTGGCCCTCAGTACCCATAGGTGCCACATCTATGGATTCAACCAAGCATGGACTGAAAATATTCAAGGGGGAAAACAATTTCCCCAAATTCCAAAAAGCAAAACTTGAATTAGCTGAGCACCAAGTGCTACACAGAATCCACATGAATGAAGTGATGTGTAGGCATCATAATAGGCACTCTAAGTAACCTGGAGATGATTTAATCAGAGTACATGGGAGGAGGTGCGTAGGTTATATGCAAATACTATGCTACTTTATATGAAGGAACTTGAGCATCCTTGGATTTTAGCATCTGCAGGGGCTCCTGGAGCCAAGACCCCATGGATAGAGATGACAGTATATCCATTTATATCTTGTGAATTTCCTCATACCACCTGAATATATTAACTTTTATAAAGTTAAAATGAGCAACAACAAGTAGTCTATTTTATGTTGGGCGGTTCTGTCTCTTTGTACCTCAGGTAATACATTTATTAATAACTGCCACAAAGTAAAGTATCCCTTTTACTGAAGAGAGAACAAAGGATTAGGGGAATTGAAAACCTGCTTAATGTCATACAAGTAAATAATAGAGCTAATGGCTAAAGATAAGTTCCAGGCATTGCTGTTCATTTAAATATAATTTTCTTCAGAATTCTGTTCTAGGTTCTCTTCTCACTCTCTAGTACCCTTGGATAGACACCTGAAGGCTTTCATTGTGGCCCACGCATTGATCACTCCCAAACCCATTATCTCTAGCACAGACCCCTCTTCAACCACATGCTGACAACAGCCACTTGGCTGTTCCACAGATACACTCAGTATCCCAAAGTTCAATCTTTTCTAAAACCTGCTTTCCTTCCCTTGTTTTCCTTCTCATTTACTAGGACAGGTAAGGAGGAAACCAAAGAGGCATCTCCAATTCCTCTTTCTTCCTCACCACTCTGCCCAGCTTCCAGCTGACAGGTCCCAGTGGTGCCTCCCTAGCTTCTAACGGCTCCTCTCTCCAACCTACTATCCTTGCTTTGATTCAGTGAATCCCTTCTTGTCTGCGCTATTGCCAAAGACTCCCTTCCCTCAATATAACCCATGGCAAGGATCAGCTGCTCTCCCCAGCCTCCCTGTAATGTGACTTGAAGATCATGAGGAAAAACAGCATCATGTCATCCCTGATTGTGTCACTCACAAAAAGCCTTTAAGATCATCCCTCACCAACCAGACTTTATTCCTGTATGGCTCTGCAAATCTTTTTTGCTTCTTTTTTTTTAGAGACAGGATCTTGCTCTGTCACCCAGGCTAGAGAGTAGTGGCACAATCATAGCTCATGTGGTCTCAAACTCCCGTGGTCATATGATCCTCCCACCTCAGCCTCCAAGTACCTAGGGCTAGAGGTACATGCCACCACGCTTATCTTTTTTTTTTTTTTTAAATTTGTTGAAATGAGATACTGGTATGTTGCTGAGGCTGGTCTTGAACTCCTGGCCTCAAGTGATTCTCCCACCTTGGCCTCCAAGAGCACCAGGGTTACAGGCACGAGCCACTGCACCCAGCCTAAATCCTTTTTTTTTTTTTTTTGGTGGAGATGGGGTCTCGCTCTGTTGCCCCAGCTGGAATGCAGTGACACGATCACAGCTTGCTATAGACTCAACCTCCAGGGCTTAAGCGATCCTCCCACCTCAGCTTCCCGTGTAGCTGGGACTACAGGTACACACCACCATGGCTGGCTACTTTCTTATTTTTTATAGAGATGGGATCTCCCTATATTGCCCAGACTGGTCTCAAACTCCTGGACTCCAGTGATCCTCCTGCCTCAACCTCCCAAAGTGCTGAGATTACACGCACGAGCCACTATATCTTGCCATCACAACCTTAAAATGCCTAAAATCAAAGTATAAAACTCCTTTCCCAAAAATCCCACTCTCCTCCACCCTGTTAGGTGTATAGGCCAACTAGTACTGGCAAATAAATAATCCTGACTCCCCTCCTTCTCACACTCCCATACCCCCGCCCCCTGCTCCAGTGATTCTCAGAAATCTTCCTGACTCTATCCTTCAAAATCTACCCAGGGCCAGGCATGGTGGCTCATGCTGTAATCCCAGCACTTATGGAGACAGGAGGATCACTTGAGCTCAGGAGTTCGTGACCAATCTGGGCAACAAAGTGAGAACCTGTCTCTAGAAGAAAATAAAAAAATTAGTTAGGCATGGTGGTGCACATCTGGGGTTCCAGCTACTTGGGAGGCTGAGGCAAGAGGATCACTTGAGGCTGAGGGTTTAAGGCTGCAGTGAGCCATGATCATGCCACTGTACTCCAGCCTGGGTGACAGAGCGAGACCCTCCCTCCAAAAAATATAATCTATCCAGAATCTAACCATGTCTTTCTACATCCATCTTCATCTCTCCTACATGCTGGCTATACCCTTCTACCCAACCTCTGCTTCTAACTTGGCCTCTCCATAGCCTATTCTATCCAGCAACCAGGCTGAACCAAATGAAACTTCAGATCATTGCATTGCTCTGCTGAAAATTCTGCTAAGGCTTTCCATCATGCCCCAGCCGAGTCCATGTCCTTAGCGTGGCTCCTAAGGACCTATGTGATCTGGAGACCCTGCTACCTCCCCAAACCTAACTCTTGCCACCTTGGCCTCATCGGTGCTCCTTGTAAGTGGCAAACAGAATCCTGTCTCGGAGCCTTGCACTTACTAGTATTCCCACTGCCTAGAATACTCTTCTCTCAGATAACCACATAGCTCACTCATTTCATTGTATCTTTTCATTTTCTACTCAAATGTATTATCAACAAAGCTCTCTCCGACCACATTACATGAAACTGTAAGTCCCCTGCTCCACCCACCCTGTCACTCCCAATCCCTTTTACCCGTATTTTTTCCAAAGCACTTTTCACCATCTAAAAACCTACATATTTATTGTGTCTCCAGCCCCTAAAAACAGAAGCTCTGTGTGGGCAGGAATTTCTTTGTTCACAGCTTTAGCCCCAGGATTTAGAACACTACATAGCTCATTAAAGAAAAAGCCACTCAATAAATATTCACTTAAAT
>NW_012102177.1:1812821-1813792 GCF_000951045.1 Mandrillus leucophaeus
GGATAGCAAAATTTCACAAAAAAACCTTAAAACAGAAGACTTCAAAATAAATGTTCGCAACTAAGGCCAGGTGCAGTGGCTCATGCCTGTAACCCCTGTCTCTTATACACATCTAGATGTGTATAAGAGACAGAATAACTCCCATGCCGCCCTTCATGCACCCCGGGCTCCGACGTGCCTGGATTGGCTGGTGAATGATGTGCTGCACTGCTGGCTGAGCAGTAGCAGCATTTGGCAGCTGCGAGGTCGGCCTCAGGACTGTGGTTACTTTAGAACTGGACATCACGGCAGCAGCAGCTGCACCTGAAAAACAAAAGTGTTTATTATATTTATTCTAGTTATACTCCCTAGGAAAATAATCAATATATTTCCTAAAACGCAGATAGTAAATCAGTAGGGAGCTGAAGTATGGTATGTATACTTCCCATTTCATCACAGAGAAAACAAAGAAAATGTGTATTCAAAAGATTTAATAATTTATATTGCCTCTTCACAGACAATCTTAAGTGAAACTGCTGCGGCTTTTTGTTTCTGGTAACTGCAAGTGTGCACAGCGGTAAAGCACACAGTGAACAGCAGCGTGATGCCACCGCCTCAGCTCCGACGAGGGCTCGGGTACTTTGCCTTCCACTGTCTTTGTTCCATTAGAGCAGACGTCAACATTGCGAAAGGGACACATTATGAACCCTAACCTCAACCCTAACCCGAACCCTGCAGTTTTCACCCAGCAGACCCCCTGTGGGTCTGTGGACCACATTTGGAGAAACACTGAGTTATGCTATAACTAAGCAAACCTGGTCTAACTTGTGTGCTAACTTGATTTTGCCAACTATCTCCAACTGTTTCACACTCTCCAATAAAAGGTAAAATTTTCTAGTCAAAACTCATTTATTACCTCACAACCTACTAGAACTTAAGTGTAAAAATAAATTACTCTTAGCCAGTGTGGTGGCTCACACCTGTAGTCCCAG
>NW_012102177.1:1816972-1819022 GCF_000951045.1 Mandrillus leucophaeus
TCACTCCCAATCCCTTTTACCCGTATTTTTTCCAAAGCACTTTTCACCATCTAAAAACCTACATATTTATTGTGTCTCCAGCCCCTAAAAACAGAAGCTCTGTGTGGGCAGGAATTTCTTTGTTCACAGCTTTAGCCCCAGGATTTAGAACACTACATAGCTCATTAAAGAAAAAGCCACTCAATAAATATTCACTTAAATAAAGGAATGAAAGAAAAAAGAGTGCAGGAGGCGGAGGAGGAGGCAGGAAGGTTCAAACTTCATCCTCCCCGTGTATACCTAAGTGCTGAGTCAGTAGCATGTGCCGCTGTCGTAGTGATGACTGGAGACTGAGCTCTGGTGGCTGAGACGGTTGCTACCACAGCAGGAGGGATGGCATTGGAGGTGGTCACAGGTGGCCGAGACTACCAAAAGAGAAAAAACAGTTCATTTAAAACAAAAATAAAATAAAATATAGGAAGCCAAATACTAAATGTGTAATTTGAAACGAGCCTACAGATAAGTATGTTTCTGCCCAAATAAAAATAAATTCTCACCATTCCAATTAAGGAATTCTCTTTTCAGATAGGTTGTCATAAGACCAAGCGCCAGGCCAAGCGCGGTGGCTCACACCTGTAATCCCAGCACTTTGGGACAGTGAAGTGGGCGGATCACCCAAGGTCAGGTGATCCCTTATTAAGACAACATTGACAAATGTTTTGGAAAAAAAATCTCATTTTGATTGAACAGTACATGAGTCCCTCCCGTGCAAATGTGATTGGAGTCAAAATTCTCCCCTACTACTGGTACCACTGGGACCTCACCCTTCGATCTAGAGTTGACACAGGTCTGTTGTTGGTCCTGGTGTAGACAACTTATGCTGCCATCCAACCCAACACCTCCACAGAGGGCCTACTCAGGTGCTGAATAGAGCTGTTGGCTCTCAGGCCATCTGCGTTAGCGAGTACAAGGGCAACTCAGAGTAACAGTATTCTTTTCTAGGTAATGGTTCAGGGTGCCCACATGCTTTCTGGATGTTTTCACATGGACAGAGTGCCCTTATCACACTTATGTGTGAAATCTTCCTCTGAAAAATGAGCTCCACACTGGGCTTCATCCACGTATCCACCATTATTCTTCGAATCACCTGAGTTCTGATTCTTCCCTCGCTCTTAACCCTGAAACATGCATCTAAATGGCTGAGCTCTGCAGCCCTTTTACCTGCTGCTCCTACCAAGTGCAGGTGCGTGTCTTACACTAAGGCTACAGCACCAGCTTCCTCACTCGGGAGCTCCTTGTCTTGATTCTCGTCTCCCTCTATCCCTTCATATGTATCACGTATACTACTAGATGCCTAATACTCCTCCGACTCTGTTTTCTTGACCAGAAAGGTCTTTTATTTCATCTTGAAAGCTGTAGGCTAGAGAGATACTACCCAGTGTCATAATCAAGACTCTTCCTTATTATCTTAAACCCAGTTGTTTCATACATGTGTCTCTCCCCTGAAAGTGCTTAAGGGGACAGACCTCCTGTATGTGATTCAGCTAGATTCATCTTATCTTTCTTCTTTTTTGTGAGATGGAGTCTCACTCTGTCGCCCCAGATGGAGTGCAGTGGCACGATCTTGGCTCACCACAACCTCTGCCTCTCGGACTCAAGCAATTCTCCCACCTCAGCCTCCCAGGTAGCCAGGATTACAGGCGCGCGCCACCATGCCCAGCTAATTTTTTGACATTTTAGTAGAGACGGGGTTTTACCATGTTGTCCAAGGTGGTTTCAAACTCCTGATCTCAGACAATCCGCCCGCCTTGGCCTCCCAAAATACTGGGATTACAGGCATGAGCCACTGTGTCCAGCCTAATCTCATCTTTCAACAATACTACTTCAATGATACACAAAGCCATTGTGTTTAAAAAAAAAAAAAATGATTTTTGGCCGAGCACAGTGCCTCACGCCTATAATCCCAGCACTTTGGGAGGCCAAGGCAGGCAGATCACTTGAGGCCAGGAGTTTGAGACCAGCCTGGCCCACAGGGTGAAACCCTGTCTCTACTAAAAGTATAAAAATTAGC
>NW_012102177.1:1820317-1822162 GCF_000951045.1 Mandrillus leucophaeus
CTTGTGTGCTAACTTGATTTTGCCAACTATCTCCAACTGTTTCACACTCTCCAATAAAAGGTAAAATTTTCTAGTCAAAACTCATTTATTACCTCACAACCTACTAGAACTTAAGTGTAAAAATAAATTACTCTTAGCCAGTGTGGTGGCTCACACCTGTAGTCCCAGCCACTCAAGAGGCTAAAGCGGGAAGATCGCTCGTGCCCAAGAAGTTTGAGACCAGCCTGGGTAACACAGTAAGACTCCGTCTCAAAAAATAACCATCATCATCATCTTATTGTTACGTAAGTTAAAAAACTTGGTAAAGATCATCTTTGAACTTAAAAAATATTCAGTATTAGTATTTGTGACTTATGTATTAAAAATGAAGACCATGTTGCAGATAAGCAGTCTAATAATAATAAAGACCATGTTGAGATTATCAAAGCTTGGGGAGTTCCTCAATATAAAGGACAATTTTAGACCATATTAAACATTTTAATTGCCTAAGTATACACACTTGTAATGCAACTATAATAAGCACATATTAAACCATGCTAAAAACATGGATTGCTCTAAGTTTATTTCCACTGTCTCGCAATTTTTTTTCTTCTTCTTGAGACAGATTCTCGTTCTGTCACCCAGGCTGGAGTGCAGCGGCGCAATCTCAACTCATTTCAACCTCTGCCTCCCAGGCTCAAGCCATCCTTCCATCTCAGCCTCCTGATAGCTGGGACTACAGACACTTGCCACCACACCTGGCTAATTTTTTGTATCTTTGCAGAGACAGGGTTTCGCCATGTTGCCCAGGCTGGTCTCGAACTCCCGGACTCAAGTGAACCTACCACCTCAGCCTCCCAAAGTGTTGGGTTTATAGACATGAACCACAGCACCTGGCCTTTTTTTCTTTTTAAATAAAAGAGGTTTACTTGGTTCACGATTCTGCAGACTGTTGTCCTGCAACTTTAACAAGCTGATTCTAGACACATTCTGTGTGATATATTTTACCAAATGTATATCTGCTACGGCATTTTGAGAGTTTGAATAAAACTTGCAAGTCGTTACCTCGAGGTAAATGAGAAGCTCCAATGTGAAGAGGGGGCCCAGGAGCATTGCTGCGGATGATAGACATCTGCACGTTTGTAGTCATGATGTGGTGCAAGTTACTGGGATGGCCCTGAAAGAAAGAGGATAGAATGTTATTTTCACATGTTTGGTCTTAGCCATTGCCTCTAGGAAGTCACCTGCCTCCAAATGTGGGTCAGGTTTTTTCTTTTAGATAGTGAGTATCCCAAGGGAAAGGGCTAAGGACATTTAGCTTGAGCTACTTTTACATGCTGTACTGTATAATGAACTGTGCTAACAGGCATGTGAGAAGTATGAGGACCCCACAACTGCTGCAGGCCCAAATAATAACAGATAACATACTTTGAGGTCTACTTTTAGAAACTCTCATCTGTGGTACTACCTTTCACACTTGTTTTTTCTGTCCTGGCCAAATGCTTATTTTTTCCCATTCTCACAATTTCCTTTACATACCACTGCATCCATCCATTCTTTAAGCTTTGTGTTTCTAAGTAAATGTCAGTTAGCATCCAACAGGTGCTCCCCTACCAGTTCTTCAGCTCAACCCTGAAATGTCCCTTACTCACATTCTCCCAAACCACAGAGCACAGTGCTTCTCAGCTAAGGGCTCTGGTACTTCTGAGAGTACTCAGCAGTATGACAAAAGGAAAAAACACAGTACACCTCTTTGGAATATAAATTCTTCTTGAAAACGTGAAGGGAAAGTTTTTAGATTTATTTTTTTTCCCCAGGTAAAAAATTTTAAATATTTAATTAATCAAGTACACAGCAGAATAGGAT
>NW_012102177.1:1824342-1826223 GCF_000951045.1 Mandrillus leucophaeus
AGAAAGTCAGGGCTGAGTTACAGAGAGGTGCTGAACGCATAGGTCACAAAGGAAAAATGAAATACCATCCTAAGATACAGCCTAAGATTTTGTACAAATTGTTATAGAGATGAGCCAGTCTTGAGCTCTGGTTCAGTGTGAAGTTTTAACCCTCTCCATTACCTTCATAAGTCCCTCCGAAAATGAAAGTGGCACTGCTGGCGTCAGGTGTGCTGGCGGGGCTGTCACTGCAACAGGTGTGGCTGATGCGACAGCATGGTGTGTAGACAACATCTGCACCTGTGGATAGGGCCTTACCACGACAGGCTCTTGCTTCTCCTCCCGGGACTGGAGGGAGCTGCTGGAACTCATGTGCTCCCTGGCACCGACTTCAGAATCTCGACCAGATTCATCATTGACTAGTAAAGACATTAAACGTGAGACAGTATGTCACAGTCTCCCAATGTAAGATAGCGGCACAAACAAGAGTGGCACCTGAAGTTAAATCTCAGGATTGACCAAGTGGCCACTTCCTTGTGAGGTTTTCTTAACAGGGTCAATTTGGGCACTGGATTCTCCTGATGGACATCAGACAGAAGAGCCACAACTGTGGAATGTAGAATTCATTCTGGATATTGTAGCCTTATGAATAAACTACCTGAAAATCATCTAAAATGAGCTGAAATAGTTAAAAGTACAATACAGAGTATAAGACAATTTCATTTAAAATATCTTCTTAAAAAGTTATAAAAGCCTGACATTAAAAAGATATTTTATGCTGTGCTGGCCAACATGGCAAAACCCTAACTCTACTAAAAATACAAAAATATAAAAAACAAAAAAAAACACAAAAAAACACCTTTTTTTGTAATCCCAGCTACTTGGGAGGCTAAGGTGGGAGGATCGCCTGAGCCCAAAACGCAAAGGTTGCAGTGAGCCAAGATTGCGTCACTGCACTCTAGCCTGGGCGAGAGAGGAAGACTGTCTCCAAAAAAAAACAAAACAAAAAATGTATGGCTGGTGCACTGGCTCGCATCTGCAATCCTAGCATTTTGAGAGGCCAAGGCAAGCAGATCCTTTGAACCCAGGAGTTCAAGACCAGCCTTCGTAACACAGTAAGACTCCATCTCTGTAAAAAATATAAACATTAAATGGGCATGGAGGCACGCACCCATAATCCCAGCTACGCTGGAGGCAGAGGGAGGAGGATCACTTAACCCTGGGAGGTCAAGGCTGCAGTGAGTCAAGCCATGATTGTGCCACTGCACTCCAGCTTGGATGACACAGTGAGACTCTGTCTCAAAAAAAAAAAAAAAAAAAAAGGTGGTGGCGGTCTGGGCACGGCAGCTCACGCCTGTAATCCTAGTACTTTGGAAAGCCAAGATGGGTGGATCATTTGAGGTCAGGAGTTCCAGACCAGTCTGACCAACATGGTGAAACCCCGTCTCTACTAAAAATACAAAAAAATGAGCCAGGCGTGGTGGTACACACCTATAATCTTAGCTACTCGGGAAGATGAGGCAGGAGAATCGCTTGAACCCAGGAGATGGGAGGTTGCAGTGAGCCAAGATTGCGCCACTGCACTCCAGCCTGGGTAACAGAGTGAGACTCTGTCTCAAAAAAAGAAAAAATTAAAAAAAAGATATTTTAAGTACAGTTCCTAACTTTAAGAACATAGAGTTTTTCAAAACTTAAGGACAGAGATAGGAGACATATTTTCCACTGTATGCTCTTTTTCTTTTGGTGTTTTGGACTATCAGAAGACACAACATATTAAACTTTATTTTTTTAATTTTTTTTTTTCTTTTTTTTTTTAAGACGGAGTCTCGCTCTGTCGCCCAGGCCGGAGTGCAGTGGCCGGATCTCAGCTCACTGCAAGCTCCGCCTCCCGGGTTCACACCA
>NW_012102177.1:1827538-1829165 GCF_000951045.1 Mandrillus leucophaeus
GCAAAATTTCACAAAAAAACCTTAAAACAGAAGACTTCAAAATAAATGTTCGCAACTAAGGCCAGGTGCAGTGGCTCATGCCTGTAACCCTAGCACTTTGGGAGGCCACAGCGGGCGGATCATTTGAGGTCAGGAGTTGGAGAGCAGCCTGGCCAACATGGTGAAACCCCGTCTCTATTAAAATAAAAAAACTAGCCAGGCATGGTGACGCACGCTTGTAATCCCAGCCACTTGGGAGGCTGAGACAAGAGAATTGCTTGAACACGGGACGTGGAGGTTGCAGTGAGCCAAGATCGCACCACTGCATTCCAGCCTGGGTGACAGCGTAAGACTTTGTCCCAAAAAAAAAAAAAAAGTTTGCAACTAGAGAGCTGCTTGAGGTAACCTACCAGTACCCCAAAAGATGCACATCTGCTCTCCTCAGAGAAACCACAGAGAAGCACTGCCCACCACTACCCCTGGGAGGCTGTTCTTGACGCTAAAATCAAACACAAACCACACTCCGGACTCAAGGACACGGACTGTTTTATCCAGATTTATACATCACACTGAGGGTCGAATCGGGCAGCTAGTAGCTGCTCAATAAATTCTAGCTAAATGACCACTATGGATACTGGCTTCTACTCCCTCCAGTTATCCTTCTCTCTCAAACCTACTACCTTCCCTTGCAGGTTATCAGTGAGTGTTTAATCTTTTTTTATTACCATGCCTAATGTACCGCTAGCATTCAATAAATCATGATCAATAGTTTGGCATTTCAGTTGAAAATCAGCAAATTAAAAGGAAGAAAAACCTGTTGTCCACTGATTGTTGCCACAGGAATGGCTGAAGCTTGAGGGATGCTACTCTCCATGGTAACGGTAACCTGCCCTGGAACCTTGGGCGGAAGTGACAGGGTGGAAGGTGGAGCAGGAGCAATGGGACGGCTAGGCATGGTAGGCTTCGGGGGCGGCTGCAAACAGAAAACCACACAAAACGTATCAATGGCCTCATACTGGTGATGCGTCTCAATCCAGAATTAAGAGTACACAAATCGAACCTGGAGAGTGCCAGGAAAGATGCCATAAGCTTTATACATTTTATCTATTAGCATCACAGTGTTTCCACTGAAGTACTAGCATTTCTATTTCACAGATAAAGAAACATACAAAGCAAGGCTAACTGACTTGCTCAAAGCCACACACACAGTAAGAAGAACTGGGAACAAAGCCCAGAGCTGTATGGCTCACAGCCCACACCCTTTCTTCTACATGATGCCGCCTCCCAAGTCTGGGTGGATTGAACAAAACTCCCAGTAACTGAAACAGAACCCCCAGGTAACGCACAGGCGATATTCTCAGAAACCCCCAAATTAACCAGTTGCTAAAACAGACCTTAAGGAAGAGTGCTACTCTAGTTGGTCCCATGATACTGGGTTCTCAGAACTTACAACATCACTGTCAGCCGGGTGTGGTGGCTCACACCTGTAATCCCAGCACTCTGGGAAGCTAAGGTGGGCAGATCACTCGAGGCCAGGAGTTTGAGACCAGCCTGGCCAACATGGTGACACCCCGTCTCTACTAAAAATACAAAAATTAGCCAGGCATGGTGGCGTGTGCCTGTAATCCCAGCTACTTGGGAGGCTGAG
>NW_012102177.1:1832145-1833543 GCF_000951045.1 Mandrillus leucophaeus
AAAAAAAAAAATTAAGTGGAAAAAAATCAGAGAACAATACTAATGTAATAAAAGAAGAGCTTGTGAAAATATTAACTCATATTTGTCTATAATTTTTCCAAAATATTAATATTCCTTTTTTCCTGAGCATAAAGATATTTACTGATGTAGAGAATGTAAATTATTTGGAGTACTATAAACAAAGTAAAGTTGTCCCCAAACTCACCCTACAAAGGCACCAACACTTAAAGTTCTGGTGACAGTTCTCGTCTCTTTTAAATTTTGGGTGGGTTTTTATTCATTTGACTTTTTTCCTTGAAGTATGATCTTCACAAAGGTAAGTGCACAAATGTTAGTTGTGCAGCTCAATGGACTTTCATAAACTGAATACACCTGAGTAAATAGCACCCCGCTCAAGACAGAAAACATTATTGGTCTCCCCGAGACCCTTAGTTTGGCCCTATTCTAGCCACTATCCTCCCAAGGAAAGCAATCGTCTACCTTGTAACACTATAGATTAGTATTGTCTGTTTTTGAACTTGATATAAACAGACTCATAACAAATACACCCTATTGTGCTTTGCCTCTTTAACTTACAGGTATGAGATTCATCCACGTTAGTGTACACAGCTGTAGCTCTTTCATTCTCAAGGCTGTATACAGTATGACGTGTGAGCAACGTACAAATTATCCATTTTACTCTTAAGAGGCACTTTACATAGTTTTCGGTTTTTTCCTATTTTGCATAGTGCTAGTAATGTTCCTGTACATGTCTTCTGGTAAACACATGTATCACTTCTACTCAGTATATACCTAGGAGTGGAACGACTGAGTAGAGAATACTGCATTTTTTAAAGGTGAAATGGGGACAGGCACAGTGGCTCCTGTCTATAATCCTAGCACTTTAGGAGGCCGAGGCAGGTGGATTACCTGAGGTCAGGAGTTCAAGACCATCATCCAACATGGTGAAACCCCATCTCTACAAAAATAAAAAAATTAGCCAGGCATGATGGCGGTTGCCTGTAATCCCACCTACTCAGGAGGCTGAGGCGGAAGAATCGCTTGAACCCAGGAGGCAGAGGTTGTAGTGAGCCAAGATTGTGCACTCCAGCCTGGGCAACAGAGCAAGACTCCGTCTCAAAAAAAAAAAAAGGTGAAATGGGATTTTATTGTATAGATGTACTATAGCTTTTAAAATCACTGTATCATTGATGGGCTTTTAGGTTATTTCCATATTTTTGCTTTTATCAACAATCTTGTCCAGAGATCTCTTCAGGAAAACGTTTCTAAAAGTACAAGTGCTGGATGAAAAGACTGATAAGGCTGGGCGCGGTGGCTCAAGCCTGTAATCCCAGCACTTTGGGAGGCCGAGGCGGGCGGATCGCAAGGTCAGGAGTTTGAGACCAGCCTGGCCAATAT
>NW_012102177.1:1833888-1835340 GCF_000951045.1 Mandrillus leucophaeus
GACTTTTCTCCCAGGTCATTCAGAATTTTAAAAATTTTCATCTATAAAACCTCTTCATTGGGGAATAAATTACATAGAATAACACCACCGTTTTACAAGAAAAGTTCAGTAATTTTTTTACAAATATCCTCAGTAACACCAAAGAGGAGAATGGTTGGGTCAAATGGTAAGTATATGTTTAACTTTGCCAAAGTAATTTCCAAAGCGACTGTAGCACTGTCTGTTCCCATTAGCAGTATACGAGAGTTCCAGCCGCTCCTCTTCCTTACTCACGTTTGATATACAGCCATTCTAGTGGGTTGTAGTGTGTGTCTCCCTGTAGTTTTAATTAGCATTCCCATGACGACTAGTAATGTTGAACATCTTTTTATGTGATCACAGCCCATTCATATATATCTTCTTTAGTGAAGTGCATGTTTATCTTTTGTCCACTTTAATCAATTAGCTTTACTGAGGTACAATTTACACATAAAATTCACTAATTCTTTGTGTAACATTAGATAAATGTTTGCAAAAGTATACAATGGTATAACACAATCATGACACAGATCATTTCCTGTTACTGCAATAAGTTCATTCATACCCCTTTGTAATCAATTCCCTCTCTGCCACCTCTATTCCCCAGAAACCACTGATCTGCTTTCTGTCACTGTGGTATATGATCTTTTCCGGAATTTCATATAACACAGTCATACCATCTGGAGTCCTATGTATCTGGAATCTCTCCTTAGTGCAACGTTACTGAGGTTTATCCATAATGTTGTGTGTGTCGGTAGTCTGGTCCTTTTTATTGCCAAATAGTATTCCACTGCATGGATGGATACACAACAATTTGCTCATCCAGTCACCATCTGATACACATTTGATGAGATTCCTGTTTTGGCTATTATGAATACAGTTTCTATGAACATGTGAGTATAAGTCCTTGTACGAACACACGTTTTCATTTACCTTTGATAAACACCTATGGAATGAGATTGCTCAGTGCTGTGGCAAGTGTATATTTAACTGCATAAGACATTGCCAAACTGTTTCTGGAAGTGGTTTGCCATTTTGCATTTCCAACAATAAAGCGTGAGTTCTATTTGTGCCACAACCATACCAACGCTTGGTATTGTCAGTCTCTGTAATTTCGGTCTTTCTAATGGATGTGCAGTAGTTTCTCAGCAGTTCTAAATTGCACTGCCCGGAGGATTAATAATGGTGAGCATCTTCTCATGTGCTTCTTTGGCACTTATCTAGCTCTTCTGGTGAAGTATCTACTCAAATACTTTCCCATTTAAAAAAAATCAGGTTGTCTGTCTTTCACTACTGAGTTATGAGTTCCTGTTTTTTTTTTTTTTCTGAAGACAGGATCTCACTCTGTCACCCAGGCTGGGGTGCAGTAGTAAGATCTCAGGTCACTGCAACCTCCGCTTCCCAGGCTCAAGAGATCCTCCCGCCTCAGCCTGT
>NW_012102177.1:1838575-1839007 GCF_000951045.1 Mandrillus leucophaeus
CTCTGTGAAAGCAGGCCGGCAGGATGCAGGACTCCGGGCGGCCGGGGCGCACCTGCGCGCACTTTCCAGATTGTGAAGGCGCTGAAGGGGGCAGTTTTATTTTGTCATTTTGTTTGGGGTTCAGGGTTGGAGTTTATGCGCCTGTAGAAGACATAGCCATATCTTTTGAGGCCACATTTGCATCTGATAAGAGATTAAGTCTCCCTCTTCTCTTACCAGATGGTAGTTTAGGCCTGGAGTTTTGTGATTAGGAAATAAATGGGGCTCAACCCCCTCTCTTGCTGTCATGCACAGCGGTGTAAGACAACTGTTTGGTTAGAAGAGAGTAGCTCCTGGCTATAGCCCAGGGATGAGTCTCAGATACTCCTCCTTTTCAAGCCACTTTCCTTTTCCACCTTCTTCCCTTCATTCTCAAACTTCTAAAGAGTGACT
>NW_012102177.1:1845138-1845740 GCF_000951045.1 Mandrillus leucophaeus
ATATATATGTTTCATGTATATATGTTTCATATGGTTCATATATAATATATATGTTATATATTCATTATATTTATATATTCGTATATATGTATTTTTGAGATAGAGTTGTGTGTGTGTCTGTGTATATATATATGTGTATATATACGTGTGTGTGTGTGTGTATATATATATATATATTTTTTTTTGTAGAGACAGGGTTCTACCATATACCCAGGCTGGTCTGGAACTCCTGAGCTTAAGTGATTTGCCCACCTTGGCCTCCCAATGTGCTGGCATTATAGGCATGAGCCACTACACCCAGCCTCAAATATCTTTGAAAATGTTACCTGTGCGTAAGTGACCACTCTGAGTTGTATACCTGTATTTCCACCTCATGGGCCAATCCACACAGAAGTCTTACAAGTCCTTCAAAGTTAATGTATTAAACACTTTTATTGATTTGCCTCACCTATGTACTCCCCTTGATACCTGGGTTTACTTACTGGCATCACCATCCTTTCTGTCTTCGGCTTCGTATATGTTGTTTCACACTCTTCCATCTCCCACAGCTGCCATATTACATTGATATGCACCTCTGCCTCCTTTCCTATTGTTTCCATAGC
>NW_012102177.1:1851645-1853188 GCF_000951045.1 Mandrillus leucophaeus
TTTTTAATAGAGATGGGTTTCACCATGTTGGCCAGGCTGGTCTTGAACTCTGGACCTCAGGTGATCCGCCTGCCCCAGCTTCCCAAAGTGCTGGGATTATAGGTGTGGGCCAGTGTACCCGGCTGCCATATCTATTTTAAAAGACAAAACAACAAACAAAACTACTGCTCTGCCACTTGTATAAAAGTATAGAATATACAATTATGTATTGTCCATAATTCTTGATAATGGTAATAAATGACTATATTGGCTAGGCGCAGTGGCTCACACCTGTAATCCCAGTACTTCAGGAAGACAAGGCTTGCAGATCATTTGAGGAAAGGAGTTCAAGACCAGCCTGGGCAACGTGACGAAACCCCATCTCTACTAAAAATACAAATATTAGTCGGGCATGGTGGCGCAGGCCTGTAATCCCAGCTACTTGGGAGGCTGAGGCACAAGAATTGGTTGAACCCAGGAGGCAGAGGTTGCAGTGAGCTGAGATGGTGCCACTGCACTCCAGCCTGGGCAACAGAGAGAGACTCTGTCTCCAAACAAAACAAAGCAAAACAAAACACACGACTATATTATTGGTTTCTGTATTTACTGCATTATACTTTTTATTGTGACCTTAGAGTGTACTCTTACTTAAAAAAGTTAACTGAAGGCCGGGCACAGTAGCTCACACCTGTAATCCCAGCACTTTGGGAGGCCGAGGCCGGCAGATCACTTGAGGTCAGGAGTTTGAGACCAGCCTGGCCAACATGGTGAAACCCCGTCTCTACTAAAAACATAAAAAATCAGCCCAGTGTGGTGGTGGCGCCTGCAATTCCAGCTACTCGGGAGGCTAAAGCAGGAAAATCACTTGAACCTGGGAGGTGCAGGTTGCAGTGAGGCGAGATTGCACCACTGCACTCCAGCCTGGGCAACACAGTGAGACTTCCTCAAAAAAAAAAAAAAAAAAAGTTAACTGTCAAACAGGCTCAGGCAGGTCTTTCAGGAAGTATTCCAGAAGAAGGCGTTGTTATTATTCCTAAAGACCTTCCAGTGGTACAAGATGTAGAGGTGGAAGCCAGTGATGTTGATGATCCTGACCCTGTGTAGGTTTAGGTTAATGTGTGTGTTCATGTCTTCGTTTTTAACAAAAAAAGTTGAAAAAAATTTTTTTAATTGAAAAAAAAAAGGGGCTTAGTGAGGTTTGGACTTAAAAAATAATAAATAAAACATTTTAAAAGCTTATAGGTCAGGCACAGTGGCTCATGGCTATAATCCCAGCAACTTTGGGGGGCCGAAGGGAGCGGATTACCTGAGGTTGAGAGTTCAAGACCAGCCTGGCCAACGTGGTGAGGCTCCACTAAAAAAACAAAACCTTGGTCGAGCACGATGGCTCACACCTCTAATCTCAACAGTTTGGGAGGCCGAGCCAAGTGGATTATGAGGTCAAGAGTTCAAGATTAGCCTGGCCAACATGGTGAAACCCCTGTCTCTACTAAAAATACAAAAATTAGCTGGGTGTGGTGGTGGGCGCCTGTAATCCCAGCTACTTGGGAGGCTGAGGCAGAGA
>NW_012102177.1:1855153-1856161 GCF_000951045.1 Mandrillus leucophaeus
GGCTTCGTATATGTTGTTTCACACTCTTCCATCTCCCACAGCTGCCATATTACATTGATATGCACCTCTGCCTCCTTTCCTATTGTTTCCATAGCTGTGGCTCAAGCTGTCACTATTTCTTATCTGAATTGCAGCAATGCTGCTGCCCCCACTGAAATCTCTTCCTACACCCAATATGTCCTCCAGAATTCTTTTTCTAAATCACTAATCTGGATCTATCCTTCCCATCCACAATGCTTCCATATCTTCAGAATATATTCCAAATCCCTATGCCCAGTATCCAAAGACCTTAATAATTTTGTCCTTCCTACCTCTCCAAAAACTGGATACTCTGCCAACAAGAGTTTCTACTAGTTATCTGCACAGTTGGCTTCCAGCATTTTGCTCTGGTTTGAAGTGCCTTCTAATAGGCTAGGATGCTCAGCAATCATCTAGAAGAGTTCTGCCAATTCTATAATGCTCAATCGGAAAGAAAATCGTTTCCCTTCTGCAAGAAGCCTTCCTCCAATTCCTCTCCTTTCCCCACCCTTTAGAATACTTCCATAGAACTTCCTCAGTACTCTCTTACAGCACTGATCTGTGTCTGCCCATATTCCTCCTGGAGTAGGCGGAGAGAGAAATTATTTGTCTTTATATCTCCTGTCAACAGGGTTTTAGATCCAGGAAGCATTCAATAAATGTTTGCTAAATATAATCACAAATACATCGGTGCTACTATATGATTGAAATCGGAATTTTCCTGAGTTACTTGGGACAGTAGCTACAGCTTTATTCATCCATGTCTCTAGTCTCACACATAGTGGACACTTAAAGGAAAACAGGTGCTTCACCCACCTTTTATCACTAGGGTTTAGAATTCCCATCAATTGAGCTTGTTGTGCAGAAAACACACCTTGTGCCCCAGCCAGACTGAACCTTCCACACTCCTCAAGTATTGAAGCTCTACGCCAGTTTCAGGAGCTTATTAGTATTTGAAAATGGTTCTTGAAAATTGGCCAAGTGTGGTGG
>NW_012102177.1:1856211-1858667 GCF_000951045.1 Mandrillus leucophaeus
TTACAAAAAAGTTTAAAATTAGCTGAACATGTGGCTGGGTGTGGTGGCTCATGCCTGTAATCCCAGCACTTTGGGAGGCCAAGGAAGGTGGATCATTTGAGGTCTGGAGCTCGAGATCAGCCTGGCCAACATGGTAAAACCCTGTCTCTACTAAAAACACAAAAAAGAAAAAAAAAAAAATTACCCAGGCATGGTGGCACATGCCTGTAATCCCAGCTACTCAGAGGCTGAGGCACGAGAATCACTTAAACCCAGGAGGCAGAGACCGCAGGGACCTGAGATAGAGCCACTGCACTGCAGCCTGGGCCACAGAGTGACACTTTGTCTCAAAGAAATAAAAAATAAAATAAGCTGGGGAGCCCAAAAGATCGAGGCTGCAGTGAGCTGTGATTATGCCACTGTACTCCCGCTTGAATGACCGCATGAGACCCTGTTGCAAAAAAGAAAAAAGCCTCAGCTACTGGTTTAAGCAATGAGTAGACAGTGGTATCATTTACCATAAGGAACACCAGAATCGAGTGGTGAAGAAAAAGGAATAGAAAATAGTTTATTCCACTTTGCAATGTCATATATTTACTTAATACATAGAGAGAAAGAGTATTCGAAGGAATTCCTCAACTTCAGCGCTGCTGACTAGACTGGATACCTCTCTGTTGTGGGGGCTTCCCGTTATCTTGTAGGATGTGAAGCAGTATCCCTGGCCTTTACCTACCAGATGCCAATAGCACTGTTGAGTTGTCACAACCAAACTGTCTGTAGATATTGCCAAGTATTCCCCTGCAGGAAAAACCACCTCCCCAAACACCTGTCACTGAGAACCACTGATTTCTACCACTCAAAGGGCACGAGACAAAAAACCAAGTCTTATCTGTGTGTATGCAATCAGCCCTCTGTATCCATGGGTTCCCTGATGTGAATGCTTTGGATGTTAAATATTCAGGGGGAAAAATAAAATACGGTTGCATCTGTACTAAGCACATACAGACTTTTTTGTCTTCTCATTGTTCTCTTAGCAATACGGTATAACAACTATTTACATACTATTTACGTTGTAGTGGGCATTACAAGTAATCTAGAGATGATTTAAAGTATACTGGAGGATAGATACAGGAAATATGTAAACACTATACCATTTTACATCACAAAGTGGAGCAACATGGATTTTGGTATCTGAGGTGGGTCCTGGAACCAATCCCCCACAGACACCATAGGGAAACCGCATATCCTTTGTTTTCCACTTCTTTTCCTTGATAATAAACTCCTAAAAGGCAAGATCTGTTCCTTAAACAACTCTGGGCTCCCTCACAGCACTAATGCTATACTCTTGGACATTAATTAAACATGAATATATTAATGCATTTCAAAAATAGTTCTTACAGGCACGCTTTGCTATAAGTTGCATGTGTACGCCATGTGAATGAAGTGGTTAAAACAGGAAGAAAAAAAGCCTTGTTTAAATTAGAATAGTAATATACCCTTTCTTCAAATTCAAGAAATAAAAATTTACTAAAATCCTAGAAGGAATCTGCTAATTTTTAAGTTAGAAAACTGGCAATATTCCTAAAGTTGGAAGAAATATATTAGAATATTACATATCTCACCTGTAGCAGCTGGGTTTATCAATCCAGCAGTACCACTGTTTGCAATCTGAGAAGGGGCCTGGCTCAGCCCAGTAGAAGGGGCTCCTAATCGAGGAAACTGTTGAGAACTCATTTCCACCTGTAGTACATACAGTTATATGGTTATTACTAGATTCTGAGATCTGAATCAATATTGAGAAATTAAAGCATCTTTAGTACCTATGAGATAGTCCCTCGGAAAAGCAAATGTTGCATCATCTATTTAAAAACAATACCTTAGGATCAATATAAATGCAGACATTATCTAAACTACCTAAGTTTTCCACCAATATCGTTTATACGGAGCTGGCGTGTACTATAACCCTCCATAAATACTTGTGGATTGCCATGCTAAAAAAATCACCATTGAATCCTGTACAAGAGTCACATGACAGGTATTACCACAATGCATGTGTATTTCTCTGTGTAAAGTTTTATGGAAAATGGCATGTCTCTTCGAAACACTCAAACCTCACACCAAGGTGAACAGAACTGTGATTAGCATGTCATAGGAACATTCGGAGGAAGATACCCAGCCCTAAGAAAGGATCGGATGTTTTACATTCAGACCTGATGCAAAAGGAATTCTCCAATGCTTTTCTGCAAAGGCCTCCATTTACGGATTTCCTTTTCTTTCCCTTTCATAGACCCCCCACAGAGCCAGAGGACCCTACACCTTCTCCATCTTCCCTAAAATCGTCCCCCACTTTTCCCCCAGGAGCCAAGCGATCTCCCCTGATTCGCCCGCAACCCCACCCCACCGCGAAGCCCCCGCTGAGATGGGAGGACGCCGATTTCCAGACACCTCGGAGTGCGAGACCCCCGTCTCCGGGGTAG
>NW_012102177.1:1858717-1861111 GCF_000951045.1 Mandrillus leucophaeus
CTTTTATCACTAGGGTTTAGAATTCCCATCAATTGAGCTTGTTGTGCAGAAAACACACCTTGTGCCCCAGCCAGACTGAACCTTCCACACTCCTCAAGTATTGAAGCTCTACGCCAGTTTCAGGAGCTTATTAGTATTTGAAAATGGTTCTTGAAAATTGGCCAAGTGTGGTGGCTCACACCTGTAGTCCCAGCACTTCGGGAGGCTGAGGCGGACGAATCACTTGAGGTCAGGAGTTCGAGACCAGCCTGTCTGACATGGTGAAACCCCATCTCTACTAAAAGTACAAAAATTAGCTGGCTGTGGTGGTACATGCCTGTAATCCCAGCTACGTGGGAGGCTGAGGCAGGAGAATCATTTGAACTCGGGAGGTGGAGGTTGCAGTGAACCAAGATTGCACTACTACACTCCAGCCTGGGCAACAGAGCAAGACTCAGTCTCAAAAAATAAACATAAAAAAAACTGTTGTCCACCGATGATCTTTTGAATAGATTAAGCAAAGATACCATAGGCATCATATCTGCTCAGTGATTTTCTAGAGAAAAGTAAATAACTGCTGTTCTGCCAACAAAGCAGACAGGTTCTCCATGTGAGTGTTCTGTGGCAGTCAGTCAGATGTCAGCGAATGGTCCGTGAGACTTGGTGATGTGATTGAAACCACTTTTGCAAAATCATGACAGTGAGAGATATCTAACATGGTTGACTCCATCTTACTTCTGACCTCCAAGCCGTCTTTGGTTATTCCTGGATATAGACCAAGCTACGTTTCAGAATTTAGTTTATAGTTTAACTTGAAAGCAAGGATGATAATAGTCCCTTTCTAAAACTAACCCCCTCCTTGCTTGGGGACCAAAACCACCTTTATAAACCAACGAAAGGCCACAAGAATAGGATTATGAGAGGGGCCTGAACTCCGCTAAAATGGAGTCAGTTTCTATAATCCCTTACTGCTCAGGAGACATGTGGCCAGAGGTCTCAGATTTGTGACTTTCCCAATTGCTCCTGTAGATAGCATCACTGTTGTAAGGATTGTTTTTTCTGAGGTATCTTTCATACTGATCCTATCTGAACTTGTGACTCATGGCTCCACTGGTCCTGCGGCCCTACCTAGAGGCAGACTCAGCACATAAGAAATGTTTTCCACACTCCTATGATTTCATCCCCAACCAATCAGTAGCACTCATTCCCTATCCCCCTGCTCACCAATTTGTTCATAAAAACCTTAAGCTCTAAGCCTTCAGGGAGACTGATTTGAGTGATAACTCTAGTTCTTCCGTGTTGCACGCCTCCTGTCAATTAAACACTTTCTCTGCTGCAATGCCAAAGTCTCAGTGGATTGAGTTTTGTCTGTGCAGCAGACAGGAAGAACCTGCTGGGTGATCCAACACTTTGTTGCATTTTTTTTCTCTTTAAAAAAAATTATTTTTAAGAATTCAAGGGCAAACTGGTGGCGGTAGCCTGCCACTTTTTATTGAACAGTGCTGCTCCTTGTGGAGCAGGGCTAACTCATAGGCAGTGTGCCCAGAGTCAGCCAGGTGATTACACTTTGGTGGGCCTCTTCACCACTGGGCCCAGATGGTTCTCACTTAGTCACTGCGTGAGCAGTCTAATGATATTGACTCTTCGCAGTTGCCCTCTGTCCAAATCCTCCCCTTGACTCAACCTCCCAGTCAGGGAAAGCCTAGTGTCTTCCAGGTCACTCGTGTAACAGGAGCATACCCTTACTTATCTCCAGCTTGTTGTGCAGATTAAATGAGCTATGCACATAAAGGATGTGTTGCTTTTGAACTTGCCAATATCCATTGTTTTTATAACTTCCATCTGTTTATTACCCCAGGCAAGCTCAGCGTCTCTCTCCTCCTGGTATCCCATTCTATACCGCTGTCCCCACCCCAGCAGCACCTATGCCAGGTGTGGCAGAAGACTCTAGGATGGCCCCCGATGATCTCTTCCCAGTGGTCCTACCCTTATGTAGGAACCAAAGCAAAGGGATCATTCCTTTGCCTTGAGTGTGGGTAGGACCTGTGACTTTCTACTAACCAATGGCAAATGGCGGAGGTGGTGGGATGGCACTTCCTGTGCCATGTTAACTTATACAAGCATGTGGTCCATAGCAATGTTTTGGTCAAGGACAGATTGCATATATGACTAGTTTCATGAGATTATAATGGAGCTGAAAACGTCCTGTCATCTAGTGACCTTCTAGCTATCATAATGTGTAGTGCAAAGCATTACTCATGTATTTGTGGTAATGTCGGTGTAAACAAAACTACTGAGTCAGGTGCGGTAGCTCATGCCTGGAATCCCAGCACTTTGAGAGGCTGAGGCAAGAGGATCACGTGAGCCAAGGAGTTTGAGACCAGCCTGGGCAGCATGGTGAGATGCCATATCTAT
>NW_012102177.1:1863591-1865933 GCF_000951045.1 Mandrillus leucophaeus
AAAAAAAATTTTTTTTTAAGTTTACAGAATAAGGATATAAAGAAAGAAGGCCGGGTGTGGTGGCTCATGCCTATAATCCCAACACTTTGGGAGGCCAAGGTGGGTGGATCGCTTGAGGTCAGGAATTCAAGACCAGCTCGGCCAACAGGGCGAAACCCTGTCTCTACTAAAATACAAAAATTAGCTAGGCGTGGTGGCTAGTGCCTGTAATCCCAGCTACTTAGGAGGCTGAGGCAGGAGAACCACTTGAACCCGGGAGGTGGAGTTTGCAGTGAGCCAGGATCGTGCCACTACACTCCAGCCTGGGCGACAGCTCAAGGTTCCATCTCAAAAAAATAAAAGAAATAAAATATTTTTGTCCAGCCATACAATGTGTTTGTGTAAAAAAGTTACAGTGAACATATATTAATTTATTATTGGAGAAATAAATTTTTTTGTAAATTTAGTGCTAAGTGTACAGTGCTTATAAAGCCTACAGCAGTGTTGGGAGGCCAAAATGGGAGGATCACTTGAGGCCAGGAGTTTGAGACCAGCCTGGTCAACATAGCGAGACCCCCCCCATCTCTGTTTGGGAAAAAAAAAAAAAAGCCTACAGTAGTGTACAGTAATATCCTAGGCCTTCACATTCACTCACCACTCACCCACTGACTCACCCAGAGCAACTACAAGCTCCATTCATGGTAAGCGTCTTGTACGGGTGTACTATTTTAAATCTTTTATACCATGTTTTAACTGTACCTTTTCTATGTTTAGTTATGTTTAGATGCACACTTACCATTGTGTTACCATTGCCTACAGTATTCAGTACAGTAATGTGCCGTACAGGTTTGTAGCCTAGGGACAATCAGCTCTATTACGTAGCTTAAATGTGTAGTAGGCTGTACCAGCTAGGTTTGTGTAAGTACACTCCGTGATGCTTGCGCAATGACAAAATCACCTAATGATCCATTTCTTAGAATGTACGCCTATGGTTAAGCAATGTGTGACTACACACAACTCTGTCTTGCTACCAGACTCTGTCTAGAGACTGTCCTTGCTGGTCTGATGCAACCATGTGGCCTACCTGGCAGTGAACTGCAGGTAGCCTGCAGGAACTGCAGCAACCTCTAGGAACTGAGGGCAGCCTCCAGCCACACACCTACAAGAAGCTGGGGCCCTCAGTTCTATACACCGAGGAAATGAATTCTGCCATAACCTGAATGATCTTGGACGCTGATTCTTCCTTAGTCGAGCTTCCAGATGATAACACAGCCCAGTGGATACCTTAGTTGCAGCCTCATGAGATCCTGAGCAGAGGACCTGCTAAGACATGCCTGAACTCCTGACCCACAGCAACTGTGACTTAATAAATATGTATTGTTTTAAGCTGTTGTTGGTGGTAACTTGTTACACAGCAATAGAAAACGAATAAACCAAGAGGAGGGTAACATCTGATGATAGGGCAGCCGTTCTGTAGGCTGTAGGTGAGGACCCACAAGGCTCCCCATCAGCAACATGGTCTGGGTGAGCTGGCTGTTCTGGCTTACCAAGAGAAGTTCGTCCATTTCCCACCCACCCCCTGGTGACTTGGCCTCTGTGTGTCAGTTGTTGCAGGCTGCCCCTGACCACTGGTTGTCCCTGGAAACTCTACACTGCACTTCTGCTTCTTATGGCTTCAGCCAATGCATGGCTTAGCTTTCCTATGGCTGTCATGGGGCTCAGGCTTTTCAGCTTTAGCTCCTTCTGTTCTTCTTTCTATATCATTTTCAAATTCTGGAGAAAACTGCGGAGGCTGGCTAATTGCATTCCTCCTAGCTTGAGTAGAACCTTCCTTGTCGTCAGCCTTTTTCTTCCATCTCATTTCTCTTTTTTTTTTTTTTTTGAGATGGAGTCTCGCTTTGTCACTTGGGCTGGAGTGCAGTGGCCAGATCTCAGCTCACTGCAAGCTCCGCCTCCCGGGTTTACGCCATCTCCTGCCTCAGCCTCCCAAGTAGCTGGGACTACAGGTGCCCGCCACCACGCCTGGCTAGCTTTTTGTATTTTTTAGTAGAGACAGGGTTTCACCTTGTTAGCCAGGATGGTCTCGAACTCCTGACCTCGTGATCTGCCCATCTCGGCCTCCCAAAGTGCTGGGATTACAGGCTTGAGCCACCGCGCCTGGCCCCACCTCATTTCTCTTACTCAGCCAGGAAAAGTTCTCTACTTTTAGGGACTCATGATTGAATTGGGCCCACCTGGATAACGTAGAATTGTCTTTCTACCTCAAGGTCCATACCTTCATCACATCTGCAGACGCCCTTTTGCCATGGAAGGTAACACCTCCACAGATTCCATCCAGGGGTTATGGTGTGGGCATCTTTGCA
>NW_012102177.1:1866780-1867759 GCF_000951045.1 Mandrillus leucophaeus
ACCATGTTAGCCAGGATGGTCTCAATCTCCTAACCTCATGATCCACCCACCTCAGCCTCCCAAAGTGCTGGGATTATAGGCGTGAGCCACCTCGCCTGGCCTATTTTTGTATTTTTAGTAGAGATGTGGTTTCACCATGTTAGCCAGACTGGTCTCAAACTCCTGACCTCAGGTGATCTGCCTGCCTTGGCCTCCCAAAGTGCTGGGATTACAGGTGTGAGCCACCGCACCCAGCCCAAACTCTGTAAAATATTTAAACAGGTTTATTCTGAGCAAAATATGAGTAATGATGGCCTGAGGCACAGTCTCAAGTGGTCCTGAGAACATGTGCCCAAGGTGGTTGAGCTACAGCTTGGTTGTATATGTTTTAGGGAGACAGATGACATCAATCAGAACATGTGATGTATACATTAGTTCAGTCTGGAAAGGAAGAAAAACTCAAAGCAGGGGAAGGCGTGCTTACAGGTTACAGGTGTATGCAAAGATTTTCTTTTTGTTGTTGAGACAGGGTCTTACTCCATTGCCCAGGCTGGAGTGCAGTGATGTGATGATGGCTCGCTGCAACCTCAATCTTCTGGACTCAGGTGATCCTCCCACCTCCTCCTCTCTAGTAACTGGGACTGCAGGCACGTGTAACCATGCCTGCCTAATTTTTTATTGTTGTTGTATTTTCAGTAGAGACAAGCTTCCACCATGTTGCCAGGCTGGTCTTGAACTCCTGGGCTCAAGTAATCCATCTGCCTCAGCCTCCCAAAGTGCTGGGATTACAGGCATTAACCACTGTGTCTAGCCAGAATAAAAGATTTTCTGATTGGCAATTGGTTGAAAGAGTTAAGTGATTATCTAGCCAGGCATGTTGGCATATGCCTGTAACTTCAGCACTTTGGGATGCCAAGGTGGAAGGATCCCTAAAGCCCAAGAGATTGAGACCAGGCTGGGCAACATGGTGAAACCCTCTCTACTAAAAAAAAAAAAAAAA
>NW_012102177.1:1867809-1869231 GCF_000951045.1 Mandrillus leucophaeus
GAACAGGTCAGCTATCTAGAAACATCAGGATCTGCTCAGCCTGTGAATGAAAAGCAAAGCTGTTCCTGAGGAAGAACCGTTGGCTGTTACGTGATAGGGCCGAGCCCGGGATAACCTAGAGAGGCACAGCAGGAGCACTGAGGTTGGGGATTTCCAGGAAGGTAGGAAAGGCTGGACTATCAGAGCTCACCATGCTGAGTGCCAGCCACACCGTGAGTGGTACATCAGTTAGCATCGAGACTCAGCACAGCCCAGACAGGCAGCAGGGCTGGGTCTCACACCCATGCCTGTAGATTCCAGGGACCTTCTCAGCTGCTCAGCCTGGTCCCTTTTGACTCTTGGTGGCCTTGTGGCCTCAGGTACACACAACAGTTGGAATGTGATCCCATTCCTGGACACAGAGGCCCTGCAGTCCTATAGAAGCCCTGTGGACACTTTCCCCAGGCTCAGAGACTTACATCAGGCCTATTCCCTGCTCCTCCTACAAGGCTTTGTATGACAAATCCCCTAATGCTCCCTGCCGCCTGGCTGCTTCTACTGACCATACCTGGGGGCAGCAAAGCCATGAGTTGCAGTCCAGCCCCTTCAGGAAGAAGGCCATCCAAAAACAGGCTCAGGGGCTTCTGCAACCTCCTTTGGATGTGGAATAGGAAATGCCCAGGTAGCCAGCCAGACCATTTACCCTGCCCTGACACACGCCTCCCAGGAAGCTGACCTCCTCTCACAATAGGTTGGGGGCAGACGGCTCTAGAGATGGCAGTACTGCTTTTTAGTATTTGAGTATACTTTGTTATTTCTCTCTTTCTTTCTTTCTTTCCTTTCTTTCTTTCTCTCTCTCTCTCTCTTCTTTCTTTCTTTCTGTCTGTGTCTCTCTCTCTTTCTTCCTTCCTTCCTTCCTTCCTTTTTCTTTCTCTCTCTCCCTTCCTTCCTTCCTTTCTTTTTCTTTCTCCCTTGCTTCCTTCCTTCCTTCCTTTTTTCTTTTTTGAGACAAGGTCTCACTCTGTTGCCCAGGCTAGAGTGCAGTAACATGATCATGGCTCACTGCTGGGCTCAGGTGACCCTCCTACCTCAGCCTCCAAGTAGCTGGGACTACAGACATGTGCCACCATGCCTGGCTAAGTTTTGTATTTTTTGTAGAGATGGGGTCTTGATATGTTGCCCAATCTGGTCTTGAACTTCTGTGCTCAATCAGTCTTCCCACCTCAGCTTCCTGAAATGCTGGGATTACAGGCATGAGCCACCGTGCCTGGTTTGTTTTCTTACCATAATATTTTTATATACCCGAGTACCTATGTTGACAAAAAAAAGCCAAACTTGGCCAGGCACAGTGGCTCATGCCTGTAATCCCAGCAACTTGGGAGGCTGAGGCTGGCAGATCACTTGAGGTCAGGAGTTCGAGACCAGTCTGGCCAACATGGTAAA
>NW_012102177.1:1870921-1879745 GCF_000951045.1 Mandrillus leucophaeus
ATGTCTATAGTCCTAACTACTCATGAGGCTGGGGGTGGTGGGGGCTCACTAGAGACCAGATTGAGGCTTCAGTGAGCTATGATCATGCCACTGTACTCCAGCATGGGCAACATAGCGAGACCCTGTTCCCTCCAACCCCCCTCCCCCAGAAAAAGAAGTGATTTTCTAAAGACCTGGAATCAATAGAAAGGACTGGTTGGATTAAGATCAGGGATTGTGGAGAACAAGGTTTTTACTATATAGATGAAGTCTACATAGGTGGTCACCCTTAGAGAGAGATGGCAAATGGTGTTTTTTTATTTGTTTGTTTGATTTTTGTATTTTTAGTAGAGACGGGATTTCACCATGTTGGCCAGGTTGGTCTCAAACTCCTGACCTCAAGTGATCCAATTGCCTTGGCCTCCCAGAGTGCTGGGATTACAGGCATGAGCCACTGTGCCTGGCCAAATGTTTCTTATTTAGACCTTTAAAGGGTGCTAAACTCTCAGTTACTCTCTTCAGGATTGGGAGGACCTGCAAGGGGAAAAAATTTAGTTACATTAACAGAGATTCTTCACAGATGCAAATTTCTCCCTGCAAAATATGGCTTTGCAGGGTCATCGCAAAGTATGGCAAAGAAATATATTTTGAGGTAAAATACTTTCATTTCCTTCTTTGTCATGTGATGATATACTAGAGTCAGGTTGGAATTTGCTGTCTTCTTGCTACAAATAATCTGTTTTGTCAGTCTCATGATCTCTGTTTCCATGTTAATGCTGGTCAGTTGTGCCTGAATTGGAAGAGAAGGAGAGTATAATGAGGCAAGTTGAAACCTCCCGTTCCTGTCACAGCCTGAACTAGTTTTTCAGATTTCTTTGGGTCCCCTTGGTGGAGCGGGGACTCCCTTCAGTCAGTTGGAGGACTTAGAATTTTATTTTTGATGTACACCCACATTTCTGTTGTAACACCACTAATGCAGACAGTGGTCAACTGCCTTTTGACCTTCCTAGTGTCAGAGATGATAAATTCCTCTTCAAAAGTTTTTAACTCCCTGTTCTTCTGGTTCTTTGTTTCTCTAGTTTCTCTAGTTACCCAGGCTGTGTATGACCCATCCTGCCCTTGCTGCACTCTGACATGCCCTGACAAGCTTAGACATGCCTTGCATCGTAAACGATAGCCTTCCCCTTCCCACCTAGATAGCTGTGTTCAGTTTCAAACACAAGCCAATCAGGTCAGTTTAGACTGTGCGGTCCAACCCCAGCCAATGAAGAAAGGACACAGCAGTAGGAACCAATTGCATTAGGGATAAAAACCCCTGCCCTACCCCACACGGTGTGCCCTTGCAATCATGGCTGGCACAAGCCGCACACTTCTGTGGAAGTAAAGTTGCCTTGCTGAGAAAATTTCTGTTCAAGCACTATTTCTTTTGTGGCACCGAAACTTGTTTCTAACAAATTTGGGGGCTCGTCCGGGATTCCCATTCTCCTCTGGGGAAGGGTTCGGTCCTCTCCTGTGAGGAGGTGTGCCCTGCTGCCTCATTGAGGTGGCCTCAGGGTTAAGGAATTGAGACCCACCCAGTGTGATGAATAAACCCAGACTCTCAGCAACACAGGAAAAAACAGACCAACAACTTGGGGGAAAAAATAAAAAAGATCATCATATATCATGGCAACCAGGTAACCCTGTGCACAGACCAAGGTAAGAAATGTTGCTGGGGTGGGGCTGGGCAGTGGCTCATGCCTGTAATCCCAGCACTTTGGGAGGCTGAGATGGGCAGATCATGAGGCCAGGAGATCAAGACCATCCTGGCTAACATGGTGAAACCCTGTCTCTACTAAAAATACAACAATTAGCCAGGCGTGGTGGCGGGCGCCTGCAGTCCCAGCTACTCGGGAGGCTGAGGCAGGAGAATGGTGTGAACCCACAAGGCAGAGCTTGCAGTGAGCTGAGATTGCACCACTGCACTCCAGCCTGGGTGACAAAGTGAGAATCTGTCTCTAAAAAAAAAGAGAAACCTCGCTGGGGTGACAAAGTATTTCCTTGGTTGTTGGGACATCTTGGAGTTTGAAAGCTGAAAGTGTGTGAATAAGCACTACTAGTGTGTGGAGTGAGTGAGTTCAATCTGTGGTTCCATGGTCACCTCATATGGTGGCCTTTTGAGGGTCCTGTCAGGGGTTTAAACTGACCCACCAGTGTTAAGAGGGACCCAACATTCCCTTCAGGAAGTGGCCAGAGAGGGCGAAATGAAAGGAAAAGAGTGCAAGAAGCCCCCTACTAGGGAGGGTTGAGTCTCTTGAGAAAAGGAAGGCAAGAAATCCCTAATATGAGACATTGAGCCTCTGGAAGAAAGGAATGGGGAGAAATATCCAGTAGGGGGCACTGAGCCTTACACAAACCTACAGTAATAGAGAAGGCAAAAAAATGTCCAGTAGGGGAAGTTAAGCCTCACCCCAAAACCATCAAGATGGGAAATACCTCAAGTAAGACAGAGAGTAAAAAGGATAAACCTAACAGCAATGATATTCCCCTTGATAGTCCCCTAGGTCTCATGTTAAAGTATTGGAAAGATAAAAGGATTAAGCCTAAGAAAAAGCAACAAATGATAAAATATGTAGTTTTATTTGGACCCAGGAACCAGTCCTCAAACCCTCAGTTTTCTGGCCAAAATTTGGGTCAAATGAAGATTGGATTTGTCAATTCTAATAGAACATGTTAATAACAAGAGTCCAGTTTCCCAAGAAGAGATAGATTAAGCCTTGTGTTGGTGACAAGGACCTATTCTTCTCTACCCCATAAAAGCACTAGAAGATAAGCATAAGCCAGAGAATGTTTCCCCTAAGGAAACCGAAACTCTTAACCCCAAGCAATCTACACCTTGGGACCTGCTAAATCACCTTCCCCCACTAAACACCCCTAACTTTCCTCCCTCTCAAGCAGCTGCTGACAGACCCTTCTCCTTCCCCCATTGTTCCCCATCCTTTTAACCCTGCCTCTTGGGAATCATCCCAAGAGCCCACTCACTACCAGTCTGAGTACCCTTCCCTAAAGGGACTTCAATGTGAAATAGAGAAATGTAAAAAAATGTAAAAAAACTCCCCCTTCCCCTCTACCTCAAGGGAATCAGCTCCAGTTCTCTTCCCCTTGAAGGAGGTGCCCCAAGGAGGAGGAGGCATTGGCTTTGTAAATGCTCCTTCAACCAGCTCAGAAGTACAAAACCTAAAAAGAGAGCTTACCCCACTATTAGACAACCCTTATGGGGTAGCAAACCAAATTGACCAATTTCTAGGACCACAGTTATGTACTTAGGCTGAGCTAATGTCCGTGCTAGGCAACCTCTTCTCAGCAGAAGAAAGAAGCAACATCGGTAGAGCTGCTATGGTAGCCTGGGAACGTGAACACCCTCCTGGCCAAAGTGTTCCTGTAGCAGATCCAACATTCCCCTCCCAAGACCCCTGGTGGGACAAGAACAATGCAGCCCACCAAGAAAATATGCAAGGCCTCAGGGAAATGGTAATAAAAGGGATTAAAAACTCAGTACCCTGAACCCAGAATCTTACCCGAGCATTTGATATACAGCAAGGGAAAGATAAAGGGCCATAGAATTTTCAGACGGATTAAAGGAACGAATGAGAAAGTATGCTGGTCTAGATCTTGAGGATCCTCTTGGGCAGGGAATTTAAAATTTCATTTTGTTACTAACAGTTGGACGGATATTTCAAAGAAATTACAAAAGATGGGAAATTGGAAAGACCGTCCCATGAGTAAACTTCTTAGGGAGGCTCAAAAGTGTATGTAAGAAGGGAAGAAAAAAAAACAAAAAACAAAATCAGAAGGCAAAAATTCTGCTGTCCACCATACAGCAAAGTACTCAAGGGGCAAGAACCTATAAAGAGCCTAGGCCCCCACTTTCCAGGCCATATGAAGAGCACCAAAAAGCGAAGCCTGGGAACTTAAAATTAGAAAAGCAAGAAAGAACCACTTTGAAGGCTATAATGCTTTGAAAACTGTGTTGGCAGTGTGGCATGACTGTTTAAAGTAGATAAAAGCTTGTCATTTTACCCCATCCCGGCATGACCGTGAAGCTGGAGAGGAAAGAGAAAGAAGGGCACGTTCGGCTGCAAGCTGGGTGGCTGGGACAGGTTGGCCGAGGGACCACTCTGGAGGGCTGTTCTGCCCGGCATTCCCCACTTCAGCCCTTCAGTGTTTACGGCAACCAGAGTCCCTGCAATGGTGTGGCTGGCTGCAGTCAGGGCCTACTAGGACCATCAGCACGCTCCCGCCAGCGGCTCAGCTCCTCTCTGCTAGGCCAACCAATAGTGCTTTGTCCTGGGTAGGACATAGGGTCTGAGAGAGATTGGGGAGACATAACACCCAGGAATGAAAATACGGATTTAGAGAAGGAACCAGTAAGTACGAGACACAAGTGAAATATAAAAACCAATCAGTTAGTATCAAATTTCTGTTAATTCCAGAAGCAGGGACAAATCTATTAGGAACAGATTTAATGCTAAAATTAGGCTTAGGCCTCCAAATCAATCATGGAAAATTCTTCCCCTCCCTAAACTCGCTCACCACCGCAGACGAAGAACACATCCATCCCAAGGTATGGTCAAAAGATAGGAATCGAGAAAAGTTACAGATTCCTCTGATTCATGTTAAATTAAAAACCTCTGGGGAAGTAGTAAAGAGAAAGCAATACCCAATTCCTTTAGAAGCCATAAACCTATAATTTAAATTTAAAACCTATAATTAAAGGTTTTCTCTGTGATGGGCTTCTTGAACCCTGTATGTCTCCCTATAACACTCCAATACTGCCTGTAAAGAAGCCAGACGGGTCATATCAGTTAGTGCAAGACCTTAGAGCTATTAATCAGAGAGTCCAAACTACACACCCTGTTGTTCCCAATCCTTATACTATTATCAGTAGGATCCCATACAGCCACCAGTGGTTTACAGTAATAGATTTTATTTTATTTTATTTTATTTATTTATTTATTTTTTTGAGACGGAGTCTTGCTCTGTGGCCCAGGCTGGAGTGCAGTGGCGCAATCTCAGCAGCTCACTGCAAGCTCCGCCTCCCAGGTTTACGCCATTCTCCTGCCTCAGCCTCCCGAGTAGCTGGGACTACAGGTGCCCGCCACCTCGCCCGGCTAGTTTTTTGTATTTTTTAGTAAAGACGGGGTTTCACCGTGTTAGCCGGGATGGTCTCGCCCGTCTCGGCCTCCCAAAGTGCTGGGATTACAGGCTTGAGCCACCGCGCCCGGCCATACAGTAATAGATTTTAAAGATGCCTGCTGGGCTTGTCCAGTAGCGGAGGACAGCCGAAACCTATTTGCCTTTGAGTAAGAAGACCCTCACTCAATTTCTCAAAAACTATATATTAGGTCTGTCTTCTGCCCCCTCCTCCCTTAAGACTCAAGGCATTCTAGCCCAGACTCCACCTCCTGAATTTCCAGTTCACCAACACCAGCCTAGAGATCACGTCCTCATCAGGAGTTGGAAAGAAGGGAAGCTCAAGTCCACTTGGGAAGGACCTTATTTAATGCTCTTCACAACTGAGACAGCAGTTCGGACCACCGAGAAGGGCTGGACTCATCACACTCAAGTTAAGTGGGCACTACCCTTCCCAGAATCATGGACCATTGTTCCAGGACCAACTCTTTCCAAACTAAGTCTAAAGCGGGTTTAACAGTCTTGTTTTGTATTTCTTTCCTCCCCGCCCCACCATCATCGCTAGTCCCATTATCATCAATGTAACCAAGTCAAGCTTACCCCAAACTATTACCTTTGATGCTTGCCTTGTTATACCCGGCAGAGAGTTGTCAAGTCAAAAGCAACTCTCCTCCACCTCAGAAAAGTGTCTCTGTCCTTCCTGGCTCTCCTCAGATTGGACATTTGTTAACTGGGATAAGTTAGTTTGGGAAGAGTTTGATAAAGATTCCAGTATCAACTGGGAATCTTGTCCTCTTAGAGCAGAGCTTCTCTGCTGAAGTTGGTCCAATGTTCTATGAAATACTAAAGAACAAGCGTGGACCGCCCCAGCTAGTACTTGCAGTTTCTTAAAACCATATACTCATTTTACTAAAGGAATTACCCTTCCCAACTGTCAGTTGAACCAATGTAATCCAGCACAGATTACCATCTCTGCTCCCCAGAGTTCTTCCCCTTCATTAAGCCATTTCTATGATATAGGAGCAGAAGTGTCGGGGAAGGACCCCACAGGATCCTTTGAACTGTGCTTCATTGCTTCCCTACCTCCTGCACCCCCTTCTCCCTCTCCTAAGTTCCCTGCTAACCAAACCTTTTCTCATTATATACCCAATGATAAAACCAAAGCAGCTGTTGCAGTGGTTAAAGATTTAAAATAAATTATAGCAATTGAAACAGGGTATCAGGACGCAAATGCTTGGCTGGAATGGATTAAATATTCTGTTCGCACACTAAACAAAAGCGACTGTTATGCTTGTGCGACAGGCAGGCCAGAGACCCAAATTGTCCCCTTTCCACTTGGGTGGTCCTTTCCCGACCGGGCGTGAGCTGTACGGTAGCTCTCTTACAGAATCCCACAGCTGGAGGCGATGGGTCATGCAAGACTCTTTCACTGCTGTTCCCTGAGGTCAAGAGCCCTGTGGGTCAGCCCTAAGGGCCATCAGACCTCCAGCCCCTGATGTTAACTTCACCTCGTACCTTTCACGGCAGGGGGATAGGTTAGAATTCCTTGGAGACTTAACAGGGTTCAGTGAAACCAAGCCTTTTCAAGAGCTTACCAATCAGCCTGCCTTTATTCATCCCCGAGAAAATGTGTGGTGGTATTGCGGGGGACTATTGCTGGGTACTCTGCCAAGTACCTGGAGCAGCACTTATGCTCTAATTCAATTGGCTATCCCTTTCACTTTGGCATTTCATCAACCAAGAAAGTTGAAAACAGAATATTGTAAAAACAGAGATGCTTCTCACGGATCCTTTGATCCTCATGTTTTATATAGATCCTATCAGAGTACCATGAGGGATACCAGATGAATTCAAATCCTGAATTCAACAACACTTTGTTAAATTATACTAGAGATGCTATGAAAGGAATAGTTGAACAATTAGGCCTTACCAGCTAAATGGTCTGGGAAAATAGAATAACACTTGATGTGATATCAGCTGAAAAAGGTGGGGTTTGTGTCATGATTGGAGTCCAATGTTGTACTTCTATTCCTAATAACATCATCCCCAATGGAACAATAACAAAAGCCTTATAAGGCCTTACCTTCTTATCAAATTAGTTAGCTAAAAATTCTAGAATAAATGACCCCTTTATAAGCCTCATGGAAAAATGTTAGGAAAATGGAAAAGAATTATGATCTCAGTACTCACCTCCCTTGTAATCATTATAGGTGTGCTCATTCTTGTAGGATGCTGTATCATATACTGTATTCGTGGTTTAGTGCAAAGATTATAGAAACGGCTCTCACCAAAACCTCCCTTAGTTCACCCCCACCTTATTCAGATAAACTCTTCCTTCTAGATGCCCAAGAAGAACAACAGAGCTGAGATATGCTAAGGCATTTTGAAGAGAAAAAACTATAAAATCTAGAGAGGAAAATTTGCAGAGATGATAAATTCCTCTTCAAAAGGTTTTAATACCCTGTTTTTCCGGTTGTTTCTCTAGTTTCTATAGTTACTGGTGCTTAACCAACCCTTCCCACCCTTGCCGTGCCCTGACATGCCCTGAGAAGCCTTGATATGCCTTCGGATATGCCTAGACATGCCTAATGGATAGCCTTCCCCTTCCCACCTGGAAAGCTGTGTTCAATTTCAAACATTAGCCAATTGGGTTAGTTTAGACTGTGCAGTCCAACCTCAGTCAATGAAGAAAGAACACAGCAGTAGGAACCTATTTCATTAGGGATAAAAACGCCTGCCCTGTCCTGCTCCATGTGCTCTTGCGATAGTGACCGATGCAAGCTGCACCCTTCTGCAGAAGTAAATTTGCCTTGCTGAGAAAATTTCTGTTCAAGTGCTATTTCTTTTGTGGCACCAAAACTTGTTTCTAACACTAGCTCAGTCTTAGGCCAGCCCTATAAAAAAACAAAAACTAAGGCTAAGCAGGGACACAGCAGAGGAATCCTCTGGGGAAGATGAGGCATCAGAATATGGGAAAAGTGTTCGTATGCAGAAATGCAGAAATGATTCTCTAAAATATGGCACTTGGGCATGCTGAGTATTTCTGAAAATCTAAATGCCTCAGGAATAAGCCCCAGAATCAAAGACCCTCTAATCTTGTCTCATTCTTTCTCCCCTCCTGTCCCCCAAAGCGCACAGAGGGATTCTCTCTGAAATTCTCTTATCTAAACTAAGCAAGCTTCTTATCAAAAGAAACACAATTGCCTTCTAAACCCCTTACTGAATCTCATTTCAGACCTAGGGATGTTTGAATCACTAGGTGCAAAAGTAGTTGCAGTTTTTGCACTGTTGGAATTTGCCATTTGATATTGGAATTCATCCTTAAATAAATGTGGTTATGGGTTGGGCATGGTGGCTCATGCCTATAATCCCAGCACACTGGGAGGCTGAGGTGGGTGGCCTCTGAGAGGTTGCTGAAGAACTCAACATCAAACATTCTATGGTCATTCGGCATTTGAAGTAAATTGGAAAGGTGAAAAAGGTCAAAAAGTGGGTGCCTCTTGAGCTCAGGGAAAATAAAAAAAATTGTTGTTTTAAAGTGTCGTCTTTGCTTATTCTATGCAACAGTGGTGAACCATTTCTCAATCAAATTATGACAGTAAAAATTGGATTTTAGATCACTTGAGGTCAGGAGTTCCAGACCAGCCTGACCAAGATGGAGAAACCTTGTGTT
>NW_012102177.1:1880890-1881271 GCF_000951045.1 Mandrillus leucophaeus
GCTAATTTTTGTATTTTTAGTAGAGATGGGGTTTCACCATGTTGGCCAGGCTGGTCTCAAACTCCTGACCTCAGATGATCCACCCACCTTGGCCTTCCAAAGTGCCAGAAACACAGGTGTGAGCCACCGAGTCCGGCCCTCTTTGTTTCTTTTAACTGCTGTTGCTTTAAAGTTTGTTTTGTCTGATATAAGAATAACTACCCCTGCTCTCTTTTGGTGTCCATTTCCATGAAGTGCCTTTTCCTGCCCCTTTATTTTAAGTTTATGTGAGTCCTTACGTGTTAGGTGAATCTTCTGAAGAAAGCAGATGGTTGGTTAGTTCTTATCCATTCTGCTGTTTTGTATCTTTTTTTCTTTCTTTCTTTTTTTTTTTTTTTTTTT
>NW_012102177.1:1881321-1887847 GCF_000951045.1 Mandrillus leucophaeus
GCCCAGGCTGGAGTGCAATGACATAATTTCGGCTCAGTGTAACCTCCGCCTCCTGGGTTCACGATTCTCCTGCCTCAACCTCCCAAGTAGCTGAGATTGCAGGTGTGTGCCACCAAGCCCGGCTAATTTTTGCATTTTCAGTAGAGACGGGGTTTCACCATGTTGGTCAGGCTGGTCTTGAACTCCTGACCTCAGGTGTTCAACATTCCCTCTACCCACCTCAGCCTCCCAAAGATGTATCCCAAAGATACAGATGTCTGGCCATCTGTGTCATTTAAGTGGAGCATTTAGGTCATTTACATTCAAGTTAGTACTGAAGTGTGAGGTACCATTGCATTCATCATGCTCTTTGTTGGCCTGCGTACTTAGTTTTGTTTTTTGTTTTTGTTTTTTAACTTGTATTTTTGTTTTACAGGTCCTATGTGATGTATGCTTTAAAGAGATTCTGTTTTGATGTGTTTTCAGGACTTGTTTCAAGATTTAGTGCTCCTTTTAGCAGTTCTTGTAGTGGTGGCTTGGTAATGGCGAATTCTCTCTCAGCATTTGCTTCTCTGAAAACAATTTTATCTTCCCTTCATATATGATGCTTAGTTTCACTGGATACAAAATTCTTGGCTGATAATTATTTTGTTTGAGGAGGCTGAAGATAGGGCTCCAATCCCTTCTAGCTTGTAGGGTTTCTGCTGAGAAATCTGCAGTGAATCTGATAGGTTTTCCTTTATAGGTTACCCAGTGCTTCCTTCTGTCTCACAGCTCTTAAGATTCTTTCCTTCATCTTAACTCTGGGTAACCTGATGACAATGTGCATAGGCGAAGATCTTTTTGCGATGAATTTTCCGGGTGTTCTTTGTGCTTCCTGTATGTGGATGTCTAGGTCTATAGCAAGACTGGGAAAGTTTTCCTCGATTATCCCCCCAAATATGTTTTCTAAGCTTTTAGAACTGTCTCCTTCCTCAGGAACACCGATTTTTCTTAGTTTGGTCATTTAACATAATCCCAGACTTCTTGGAGGCTTTGTTTATATTTTCTTATTCTTCTTTGTCCTTGTGGGATTGGGTTAATTGGAAGACCTTGTGTTTGAGCTCTGAATTTCTTCCTTCTACTTGTTCAGTTCTATTGCTGAGACTTTGCAGAGCATTTTGCATTTCTAAAAGTGTGTCCAAAGTTTCCTGAATTTTTTATTGTTTTTTCTTTAAGCGATCTATTTCATTGAATATTTCTCCCTTCACTTCTTGTATCAACTTTTGGATTTCCTTGCATAAGGCTTTGCCTTTCTCTGGTCCCTCCCTGATTAGCTTAACAACTAACCTCCTGAATTATTTTTCAGGCAAATCAGGGATTTCTTCTTGGTCTGGAGCCACTGCTGGTGAGCTAGTGCGATTTTTGGGGGGTGTTGACGAGCCTTGTTTTGTCATATTACCAGGGTTGGTTTTCTGGTTCCTTCTCATTTGGGTAGGCTCTGTCAGAGGGAAGGTCTAGGGCTGAAGGCTGTTGTTCAGATTTTTTTGTCCCACGGGGTGTTCCCTTTAGGTAGTACTCTCCCCCTTTTCCTGTGGATGTGGCTTCCTGTGAGCCGAACTGAGTGATAGTTGTCTCTCTTCTGGGTCTAGCCTCCCGGCGAGTCTACCAGGCTCCTGGCCTGGTACTGGGGAGTGTCTGCACAGAGTCCTGTGATGTGAACCGTCTATGGGTCTCCCAGCCACGGATACTAGCACCTGTTCCAGTGTAGGTGGCGGGGGAGTGCAGTGGACTCCAGGGGGGTCCTTAGCTTTGGTGGTTTCATGCTCTATTTTTGTGCTGGTTGGCCTCCTGCTAGGAGGTGGCGCTTTCCAGAAAGCATCAACTGTAGCAGTGTGGAGACGGACCAGTGGTAGGCAGCGTCCTGGAACTCCCAGTATTATATGCCCTTTGTGTTCCGCTACCAGGGTGGGTAGGGAAGGACCATCAGGTGGGGTCAAGGCTAGGCACTTCTGAGCTCAGACTCTTCTTGGGCGGTTCTTGCTGCAGCTGCTGTAGGGGTTGGAGGTGGAGTTTCCAGGTCACTGGACTTGTGTACCTAGGAGGATTATGGCCGTCTCTGCTGAGCCATGCAGGTTGTCAGGGAAGTGGGGAAGACGGCCAATCACAGGCCTCACCCAGCTGCCACGCAAACTGAAGGGCCCGTCTCACTCCCACCGTGTCCCCTGCAATAGCCCCAAGTCTGTTTCCAGGTGGAGGGTAAGATGGGCTTGAAAACTTGCCCATGGCTTCCCACCTCCCAGCTGTGAAAGAATTGGGCTTTAGTTCCTCCTCCGCCTGTGAAGTCGGCCAGATTCGCACCCTACCGCCACCGCATCCGGTTCTGGCCAGGAGGCTTCTCGCCCGGTTCAAATTGTTACTAAGTTCAGCTACAGAATCCCTTCTCCCTGTGGAGTTTTACCCCCTGGGTGTCCGGCGTTGGTTCCTTCCAGTGGGTTCTTGGTCTCGCTGACTTCAAGAATGAAGCCACAGACCTTCACCATGAGTGTTACAGCTCTTAAAGGTGGCACGGACCCAAAGAGTGAGCAGCAGTAAGATTTATTTTGAGGACACAAAGCTTCTGCAGCTTGGAAGGGGACCTGAGGGGGTTGCTGTTGCTGGTTGGGGTGGTGGGACAGCTTTTACTTCCTTATTTGTCCCCACCCACATCCTACTGATTGGTCCATTTTACAGAGCGCTGATTGGTCCATCTTACAGAGCACCGATTGGTCCATTTTACAGAGCGCTGATTGGTCCATTTTACAGAGTGCTGATTGGTCCATTTTACATACCTATAGCTAGCTACAGAGCGCTCATTGGTGTGTTTTTACAGAGCACTGATTGGTGCATTTTACAATCCTAGCTACAGAGTGCTGATTGGTCCATTTTACAATCCTCTTGTATGACAAAAAAGTTCTCCAAGTCCCCACTTGACCCAGAAGTCCAGCTGGCTTCACCTCTCACCTGCTCCTCTGGCCACCCTCCTAATGGATCCCTATCGTGCCAGGCAGGAATGGGCTGCTTCGGGACCCAGTGAGCTACCAGGGCCTTTCTGCTCCTTCCTCTACCCCTGTGTTTCACTGGGCTTGGCTCTAACTTGACTCAGCTCCAGGTAAAGTAGGGAACTTCTCCTGTAAACAGACCTTCAGCTTCTCCAGTGGGGGTGTGTGTTCAGGAGAGGGGGGTCTCCCTTTTCCTCTTCTGCAGTTGGGGCACTCACAGTATTTGGGGTGTCTCACAGGTCCTGCAGGAGCAGTCCACTTCCTTCAAAGGGTCTGTGGGTTCTCTCAGGATTGCTGGTCTGTTCTTGCAGTGGACATGGAGCTAAACTTCACAGTGCAAGCCTCCGCACACTGCTCTGTTCAGAGCTGCAATCTAGTCCTGCCTCCCATCCACCATGATCCAGCCCCAGTCAAACATCTATTTTTTTAAATTCATTCCAGCTTTCTGAATCCCGGCAAAACTATTACGTCTGGGAAGTATGCTCACAAAATTGATGAACTGCACCAAAAACTGCAACGCCTACAGCCAGCACTGATCAACAGAAAGGGTCCAATTCTCCATGATAATGCCCGACCACATGTCGCACAACCAACGCTTCAAAAGTTGAACAAATTGGGCTATAAAGTTTTGTTGCATTTACCGCATTGCCCTGACTTCTTGCCAACTGACTACCACTTCTTAAAGCATCTCGACAATTTTTTGCAGGGAAAATGCTTCCACAACCAGCAGGATGCAGAAAACGCTTTCTAAGAATCATGGACTGGTTTTTTTTTTTTTTTTTTGAGATGGAGTTTCGCTCTTGTTACCCAGGCTGGAGTGCAATGATGTGATCTCGGCTCACTGCAACCTCTGCCTCCTGGGTTCAAGCAATTCTCCTGCCTCAGCCTCCCAAGTAGCTGGTATTACAGGCACAGGCATGCACCACTACACCAGATTAATTTTGTATTTTTAGTAGAGACGAGGTTTCTCCACGTTGGTCAGGCTGGTCTCAATCTGCCAACCTCAGGTGATTCACCCACCTCGGCCTCCGAAAGTGCTGAGATGACAGGCATGAGCCACCGCGCCTGGCCCTGAAGCATGGATTTTTATGCTGCGGAAATAAACAAACTTATTTGTCATTGACAAAAATGTGTTGATTGTAATGGTTCCTATTTTGATTAATAAAGATGTGTTTGAGTGTAGGTATAATGATTTAAAGTTCATGGTCCAAAAACGCAATTACTTTTGCACCAACCTATATCTGGATGAACTTTTACACAAGATTAATGCATGCCTCTGAGGCTCATTCAAAATCCAAACAGAATCATTTGCAAATTAATTTTTATTCCCCTTGTCCACTCATTCTCCCTAATCGTCATTTACTGCCCTTCAAAAGAATTGTCTACATTCCCATGTCCTCCCTCCCCTATGAAAAAGGATAGGTACAGCCAGGCACAGTGGCTCCCGCCTGTAATCCCAGCACTTTGGGAGGCCGAGGCGGGCTGATCACCTGAGGTTGAAAGTTTGAGACCAGCCTGACCAACATGGAGAAACCCTGTCTCTACTAAAAATACAAAATTAGCTAGGTGTGATGGCACATGCCTGTAATCCCAGTTTCTTGGGAGGCTGAGGCAGGAGAATCACCTGAACCCAGCAGGCAGAGGTTGCAGTGAGGCGAGATTGTGCCTGTCCACTGCATCCTGGGTGACAGAGCAAGACTCTGTCTCAAAAAAAAAAAAAAAAAAAGAGAAAGGAAGAAAGGCTGATCAAAGACTCAAAAGGATGCAGGCACTTGCCTTTTACCTATGCACACCCTTTTAAAAATTACTTCTTCTCTTGGCTGGGCGTGGTGGCTCACGCCTGTAATCCCAGCACTCTGGGAGGCAGAAGTGGGCGGATCATGAGGTCAGGAGATCGAGACCATCCTGGCTAACACGGTGAAACCCCGTCTCTACTAAAAACACAAAAAACTAGCCGGGCGTGGTGGCGGGCACCTGTAGTCCCAGCTACTGGGGAAGCTGAGGCAGGAGAATGGCGTGAACCCGAGAGGCGGAGCTTGCAGTGAGCCGAGATCGTGCCACTGCACTCCAGCCTGGGCGGCAGAGCAAGACTCCATCTAAAAAAAAAAAATTACTTCTTCTCTCTCCAATACCCTCCCTTTTCCCTTTAAATATTGAGACCCCTTAGACTCTCTTTGGAAAAAGCATGGACCACAGTTTTTCCTGTGGACCTAAGGTCTGTCCTGGGCGTGTCCTTAACTTTGGCAAGGAAGCCTCCTCAAACATCAAGCCTTACCTCCGTCATTTTCTTTGATTTACAAATGGGAGGAAAAGATTTGTGTGACTAGTTGGGTATAGAGACTCTGGATATTTTTGGTATGAATATTCATATTGTCTGACCCCTTTCCTCCCAGAAATAGTCTTGTCATTTGCCACTGTCTTTCTGTGTTGTCCCGTCATAAAGAGAGATACCAGGAGGGGGAGAACCTGGCCTGAAACCCCCGTCAGCCCGTTGTTGCAGTTGGCGCTGCACGCTGGTCAGTTTTGTGGTTCTGACCACACTGGCATCCGTTTAGATAAACTTCGTTGTCGGTCCCCAAAATAAAAAGCCTCATCTTGTTTTCGGTCCCTGAGAATTTGACTTGTGACCGAGTGGGAACACTCTCTCTCGCTCTCCACCATCTGAAAGGTGTCATTTTTGGGGCATGTCTGGTGGCCAATCGAAAAATGGCTGAGAACCTGGAGACATGTAACGTTTTAACCAGCACACTCTTTGTTCCAATCCGTAAGAGTCTTTTGTCATCTCAACTCTTATTTCCTGGTTCGTCCTGGGGAAGTCCAAGCCCAGGAGGACCTACCAGGTGTCATAGATTAATGGGTCCCTGACTGGTGGCCCTCCACAAATTTGTGGGATACTAGAGGTATTGTGTGCACAAGCACCATCCTTAACCTTCTGTGGCAACAAGTCTTTTGCCATCTTAGCCTATTCCTGGGAATGAATTTCTTGAAGTGAGGGGGTTCGATCATCAGGACTGCCTCTTTGATTTCCTCTCCAGGAAACACCCAGTTTACATGGTAAAAAGTTACACTAAACCAGCAAAACTACCTCTAAGTTTTCCATGAAGAAGCTTATTGAATTGAGTCACTATTGGAATGAGTACAGCATGGGAAATTCTAACCATCAGTGGCCAAAAGATGAATCCTATCAATTAGAAAGACCTTTAAATTGAAGAAAAAAAAAAAAGATTTTAGAGCGATCTCTTGTTCTAAACAATTGCACTTTTTGTTTGTTTGTTTGTTTTTTTGAGAGAGAATGTCACTCTGCTGCCCAGGCTGGAGTGCAGTAGTGCCATCTCAGCTCCCAAAGTGCTGGGATTATAGGTGAGAGCCAATGGCCCAGCCAAGACCCTGTCCTTTTTCTTTCTTTTTTTTTTTTTTTTTAGACAGAGTCTCGCTCTGTCGCCCAGGCTACAGTGCAGTGGCCCGATCTCAGCTCACTGCAAGCTCCGCCTCCCGGGTTCACGCCATTCTCCTGCCTCAGCCTCCCA
>NW_012102177.1:1888217-1890386 GCF_000951045.1 Mandrillus leucophaeus
TGTTTTTTAAGCCTCGCAGTCTTTTTAAGCCGCTGCAGCCTCGGCCTCCTGAGTTCAAATGATTCTCTTGCCTCAGCTTCCAGGTAGCTGGGACTACAGGCACGCACCATTGCAACATACCACGTAGGGCCGGGAAGCATGATTTTAGCACATTCAGGATATTTAAGGGCTCAAAGGACATTATTTTTACAGTAAGTTAGAAAATAAAAAGGATGATTGCCTTAGCTACAATATGAAGCAACCATTACAGTGAAGATAGGTTGAATAAACAAAATGGGAGGTATTGTTACATCTCACATTATCTGTCTTACTTTAACTTTTGCTCTTGCGATTCCACAAGAAAAATGTGAAACATTAAAGAAAAATATTGAGATAAAAGTATCCATGTGTTGATAATTGAATTAAATGCGGAGCCTGAAGGACAAGCTGATTTCTTATTTACACTAAGGAATGATTATGAAACATTAAGATGAAAAAATGTAACTATCAAGTAGAAAGATTGTAGTGTTATTATTATCACTGTTTGCAGTGACCTTCCAATGTCAAACACAGAGGCAACCCTGACCTGATTAAAGTCAAAAGCGAGTCCTGGCTCTTGTGCCTGGTGTATTGTCCACGTGTTTCAGGCTGTACTGAATTTATCAAGAAGCAAGGACACTCATTACAAAATATATAGAAAATGTAATATATACATTAATATAATATAAAACTATAAAATATATGATATAAGAAATATTTTTTCCGAGTGGAAGAGAAAGGATTTGTTGATCTGTTTGTTACATACTGAAGGGTTGTGTGTCTCCTCACATTCCTATGTCCCCGTTGTGATGGGATTCGGAGGGGGTCCTTTGGCAGATAATGAGGTCATTAGTGCAGAGCTCTTATTATGGGATTAGTTCCCTTATAAAAGAGTCACAAGACAGATGATCCATCTCTCTCTCTTTACCATTTGAGGATACAAGGAGCAGACGGCGTTCGCAAACCAGGAAGAGCGCCCTTAGGAGACACTGCATTTGCTAACGCCTTGATCCTGGACTTCTAGCCTCCAGAACTGAGAGAAATAAATGTCTGTTGTTAGCCACGTGTAGTGGCATGCACCTGTAGTCTCGAGCTACTGCTGGGACAGGAGTCCAGGAGTTCCAGGCTGCGGTGTGTTACGGTCATGCCTGTGAATAGCCACTGTACCCTAGCCTAGGCAATGTAGAGAGAGCCTGTCTCTTTCTTTGTTTTTTTGAGACAGGGTCTCACAATATTGCCCAGGCTGGAGTACAATGGCAACATCACAGCTCACTGCAGCCTCAACTTCCCGGGTTCAAGTGATCCTCCCCACTCAGCCTAACGAGTAGCTGGGACTACAGGCACATGCCATCAGCCCGGCTAATTTTTTCGTATTTTTTATAGAGATGGGGTTTTGCCATGTTGGCAAGGCTAGTCTTGAACTCCAAACTCCTGACCTCAAGCAATCCACTCACCTTGGCCTCCCAAAGTGCTGGGATTATAGGTGAGAGCCAATGGCCCAGCCAAGACCCTGTCTTTTTTCTTTTTTTTTTGTCTGTTTTTTAAGCCACCCAGTCTATGGCTTTGTTATAGTGGCCCAAATGGACTAAGACACTGCTGTATTTAAAGAATATTTTGGGCTGGGCACGGTGGCTCATGCCTGTAATCCCAGCACTTTGGGAGGCCAAGGCGGGCAGATCATGAGGTCAGGAGATCAAGATCATCCTGGCTAACATGATGAAAACCTGTCTCTACCAAAAATACAAAAAACATTATCCGGGTGTGGTGGCAGGCACTTGTAGTCCCAGCCACTTGGGAGGCTGAGGCAGGAGAATGGCGTGAACCCGGGAGGTGGAGCTTACAGTGAGTTGAGATCGCGCCACTGCACTCCAGCTTGGACGACGCCTGTAATCCTAGCACTTTGGGAGGCTGAGGTGGGCAGATTGCCTGAGCTCAAGAGTTCAAGACCAGCCTGGGCAACAAGGTGAAACTTCATCTCTACTAAAATACAAAAAATTAGATGGACGTGGCAGCGTATGCCTGTAGTACCAGCTACTTGGGAGGCTGAGGCAGGGGAATTGCTTAAACGCGGGAGGTGGAGGTTGCACTGAGCCAAGATCATGCAACTGCACTCTAGCCTGGGTGACAGAGCGAGACTCTGTCAAAAAAAAA
>NW_012102177.1:1890436-1893106 GCF_000951045.1 Mandrillus leucophaeus
AAAAAAAAAAAAAAAAAAAGGAAGAATGTGGCCGGATATGGAGTTTCATGCCTGAAATTCTAGCACTTTGGGAGGCCAAGGAGGGCAGATCACTTGAGGTCGGTAGTTCGAGACCAGTGTGGCCAACATGGTGAAACCCCATCTCTACTAAAAACACAAAAAATTAGCCAGGCGTGGTGGTGGGTACCTGTAATCCCAGCTACTCAGGAGGCTGAGGCAGGAGAATTGTTTGAACCCAGGGGGCAGAGGTTGTAGTGAGCCAAGATCATGCCACTGCACGGCAGCCTGGGCGACAGGGCGAGACTTGGTCTAAAAAAAAAACGAAACAAAGAATATGCTTATGTAAATATAATTGTTTTTCCTTACTGTATATTACGGGTAGGATAATGTTCCCCCTAAATTCATATGTTGAAGTCCTAGCCCCAGGACGACAGAATGTGATCGTATTTGGAGGCAGAGCTTTTAGGTGATTAAGTTAAAATGAGGTCATTAGGGCAGGCCCTAATAGAATCTAACCAGTGCCTTTTTTTTTTTGAAACGGAGTTTTGCTCTGGTTGCCCAGGCTGGAGTGCAATGGAGCGATCTCGGCTCACCGCAACCTCCGCCTCCCAGGTTTGACCGGTGTATTTATAGGAAGAGGAAGTTTGGACGCAGAGCAACCTCAGGAGCATCCAACTACGTGGAGGAAAGATCATGCGAGGAAGTGGCTACCACAAGGAGAGAGGCCGGAGAAGAAACCAGCTCTGCTGAGACCTTGATCATGAACTTCCAGCCTGGAGAACTATGAGAAAACAAATTCTGTTGTTTGAGCCCCTCAGTCTGTGGCATTTTGTCATGAAAACACTAGCAAATTAATGCACTATATGAAGCAGAATATTCTTTTCTGAAATTGCAGTTTCAGCTGTGAGTATGTGTACTGGGTGTTAATACAAGATGCATTTCTTTTTTTCTCTTTCTTCTTTTTTTTTTTTTTGAGATGGAGTCTCACTGTGTCACCCAGGCTGGAGTGCAATGAATGGCACGGTCTTGGCTCACCGCAACCTCCGCCACCAGGTTCACGTCATTCTCCTGCCTCAGCCTCCCGAGTAGCTGGGACTACAGGCGCCCGCCACCACGCCCGGCTAGTTTTTGTACTTTTAGTAGAAACGGGGTTTCACTATGTTGGCCAGGCTGGTCTCAAACTCCTGACCCAAATGATCTGCCTGCCTCGGCCTTCCAAAATGCTGGGATTACTAGATGTGAGCCACCGCGCCCAGCCAAGATGCATTTCTTATTATGGGGTGTAGGTCAAAATGTTTGAAAAATACTGAGCTAGAAGAAAGGAAAACTTTTGCCTCTCCCTCTGAAAGAAGACAGTTGAGGTAGAAACTTCCACAAGGCAAACTTAGAGAAACCCTAGTCCCATATTTCCCAGGAAAGGACTAAGAAGAAGAAACGGCCTCTATGGCTTTGGGTTCTGTAGGTAAAAGACTCTAGAGCACTGTTCTAAAGTGGAGGAGTCGAGATAGGATCTAGTGGGTCTGTGAACTTGGATGGGAAAAAAGTGCATATTAATTTTCATCAGTGTCTCTGAAAATTGACATTTCCTTCCATTATAAATACAAGAACAGATTTTGGTAATATTAGCAGTACCTGTAATTTTGTCACCAATAGAAGTTACATGTATTTTCAAATCACATTGCACAAACTCTATGTCAAAATACAAATTGCAATCATCACTATCTTGAAGGTATATTGGTTATTAGATTTACTGATAGAGGTTGCTCCTTAATACATTGATGAAGAAGCATAGCTATTACTATGCACAAATTTGCCTTGCCTTGCCTTTCCCTTCCTTTCCCTTCTTTCCTTTCTTTTTTCTTTTCTTTTTCCTTCTTTTCTCTTCTCTTCTCTTCTCCCTTTGAGACAGGGGCTCCCTCTGCCACCCAGGCTGGAGTGCAGTGAGGCAAAATTGGCTCACTGCAACCTCCACCTCCCAGACTCAAGCAATCCTCCTGCCTCAGCCTCCCAAGTAACTGGGTCTACAGGTGTGCACCACCACATCCGACTAACTTTTGTATTTTAGTAAAGACGGAGTTTCACCATGTTGGTCAGGTTGGTCTCGAACTCCTAACCTCAGGTGATCCGCCCGCTTTGGCCTTTCAAAGTGCTGGGATTACTCACTGTGCCCAGCTAATTTTTAAATGTTTTTGTAGAGATAGGGTCTCACCATGTTGCCCAAACTGATCTTGAACTTCTGGACTCAGGAGATCCTCCCACCTCGGCCTCCCAACATGCTGGGATTGCAGGCCACCATGCCTGGCCCAGATTTGTTTTTCATACATTTTGATAATAAACATGTGTGTATATAATTTGTTCCCTTTGGGGCCCTATGTATTTTATCTTACACACTTAAGGACATTTTTCTTTTTTCTTTTTTTTTTTTAAATTGAGACAGAATCTCGCTCTGTCACCCAGGCTGGAGTGCAGTGGCTCGATCTCGGCTCACTGCAACCTCCACCTCTGGGGTTCAAGCGATTCTCCTGCCTGAGCCTTTCGAGTAGCTGGGACCACAGATGCCCTGCTGTAGAGAGGGGGTTTCACCATGTTGGCCAGGCTGGTCTCGAACTCCTGACCTCATGACCCGCCCACCTCGGCCTCCCAAAGTGCTGAGATTATAGGTGTGAGCCA
>NW_012102177.1:1893156-1896924 GCF_000951045.1 Mandrillus leucophaeus
GGAGTTTCACCATGTTGGTCAGGTTGGTCTCGAACTCCTAACCTCAGGTGATCCGCCCGCTTTGGCCTTTCAAAGTGCTGGGATTACTCACTGTGCCCAGCTAATTTTTAAATGTTTTTGTAGAGATAGGGTCTCACCATGTTGCCCAAACTGATCTTGAACTTCTGGACTCAGGAGATCCTCCCACCTCGGCCTCCCAACATGCTGGGATTGCAGGCCACCATGCCTGGCCCAGATTTGTTTTTCATACATTTTGATAATAAACATGTGTGTATATAATTTGTTCCCTTTGGGGCCCTATGTATTTTATCTTACACACTTAAGGACATTTTTCTTTTTTCTTTTTTTTTTTTAAATTGAGACAGAATCTCGCTCTGTCACCCAGGCTGGAGTGCAGTGGCTCGATCTCGGCTCACTGCAACCTCCACCTCTGGGGTTCAAGCGATTCTCCTGCCTGAGCCTTTCGAGTAGCTGGGACCACAGATGCCCTGCTGTAGAGAGGGGGTTTCACCATGTTGGCCAGGCTGGTCTCGAACTCCTGACCTCATGACCCGCCCACCTCGGCCTCCCAAAGTGCTGAGATTATAGGTGTGAGCCACTGTGCTGGGCTAAGGATGTTTGTCTGAGAAGGATGATTGGGCTTCTTAAGACTGTCAAAGGTGGTCTGTGGCAAATAAAAGGTTAAGGACACCTCTACAGCTCTATTCTTAGAGACTCAGGCCCTGCCTCCTCTGCACTTCACCTTGATTCTTGTCTTATCTGTTTCTTCCAACTTCCATCCTTTTGGCGACTACCAGGACTCTCCTTCTGACCAGTCTCTTTTAACTGAGGATTTCTTTGGTCCTAACATTGACTTGACATCTTCCTGAGGCTGCCTCTTCATTTTCCATCTCTGTCTGGCAGTGCAGCTCAAGGGTAGCGGTCCTGCTCTGGCACCTGGCCCAGGCAATGACCCACAGTGCTGTGACTTCAGGACTGCCATGCACCAGCCAGAAGATATGTTAGCCACCCAAGGCTACGAGACCACCCAAGAAGCCAATCGCCCTTAGAAAAACAGTTAATAGCATCAGGCTGGGAGTGGTGGCTCATGCCTATAATCCTAGCAATTTGGCAGGTCGAGGCAGGTGGATCACTTGAGGCCAGGAGTTCGAAACCGGCCTGGCCAACATGGTGAAACCCTGTCTTTACTAAAAAAAAAACACAAGAAATTTAGCCAGGCATGGTGGCAAGAGGGAGGCTGAGGTAGGAGAATTGCTTGAACCCAGGAGGTGGAGGTTGCAGTGAGCCGAGATTGTGCCACTGCACTCCAGCTTGGGGGACACAGAGCGACTCTATCTAAAAAAAAAAAGAAAGAAAGAAAGAAAGAGAAAAACAGCTAATAGCATCAGCAGTACAGAATGGGAATTCCTGCAGTCCCACGTCCCGTGGACCTATTCCTGCCTCCTGAGGGTGTTGGCCCTACTTCTGTGGCTTCCCTGACCATGTTATTTCATATTTTGACACCTGGCTCATGACCTGCATTTGTAGCGCCACACATGGCCTTCTAGATTGAAGACATCCGCATTTCCATTGCTCACTTAACCCCGTCAGTGGCCATATGGAACATATCCACCTCCCACAGAGCATCCTTGCATAGCCCGTCTGCCAGTTCGCAGTAATTAGGTTCGCCGCTCCCTTGGTTTTCCTTAGCATTTCCACTATGGCACCTGCTCAGCATTTGGAGGAATTCCACGCTCCCATAAGACCAGAATGATGCCTTCAGGTGGCTGGAAAGAACCACTCCTAAATCTCCAGCCAACCAACCCCATTCGTAGGAGAGGTCATCCCGGAGAGAACCCCGTGCAGCTCAGCTCCTGCACTCCCCGTGCGTCAGTGGCACACTCTGGCCTCTAGAGGGATCTCCAAGAACAAGGAAGAGAAGGAGGCTCCGCACCGTCCCAGAATGGGGGTCCAGGAGCTTACCTCACCAGCTGCCCTGGAAAAGGGGGCTCATGTCCTGACCGTGTCTCTAAAGGCACTGATGTCCTTTGGTATCCTTTGGGCAAGCACGTCCTACTTGATTTACCCCGCCTGGTCTGTATTTTCTCTCTGGCCGCTGGCAACATTCATCTGTGCCTGCTTAGGCTGAGCCTGGCCTCACCCTCAGTACCCAAGCGCTCCCTTAATGGAGACTCCAGAGTTTGGCCAGGCGCAGTGACTCACTCCTGTAATCCCAGCACTTTGGGAGGCCGACGTGAGTAGGTCAGGAGACCAGTCTGGCCAACATGGTGAAACCTTGTCTCCACTAAAAGTACAAAAATTAGCCAGGTGTGGTGGTGCATGCCTGTAACCCCAGCTACTCAGGAGGCTGAGGCAGGAGAACCACTTGAACCTGGGAGGTGGGTGCAGTGGGCCGAGATCACGTCACTGCACTCCAGCCTCGGCAACAGAGCGAGACTCTGTCTCAAAAAAAAAAAAAAAAAAAAATCCAGAGTTTGACAAACAGGTAAACCAGGTCCAGTGGATATATCTAGAAAGCAACATGGGCAAATGTACGTATCCAATCTCATCTAGGCATCTGTCTAGGATGAAACAGTGTTCTGCATTATGTTTAGTTTTGACTTTGTCCTTTAAGTTTACTGTCTGAAGTACTTAAAAATATGTTTCTTTTTCCATCTTACTTTGAAATTTCCAAACATCATAGAAGAGATGGAAAAAAAGTATAGTGAGCAGCTATATTCCACCTACCTAGATTCAACCTTTTTTTTTTTTTTTTTTTGAGACAGTTTCCGTTACCCAGGCTAGGCTGGAATGCAGTGGTGCAATCAGGGCTCACTGCAGCCTCAAACTCCTGGGCTCAGAAGATCCTCCTGTCTCAGCCTCCCAAGTAGCTGGGATTACAGGGTGCATGCCACCACACCTGATTATTTGTCTGTTTGTTTGCTTTTTGTAGAGATGGGGGTCTCACATTTTCTTTTTTTTTTCTTTTTTTGCCCAGGCTGGTCTCAAACTCCTGGCTTCAAGTGATGCTCCTGCCTCGGCCTCCCAGAGTACTGAGATTCCAGGTGTGAGTCACCATGCCTGGCCGATTCAACCATTTTTAACATTTTGGACATCTGCATTTCTTGTACCTTCAGTCATCCCCCTATACATGTATATAATTGTGTACATTTGTATACACTCACTTTTTTCCCCTGAACTGAATATACGTTCAGTCGTAGTTGCTTCACTATAAAATACTTCAGTAAGCATCCCCTAAGAAGGATAATTTTCTCCAACACTGACTTGCTACAATGAGCTCCAGGGTCCCCAGAGAAACTGGGTCCTTTATTTATTCAGTTATCCCCGCAGGTGGCTTCTCAGCAGGTGGATCAGTAGGGGCAGGCAGGCACCCAGTGCCAGGCTGTTGCCTCCAGCTGTTCCCAAGGGCCAGCCATTGAGCCTCTCTTTTAATGGTTCGGTGGGGCCTAGTCCTGATTCTAATTAAGAGGCCAGTCATTCAGATTCCAGGCTTCCCAGGACAAAAAACCCAGTAATCCCTTTATTTTATGTTTCACATTTTATTCTTTTTCAACAGGCCTTGCGGCCAGGTGCTGTGGCTCATGCCTGTAATCCCAGCACTTTGGGAGGCCGAGGTGGGTGGATCACTTGAGGTCAGAAGTTTGAAACCAGCCTGGGCGAGAGTGAGACCCTGTCCCCGCTACTAAAAAAAAAAATTAGCTTGACATGGTGGCACATGCCTATAGTCCCATCTACTTGGGAGGCTGAGATGGGAGGATCACTTGAGCC
>NW_012102177.1:1899252-1900058 GCF_000951045.1 Mandrillus leucophaeus
GTTGAAGGCAACCCTACAAGGAGAGTACATGAGTCATGGCCTATAATTTGGTAACATCAAGGTTGACACGCTCTTACGCTAAAGACAGTAAATAAAGTGGAAATCCTGGAGGCATTCCCAGGACGCGGGTTAATCAGAAGTCAACACGGAAGATTAGCGTCCAAGATGGAGTCACTAGAGTCCCCACACTGGTCAAAGTGGCGACTTTTGGGGTCATGATAAATGGAGTTATCGTCTAAGTTCATCCCACAGTAAGTCTAGTGTTCTGCGAACCCACTGTGTATTTTTTTTCTATACTCAATAACTGGTAAAATCCTCACAATGGCTCTCTGACCCACGGAAGGAAGACTGCTGCTACAGTAGGAAGTGCCAAGTGGAAGCCCTGAAATTGCCCCCACACCCCTTCAAAAGCAATACAGCATCCCTTGGGAAACTTCAGAGATTAATATCACCATTAAAGAACACAAAGATGTGGAATTAGTGATTCCCCACTTCATTTATCTATTAGTTCTGTGCAAAAAAATGATTTTGAGGAGGACAATGGATTGTTGTAAATTTAAATTCCAATTGTGGCCGGTCGTGGTGGCTCATGCCTGTAATCCCAGCACTTTGGGAGGTCGAGGCGGGCAGATCACAAGGTCAGCAGATCGAGACCATCCTGGCTAACACGGTGAAACCCCATCTCTACCAAATATACAAAAAATTAGCCAGACATGGCGACGGATGCCTGTAGTCCCAGCTACTCGGGAGGCTGAGGCAGGAGAATGGTGTGAACCCGGGAGGTGGAGCTTGCAGTGAGCCAAGAT
>NW_012102177.1:1903615-1905624 GCF_000951045.1 Mandrillus leucophaeus
CTACTTGGGAGGCTGAGATGGGAGGATCACTTGAGCCCAAGAGTTTGAGGCTGCAGTGAGCTATGATCACTGCATTCCAGCCTGGGTGATAGGGCAAGACCCTGTCTCAAAAACACACACATGTAAAACAAAGAGGGCGACTGTGGTTTTGACTGCTGCTAGTTAGTTTCCAAAGTGTCAGAGGCCAAGTACAGGCCAAGCACCATTAGAAATAGGGTCATCTTGCTAGTCCAAGTGCAGTGGTGTTTACAAACAATTGATCACAACCAGTTACAGATTTCTTTGTTCCTTCTCCACTCCCACTGCATCTCTTGACTAGCCAATAAAAGAAAAAAAAAAAAAAAGAAATAGGGTCATCATTATCATAGTGGACAGTAAGTATGGATGGACAATAATCAGAATGACTTTACTCAAGATATTCTCCCCGATGTCTCACTGATTGTGATGTCCCTAGGCATAAAATATACGGGAACTGCACTAAAGTCTTGCTTGTTTTCTTTTTCTTTTCTTTTTCTTTCTTTTTTTTTTTTTTTTGAGACGGAGTCTTTCCCTCTCTGGAGTGCAGTGGCGTGATCTCGGCTCACTGTAACCTCTGCCTCCTGAGTTCAAGTGATTTGCCAGTCTCAGCCTCCCGAGTATCTGGGATTACATGTGCGTACCACCATGTCTGGCTAACTTTTGTATTTGTAGTAGAGATGGGGTTTCACCATGTTGGCCAGGCTGGTCTCGAACTCCTGACCTCGGGTGACCCTACTGCCTCAGCCTCCCAAAGTGCTGGGATCACAGGTATGAGCCACCGTGCCTGGCCTTACTTGACATTAAGAAGTACAAATGTTCTTCCCCCACCCCTGACCCCCCACCAATACAGGGTCTCGCTCTGTCACCCAGGCTGGAGTGCAGTAGCATGATCTTGGAACCTCTGTCTCCCGGGCCTCAAGCCATCCTCCTGCCTCGGCCTCCAGAGCGGCTGGGACTACAGGCGTGTGTCACCACTCTGAGCTAATTTTTCTATTTTTTCAGTAGACAGGGTTTTGCCATGTTGCTCAGGCCTGGTCTCTAACTCTTGAGCTCAAGCAATTCACCCAGCTTGACCTCCCAGAGGGCTTAAATTACAGGCATGAGCCACCGCACCTGGCCGAATAAGTACAACTGTTATAATTATGGAGTCCCCAGACCTGATTGTAGGGTCATTATCCCTCATCCAATTCTCACACCTGAGCCAGTTTATAGACTTAGCGCTTTTTGAATAAAGGGGAGGAAAAGCCCCGGGGAGGATGACCCTGCAGCGTGGCCACACAGACACATGCCATCTTCTTCCTTGCCTTCCCACAGGGGATCTGTGGCCTTTTACCATAAAGATTGTGCATTGTAGAAAGGAAAATACCCAGAATTGTCAGGGATTGCTGGATGCAGTCTCTTAACTGATGCTGTGTCCTGAGGAACTTTTGTGTGGTGGGCTGAATAATAACCCCCCAAAATGTAGTCCACTTCCTAATCCCTGGAGTGGAAACTGGGAATACGGGGCTTGGCAGATGTCATTAAGCTGAGGATCTTAGATGGGGGCATTATCCTGGATTATCCATGTGGCACCAACGTGATGGCAAAGGTCCTTATGAGAGGGAGTCGGGAAGGTCAGAGAGAGAGAAGGACATGCGACAACAAAGGAGAGATTGGAGTATGTGGGGCTACGATCCAAGCGATGCGGACAATTTCTAGAGGCTGGAAAAGGCAAGAAAACAGACTCTCCCCTAGATCCTCCAGAAAGAATGCAGCTGGTCAACCCATTTTAAACTCCTGACCTGCAGAACGGTAAGACTTTGAATTCTAATTGTTTCCTGAAAGGGCTGTAGGCACTGTGCATATTGACTCGCGCAGGTGATTCTAGTATTTTGGGAGGCCAAGGTGGGATGACTGCTTGAGCCCAGGGGTTCGAGACCAGCCTGGGCAACATAATGAGACCCCATCTCTTAAAAAAAAAAATCAACTGGTTGGCTGGGCGCAGCGGCTCA
>NW_012102177.1:1907339-1931117 GCF_000951045.1 Mandrillus leucophaeus
TCTAGGAATTAGAAGGAAACAACCCCCAAATCTTCTTCTCCTTTTTTTTTGGGGGGGGGATAGGGTCTTGCTCTGTTGTCCAGGCTGGAGGGCAGTGGTGCAATCATGGCTCACTGCAGCCTCGACCTCTTCAGGCTCACATGATCCTCCCATCTAGGCATCCCAAGTAGCTGGGACTACAGACACGAGCCACCATGTCTGCCTAATTTTTTTGTATTATTTTGTGGTGGGGGGTGGTTCACCATGTTGCCCAGACTGGTCATAAACGCCTGGGCTCAAGCGACCCTCCTGCCTCGTCTTCCCAAAGTGCTGGGATTGCAGGTATAAGCCACCTTGCCCAGCCCCCAAATCTTGATCTCAGTGATTTCCCTCCTGTTCCTCTCTGATGAACTAATCTTCCCCCTCTGGGTTACCCTCTGCTTTTCATGGCTGAACAAGTTTCCCCTGGGATGGGTACTCTATGGAGCAAAATATTTTAGTGACCATAACACTTTTTCTGCATTCTGTCTCACCAACTTGGAGTGCAAGTGATGGCCTTCTCATGTGTCACCTTTCGCACATGTGCAGTCCATCACTATAAATTTTTTTTTTTTTTTAGACACGCGTCTTGCTCTGTCATCCAGACTGGGGTGCAGTGGTGCGACCTTGGCTCACCACAACCTCCACCTCCCAGGTTCAAGCGATTCTCCTGCCTCAGTCTCCCAAGTAGCTGAGATTACAGGCACTCACCACCACACCTGGATAATTTTTGTATTTTTAGTAGAGACAGGGTTTCACCATATTGGCCAGGCTGGTCTCGAACTCCTGACCTTGTGATCTGCCCACTTTGGCCTCCCAAAGTGCTAGGATTACAGGAATGAGCCACCGCACCCGGCCTCATCACTGTAACTCTCACTGAGTTGCACTCCTTTTCCATCTGGAAATCAAACATGAAACGCCAACTTGGCTTTCCACAATCAATTTGGCTATTGCATTAGGCCACTCTTGCATTGCTATAAAGAAATAACTGGGACTGGGTAATTTAAAAAGAAAACAGGTGTAAGTGGCTCACAGTTCTGTTGGCTCTACAGGGACCATGATGCAGGCATCTGCTTGGCTTCTAGGGAGGCCTCAGGAAGCTTACAATCATGACAGAAGGTGAAGGGGGAACAGGCATGTCACATGGTGAAAGCAGGAGCGAGTAAGGGCGGGGGATAAGGTGCCACCCACTTTTAAATGACCAGATTTTGAGAGAACGCACTCAGTATCAGGAAGATAGCACCAAGCCTTGAAGGATCTGCCCCCACCCCAGACCCCTACACCTCCCACAAGGCCCCACCTCCAGTACTGGGAATTATAGTTCAACATAAGGTTTGGGTGGGAGCTTAGAAACCTAGAGGATTCCATGCTGTGTCTCCAGCAGCTCAAGGAGCATTTACTGATTTCAAGGTGTGTCCTTTGCCCATCAGCCACCTGGATGTGAACAGAACAGCCGGCCAGCTCAGTTGAGTGTATCCTCATGGATAGAGGAGGGAGGTGCAGAGAGAAATGTTCATCCAGTATTGGTTGAGCAATGTCCTAGGGGCTAAGGATGTAGCTCTGAACTAAATGATGTCCCTGTCCTCATGGAGTGACACCTAGTGGGGGATGCAAACTATCAACATACATAAAATGGAAAAAAATAGAAAAGGTGGAAGAGCGATAGTAAGTTTGAGGACTGAACTTCAAAAAGTCAGGAAAGGTCCTTTGTTTTTGTTTGTTTGTTTTTTTGAGATGGAGTCGTGCTCTGTCACCCAGGCTAGAATACAGTGGCATGATCTCAGCTCACTGTAACCTCTGCCTCCCGGGTTCAAGTGATTCTCCTGCCTTAGACTCCTGAGTAGCTGGGATTACAGGCTTGTGCCACCACGCCCAGCTCATTTTTGCAGTTTTAGTAGAGATGGGGTTTCACTACATTGGCCAGACTGGTCTGGAACTCCTTTGAGATCAGGTGATCCACCCGCCTCGGCCTCCCAAAGTGTTGGGATTACAGGCGTGAGCCACTGCGCCTGGCTCTGGTGAAAAGTTTTTAGACACGTCACTAAAAGCAAGATCCATAAGAGAAAAATGGATAGACTGCACTTCACCAAAATTAAAAACTTTTGCTTTAAGAAAGATCCTGTTAAAGGCATGAGAAAACAAACTATACACAGGGAGAAAATGTTTCCAAACAACGTATCTGACAAATAACCTGTATCTAAAATATATAAAGTACCCTCAAAACTCAATAGTGGAAAACCAAATAATTTAATTAGAGAATAAGCTAGGGCATGACGAGGCATTCCACCGAAGGATATACAGATTGCAAATGACCATGTGAAAATATGTTCATCACCACCAGCCATTAGGGAAGTGCAAATTGAAACCATGATGAGGAATCACTATATGCCTATCAAAATAACAACAACAACAACAAAATGACAGTACCAATTGTGGGTAAGAATGCAGAGAAAATGGATCTCTCATAGACTGGCGGTGGGAATGTAAAATGGTACAGCCATTCTAGAAAATAGTTTGGCAGTTCCTTACAAGCAAAATGTACATTTACCATATGATCAAGTAATTGCACTCTTGGTCATTCATCTCAGATAAACAAAAACTTAGGTCTAGGCCAGGCATGGTGGCTCATGCCCGTAATCCCTGTATTTTGGGAGGCTGAGGCAGGCAGATCACTTGAGGTCAGGGGTTCAAAAACAGCCTAGCCAACATGGCAAAACTCCATGTCTACGAAAAAAAATTAGCCGGGTGTGGTGGCACACACTTGTAATCCCAGGTACTCGGGAGGCTGAAGCAGGAGAATCGCTTGAATCCAGAGGCGGAGGTTGCAGTGAGCCAGATCACGCCACTGCACTCCAGCCTGGGTGACAGAGCAACACTCCATCCCAACAAAAACAAAAACATACAAAAAACTTGTGTCTATGTAAAAAACCTGTACATAGGGCTGGGCGTGGTGGCTCATGGCTATAATCCCAGCACTTTGGGAGACCAAGCCGGGAGGACTGCTTGAGCCCAAGAGTTCGAGACCAGCCTGGGTAACATGGTAAGACCTGATTTATTAAATAAATAAATAAATTTTTTAATCTGAGATGGCGTCTTGGTCCTCACCCAGGCTGCAGTGCAGTGGCACAATCTCTACTCACTGCAACCTACGCCTCCTGGGTGCAAGCAATTCTCTTGCTTCAGCCTCCTAAGTAGCTGGGATTACAGGCGCCCACCACCATGTCCAGATGATTTTTGTAATTTTAAATAAATAAATAAATACATAAATACATAAATAAAAATACAAATCTGTACATGAATGTTAATAGGAGCTTTATCTGAAATAGCCCAGAACTGGAAAAAACCCAAATGTCCTTCAATAGGTGATGCTAAAATGAATCCGTGTTTGTACCATGGAATATTACTCAGTAATAAAAAGGAACAAACTATTGATATCTACAACTTGTAGGGCTCCACAGGTGGCTATGCTGAGTAAAATACATAAATAAATAAGCTACACACTAGATGATTCTGTTCATATAACATTGTAGAATTGGAAAATCTTATATTTAGTGATCAAAATGATGGTTGCCACAGTCTAGGGGTCTTGGGGGTGGGAAAGTAGTTCAGACTTCATAAAAGGGTGGCACAAGGGAGATCTTTGTGGTGCTGCAATAGTTGTGGGTCTTCATTTTGGCAGTAGTTACACAAATGTACAGACACATACAAAACGACGGAAATATACCTGTCTCCCCCACACAACGTACCACGTCAATTTCTGGTTTTGATACTGTAACGTAGATATTTGAAATGTAATCATTGGGGGAATGGGCTTAAGGGTACAAAACACCTCTGTGTACTATTTTTGCAACTTCTTGTGAATTTAGAATTATTTCTAAAAAGTTTAAGTTTTTTTTAAAATCTGTTTTTGTTCAAATAAGATAGCACTTTTCAGAGAAAGGTTTGGAAAAGGTGAAATCCAACTTTCTTAGAAGCTCTGCACTACCACTTAGTTGTATTTTAAAACTAAGCAAACTTTGGTTTTGTTCATGTATCACATAGCAGAAGATCAAGATAAGGCCAAGAAAAAGTATATAATCAACTCTGTAATATGGTGAATTAACAATTTCCTTTTTATGGAAGCATTAGCTGATGTGATTTCAAGAGGGCCAGAAAACACACTAAGGAAAGCTAACGCAACAGCTCCCTTGTGAAATAAATTTTAAAATGCTCATTGTTTTTTTCTTTTTGTGTGTGTACACATTTAGTTTTATTGTAACAAAGCAACTTGTACACTTTTAACCTTTAAAACTGAGCATGAGCTTTCCTTTCCAGCGAAACAAAATTTAAAACTAAACAGGAACAAAATTACAATCGAGAATGTCAATTCCAAATAAGATCCTAGGGGTTCTGCTGATTCTCCCACTGAGTGGCAGGGCTCAAGTCATCATTAGGAGATAATTTATTTTAAAAGTGTCATCTTATGCAAGGATGTCTATCAAACATCACAATTAAACATGCCAAAGGAGAAGCCATGTTGTAAAATGTCCACTGAACCCATCCAAACATCTCAGACCCATTCTTTGCTGACTTCTAGAATCCCATTTTAAAATAGTTTTTCTTTCTTTTTTTAAACAAGAGAAAGACAGAAAGATGTTGGTAAATGCTAACTGTCCATATTCACATAGAGACCCAGTGTACTCTCCAAGCCCAACATACAGAGCCAGCAGGAAGAAAGCTAGAATTGAATGCTCTGCTACGCAGGGGCCTAGAGCCCTCCAGCTTCCAGCAGAGCGAAGGAGGTAGGTTTTTCTTTTTTTCCACGGAGCTGGGTGGTGGTGATTCCATACAGTTTTTGCTCAGACAGGAAGGGATAAAAATGAATTTCGAACTGAAAGCGTTAGAGCCTCTTTTCCCATTGTATTCTGCTCAAGGTATTTCCCCCAAAATAACTTGAGAACCATAGTGTAGAGAAACCTCAAGAACAGGGAGACTGAGCACAAGTTGGGGGCGGGGGGGGGAAAGACTCCAACTTGCTCCCAGGGACTGGAGAAAATGTAAAAAAAAAAAAAAAAAAGGAAGGCTGGAATCCATCAGTGTTCTATTACTCATCTCCTTCATCCTCCTCTCCTTCCTCCCCTTCATTATCATCTTGGCTCATGTTTATTTCCTAAAATTATTTTGGGTGGGGTGTGGTGGCTCACGCCTGTAATCCCAGCACTGGGGAGGCCGAGGCGGGTGGATCACCTGAGGTCAAGAGTTCGAGACCAGCCTGGCTAACAGAGTGAAACCCCGTCTCTACTAAAAAGACAAAAATCAGCCCGGTGCGGTGGCAGGCGCCTGTAATCCCAGCTACTGGGGAGGCTGAGGCGGGAGAATCGCTTGAATCCGGGGGCGGAGGTTGCAGTGAGCCGAGATTGCGCCACAGCACTCCAGCCTGGGAGACAGAGCCAGACTCCAACTCCAAAAAAATACAAAAGTATTTTTGGCTTTTCATTCACTTTGACTTAACATAGTTAAACACATACCCTCCAAAGAGACATTCATTTCTGGGTGGGTTAAATGCTACCTATTGCAAAACAATTTTAAACTGGTTTACATTAGTTAAAAATAAATAAATAAATAAATAAATAAATAAAAGGACAAAGCAGTCCCTGCAGACTAAGCTGCCGCTGCCCGAATAAGATAAGCTAAATCGGCTCCTAAAATTTAAAAAGTCTTCCTTTCATCATGCCCCCTGGAAGGTAGCTATCAACATTTCACGGTTTAGTATAAAGTCGAAGATGCTCAGAAACATTAAGACAAGTGTCCTTACTGTGCCACCGAAACGCTAAAGGGAGTCAGCTTTTAACAAACGTTTAACGGAGTAGGTCCCAGAGTCCAAATTGGATTTCATCGACTGTTAAAGCTTTCGGGTCTCAGCTGCTGGCACAACGAACTTTCCCAAGACCTTGGGGACTGGCAGCCGACCCGCCACCCTGGAGAGCGGAAGTGCGGAGAGACGCCGGACGCCCCCGCTCGGGGATAAGACGCCGACCGCCTGACGCTCTGGCCTGCTAGGTCTCGACTCGGTAGCCGGAAGTCCTCTAGCGTTCGCCTTTAGGAAGCGGAAGTAAGAGGGCGGCCGGCAGCCGGGCAATTGCCTTGCGAGGCTGGGTGTTGAGCCGAGCCGCGGGAAAGGCGCGTGTCGGCTTCTCACTGGCGCAGCCTGCACCGCCGCTGCAGCCCCGCCCCGCCCTGGCGTTGTCCCTGGCCCTGTGGCGGACTAACCACGGCCCGGGGATAGGCGGCAAGGGAGACGCGAGCGGTGCGTGTGCCGCAGCTGCGCTGCCGGTGACAGGTACCCAGGGGTGGCGTGAGGAGGCCTCATGGACGGAGAGAGGGTTTGGAGCGCAGGGCGACCCTGTGCCCCCGTCACATTGAGCTTTCGCCTCTACCGTGACTCAGTTTCCCCTCTGGTGTCCCATCCCTTCCCCTTTTCGCGAGCGCCCTGAGTTGCCCTCAGTGGTGGTCTTGGCAAGGTATCGCTTCCGCGGGGGTGGCGGCTGGCTCTGTTCAGAGATCTTGAACCTTTTCTGAAGAGCTTTGGATCCTTGTGCCCAAGTGCAGAAGGAAGTGGGGGAAGTGTCCTACCATGAATTTAGACCAAGCTTGATCCTCAGTGAGTTGAGAACCAGCACTTTGCTGGACCCTGATTGCAGAACGACGTGCCTTTTAAAATAGATTTCTATTTTCCCTAAAATGAATTCGGGTTGATGTGCCTTGGTTGCTGTTTTCGTGTAATACTGTGATCTGTTGGCTGGAAATTGGACGATCCGGTTTCACTTTTAGTGTGGGACCTGCCAGATTGAGATCTGCAGCGTCGCCAATAACTTATAGATGTGAACTGTTTTTGTTCCTTGGCCAGAATCTGCAGTTGTTTTGCATTTCTTGCCAGATTTGAGAAGGAGCATATTTTGTTCGTTTGAAGTCCTGGGGTCTTTTGCCTTATTGTGCCACACTAACAGTTTCGGAAACATTCACTGATGCACTAGCCAGCCAATTTTAGTGTAAAATGCGCTCTTTCTTTCAATAATCTTACACTTGCAAGCGTTTGAAGACCTTTTAAATAGCTATTTAACAGCACCAAAAAACTTGGAATGATTGTAGCTTTTCACTTTGCTTTTTTTTTTTTTTAAGCAAGTCGAATTTAGCAACACTTGACTTCCTTTGATAAACTTAGCTGAAGCTTATTTTAAAAAAATTCTTATTTATTTTTTTGTAGAGATGAGGTCTTGTTTTGTCCCAGTCTGATCTTGAACTCCTGGCCACATGAAACTTATTAAAGGAAGTGAGCATAATACTCGTATAGTAGCATAGCACATTTATAATGCACATTGAACTTCAGGGGAATATATTAAACTATGAAGAAAATTCTTTTAGAATTTTCCTGCAGCTGTCTGTGAGCATTTTCTTTTTTAAGTTTCCCTGTAACAATACAAGACAATGTGATAATTTTCTTTTTTCTTTTTTTTTTTTGAGATGGAGTTTCGCTCTTGTCTTCTAGGCTGGAGTGCAATAATGAGGTGTTCTCGGCTCACTACAACCTCTGCCTCCGCGGTTCAAGTGATTCTCATGCCTCTGCGTCCCAAGTAGCTGGGATTACAGGCACGTGCCACCACGCCCAGCAAATTTTTTGTATTTTTTGTAAAGATGGGGTTTCACCATGTTGGCCAGGCTGGCCTCGAATTCTTGACCTCAGGTGATCCACCCGCCTTGGCCTCCCAAAGTGCTAAGATTGTAGCAGGACAAGCCACAGACAAAACCCCTCAGACACCGAGTTAAAGAAGGAAAGGTTTTATTTGGCCGGGAGCTTTGGCAAGACTCACATCTCCAACAATGGAGCTCCCCAAGTGAGCAATTGCTGTCCCACTTTAAGGGGGTCCGCGTGAGAGGATCGTGATCGATTGAACAAGCAAGGGGTACATGACTGGGGGCTGCATGCTCCAGTAAGAACAGAAGAGAACAGGACAGGGATTTTCACAGTGCTTTTCTATAGAATGTCTGTGATCTAGAGATAACATAACCCATTAGGTCAGGGGTCCATCTTTAACTACCAGGCCCAGGGTGTGGTGCGGGGCTGTCTGCTTGTGGATTTCATTTCTGCATTTTAGTTTTTACTTCTTTCTTTAGAGGCAGAAATTCGGCATAAGACAATATGAGGGGTGATCTCCTCCCTTAGGATTACAGGTGTGAACCACCACGCCCAGCCTGATGTGATCATTTTCATATCAGATGTGTAATAACCACTTCTAGCTGAAATTAGATTTATGTGGTTCACAGGAAATGGTTTTGCTAATAGATACATAGTAAATGTGTGTTATGCTTAATAATTTGAGAAGTTAATTTGTTTCTTTAAAAGGATACTTCCTAATATTTTTCCTTGCTACTATCATATATATAGAATCTCAGATGGCCATGTATAAACTTGCAGATTGCATTTTTTTTTTTTTTTGAGACAGCTGTCACCCAGGCTGGAGTGCAGTGGCACGTTCTTGGCACACTGCAGCTTCCGCACCCTCCAGGCTTAAGCAACCACCATACCTGGCTACTTTTTGGTATTTTTAGTAGAGACGGGGTCTCATTATGTCTCCCAGGCTGGTCTCGAACTCCTGAGCTCAAGCGATCCACCTGCTTTGGCCTCCCACAGTGCTGGGATTACAGGCGTGAGCCACCCTGCTGGGCCTGCATATTGTTTTCTAGGAGTCTTTTTTTTTTTTAAACTAAAAAAAACTATTATTTTAGTTTAAAAATGGGAGAAGAAAAAGTTGGTGATGACTTAGAATTTTCATGCCTTTCCTGTTTTCCAAAAAGTGTAAAGGGTTTTTTTTTTTTTTTTGAGACAAGATCTCACTGCCCAGCTGGAGTACAGTGGTGCTGTCCCTGCTCACTGCAACTTTAAACAATCCTCTGATTTCAGCCTCCCAAGTAACTAGGACCCCTGCCCTGGTAATTTTTAAGTTTTTTGTAGAGGTGAGATCCGTGTCGCTCAGGCTGGTCTTGAACTGACCTCCAGCAATCCTCCTGGGCTGACCTCCCTAAATGCTGGGATTATAGGTGTGAGCCACCATGCCTGGCTCATAATATTTATTAATATTCCCTATATTTTACTGCAAATAAATAAGGAAGAGATAGTGTTTTAATTTTTTTATTTTTATTTTTTGTTCGTGAGACAGAGTCTTGCTCTGTTGCCCAGGCTGGAGTATAGTGGCATGATCTTGCTCATTGCAACCTCCACCTCCTGGCCTCAGGTGATCCTCCCCGCTCAGCCTCCTACAGATGGTTGCTGATAGTTGGGCCTAGAACTTGTTAAAGAGTGTTTTCTGTTTATTCATCATGCCGCAAGTATAATGCCTATGATCATGCAACACCACATGGCACATTCTGATGGCCATTATCTCAGACTGTTTGTCTTTTTAAGCAACATTTAAGGACCCCTAGGGTCAGAGTGATAAGGGAGCCTATAAAATGAAGACATACTCAAACCAGAGACCGCTCCTCTTCCCATTCCTCTTCCCCTTCTCCTCCTCCTCCTTCTTTCTTCTTTCCTCCTCCTCCTGTCCCGCTCTCCTCCTGTCCCGCTCTCCTCCTATCCCGCTCTGTTGCCCAGATGCAGCATGGACCTCCTGGGCCCAAGCTATCTTTCCATCTCGGCCTCCCAAGTAGCTGGGACCATAGGTGCATGCCACCATGCCTGGCTGATTTATTAATTTTTTTTTGTTTCAAAAGAAGCTGGCAGTGCCTAAACTTAAAATGCTTCTAAGAGCCACTTTTCTATTTGGTGTAGTTTATTTTGCTTTTGCCCATCGTTCTTCAGAGATATTGTGTGTTATATGAAGCAGGATGTTAACACGAATGATGCTTTTTATAAAAGGAAGGTATTGACTGGTCCCCAATGTGGACGGCCTCCCTCAATGATAGATTTTATAAGCAGTATGAAGGAACTGGGATGAGACGGAAGTGAACCTTAGCAGAGCGAACATCCTGAAGCCAAGGACAGGTTAGTGCTTCCCACATAGTCATCCCCCTTTAGCTCTCATTCAGTTGGGTAGAGCTTGGATGCTGACTTTTCTGTGGCTCAGGGGAGGTCTGATTAGGGTTCTGTTAGGTGGACTTTTGGGATGAAAATCAGAGACATCTGCAGCTGGACACCTTTTTCTGAAATTGGATGCTGTCTGTGAGGATCTTGACAGGCTTGGAGCGGCTACTGAGGGAGTCAGGAGGCCTGCATTCTGTGGCCATCCACTTTGCCAGTGACCCCAGATCCCTCATTTTGTGGATGGGGACAGTTGGCTTGGCAAGCCACTAAAATTTTACATTTATTTCAGAACCTGTCTGAGTTTACATTTGAGACCCGTTATGTTCGTTTCCTAGGGCTACCACAACAAAGTATCACAAACTGGGTGCCTTAGAACAACAGACATTTACTGTCTCACAGGGCTAGAAATCCTTAAAGTTTCACAGGACCACGTTCCCGCTGAAATCTTCTTAGGAGAATCTGTCTTTGACTCTTCAGCTTCTGGTAGTTTCAGGCATTCCTTAGCTTACAGTATAATTTTAGTGTGTGCCTCTGTCTTCACCTGGTGCTTCCCTGGGTCTCTACATAGTTGTCCCTCTGTGCTGTCTATCTCTGTCCAGATTTCTCCTCTTTATAACGTCAGTCATTGGATTAGTGCCCACCTAATAACCTTGTTTTAACTGATGACCTCTGTAAAGACTGTATTTACAAATAAGTTGACATTACGAGGTACTGGGGGAGAGGATTTCCATATCTTTTTTGGGGGACACAGTTCAACCCTTAATATCCATCATTTATATTTTCATCTATCTCATCTTTGCTTTCCTGCTTTATACAGTATGGTTGTGTGCAAGCTGGTGTGCCACCAACTGATTTTTATACCCCTGTATAGTGTAGATTCCTTGGGAAATGAAGCAGAGCCTTTGTAGGAAAGAATGTAATAACCTAAATGCCTTCAGTTACAGTATCAGTCACTCAGCAAATGTCTGTTGGACTAGCTAGATATTAAGTGCTATTATATGTCAGAAGCATTTCTGTTTCGCTAACTTATGTTATTTTGTGTCTCCAAGTATTAGGATTGTTATTTTGTGTCTCCAAGTATGAGGTTAAAATTACCTTGTAGCAGGCCAGGCCCGGTGGCTCACGCCTGTAATCCCAGCACTTTGGGAGGCTGAGGCCCGCAGATCGCAAGGTCAGGAGTTTGAGACCAGCCTGGCCAACATGGTGAAACCCTGTGTCTACTGAAGATACAAAAAATTAGCAGGGTGTGGTTGTGCGTGCCTGTAATCCCAGCTACTCGGGAGGCTGAGGCAGGAGAATTGCTTGAATCTGGGAGACAGAGGTTGCATGAGCCGAGATCGCACCACTGCACTCCAGCTTGGGCGACAGAGCGAGACTCCGTCTCAAAAAAAAATTTCCTTGTAGCAAAACTTTTTTTCTTTTTTTCCTTTTAGGAGTTTGCTATAAAATGGGAGTTCTGATTGTACTCACTGTTCTGTGGCTGTTCTCCTCAGTAAAGGCCGACTCAAAAGCCATTACCACCTCTCTTACAACAAAATGGTTTTCCACTCCGTTGTTGTTAGAAGCCAGGTAAGAGAATGTTTTTTTCCCCCCACGTATTTCAGTATAAATATAGGCTCTGACAGTGAACATTCAGGAGCTTTTTAAGCAGTGAGATTATCATCAAATGCATTTATGAAGAGCCTCTTTCAGTGTGCACTGTGGTATGTACTGTACAAAGGCTGTTAGGGCATAGCATCATTCAGTAGGACAAGGGCTATGTGGGTTTATAGAGATATGTAGAACTTTAGACAAATAACTGTGTTGGATAAGTTAGTATGTTACTTTCCAAAAAGCATAACAAGGGAAGAGAGAGTTGTGTTTATTTATTTATTTATTTTTGGAGACAGGTCTCGCTCTGTTTCCCAGGCTGGAGTGCAGTGATGAGATCTTGGCTCACTGTGACCTCCGCCTCGTGGGTTCAAGGGATTCTCATGCCTCTGCCTCCCGAGTAGCTGGGATTACAGAGATGCTCCACCACACCCTGCTATTCTTTGTATTTTTAGTAGAGATGGGGTTTCACCATGTTGGCCAGGCTGGTCTTGAACTCCTCAGTCTCATGTGATCTGCCCACTTTGGCCTCCCAAAGTGCTGGGATTACAGATGTGAGCCACTGTGCCTGCACAGTTGTATTCGAATTTTCTCCTTATTTGAAGGAAGTTTTAAGAGGTGATTGATAAAAGGAAAAGAAGAGGGCTTAGCAACGTGGGGGAAAGAGGACTTATTTCCCATAAGAACCTGGAAGAAGGCTGGGTGCAGTGACTCACGCCTGTAATCCCAACAGTTTGGAAGGACAAGGTGGGTTGATCACCTGAGGTCAGGAGTTCGAGACTAGCCTAACAACAATTAGCTGTGCGTGCTGGCGCGTGCCTGAGCATCAGATTAGGAGATTATGCCCATGCAGCTCAATCTTTCTTTTTAAATGATAGAAACGGTGGCTAGGTACAGTGGCTCATGCCTGTAAATCCCAGCACTTTGGGAGGCTGAGGTGGGTGAACTGCTTGAGTCCAGGAGTTTGAGACCAGCCTGGGCAACATGGGGAAACCCCATCTCTCCAAAAAAAAAAAAATAGCTGAGTGTGATGGTTCGTACCTGTAGTCCCAGCTACTTGGGAGGCTGAGTGAAAGAATCACTGGAGCCCAGGAGGCGGAGCTTGCGGTGAGCCAAGATCACGCCATTGCACTCCAGCCTGGGCAACAGAGCAAGACTCCGTCCAAAAAAAAAAAAAAAAAAGAGAAAGAAATTACCTTCCAATTAAAATGGGTAGAATTTTTCATAAAACAACAGTTGTCTTAAAATTAGTGAAACACAATATAGTAAATAATTTCATGAGAAATTTTGTATTCCAAGTGTGCTTTTCAGCTAGTGTTTGTAAGTAAATATAGTGAGATATCTGTCTGTATAGGTAGAACTTAAATGCTTATGGATGGAAACTTATTTGATTGTATCTCGAGTAATCTAGAGGTAGAACTAGCAGAGACTATCCAAAGGATAAGTGTGGGTAGACTGAGCAGCAAGCACTTGGTAAGTCTTAGCGTTTGAATGTGCTAGAAATTGAGACTGTCACATCGTTTCGATCAGCCTTGTGGTCTGCCTTCTTCATCTTCAATTTAGAATTTTTTTTTTTTTTTTTTTTCTTTTTTGAGAGTGTTTGAGACAAGGTCTGTCTCTGTTTTTCAGGCTAGTGTAGTGGTGTGATCTCAGCTTACTGCAGCCTCTGCCTCCTGGGCTCAAGCCATCCTCCCACCTAGGCCTCCCTAGCAGCTGGGACTATAGGCGTAAGCCACCACCCCTGGCTTATTTTTGTATTTTGTATAGAGACGGAGTTTCACCGTGTTGGCCAGGCTGGTCTCGAACTCCTGAGCTCAAGTGATCCACCTGCCTCGGCCTCCCACAGTGGTGGAATTACAGGTGTGAGCCACCGCGCCTGGCCTCTAGAGTTTTGTATTCTAACATTTTCCCCTTAATTCCTAGAAAAATGTGGATGAAGAATTTTGCTATGTTGATTATGTGAACGAATGGTTGCACCTCTTAAAGAGAAAGCCTCATTTAATATTGCCAAAAGGACCCGTGGGAAGGGGCATGCAGCAGCCGGTCTTGACTAGCTCAGGAGCCTAGCAGACTTTCTGCTAAATAGACTTCCTGCCATCGCCTCTCTCTGCCTTTCTTTCTCAGCATGGAAGTGGCAGAACAAAGACAAAACCATCGTATATATTTCATAGTGATCACTAACTTGATAAATGGCTCCAGCTTCTCCAATGTTTGAACTTTATTAGATACGGCGTAGTAGTAAATGTGAAGTGGCTCTTTTTTTAGAGTTCTTATGGTGGGGAAAAAAAGCCCAATAAAGCAAATAACAAACAAAAAAAACAGTGACTGGAGATATTTTGAGACTGCCTGAGCTAGACCGCCTGAGCCTGGACCCTAAAAACTAAAGTTTTTCTTTTCCTTTTTGCTAATCTTATTTTGGATGATTTGTTTGGTATAAATCTGTCATTGAGATTTACAACCCCTCCCCCCAGCCCCACTTTGTTTTTGAGACAGAGTCTCATTTTGTCGCCCAGGCTGGAGTTCAGTGGCACCATCTTGGCTCACTGCAACCTCTGCCTCCCAGGTTCAAGCCCATTCTCATTCTCCTGCCTTAGCCTCCCGAGTAGCTGGGATTACAGGCATGTGCCAGCACGCCTGGCTAATTTTTACATTTTTAGTAGAGACGAGGTTTTACCATGTTGGCCAGGCTAGTCCGAACTCCTGACCTCAGGTGATCTGCCCGCCTTGGCCTCCCAAAGTGCTGGGATTACAGGCATGAGCCACCACGCCTGGCCAAGATTTACTATCACTTTCTGATTCATTTTGTAAAATTAACTGTAACAGTTGTTTTTGTGAGATTCTGTTTAACATTCTTTTTTTTTTTTTTTGAGGCGGAGTCTCACTCTGTCGCCCAGGCTGGAGTGCAGTGGCGCAATCTTGGCTCACTGCAAGCTCCACCTCCTGGGTTCACGCCATTCTCCTGTCTCAGCCTCCCGAATAGCTGGGACTACAGGCGCCCACCACCATGCCCGGCTAATTTTTTGTATTTTTAGTAGAGACGGGGTTTCACCGTGTTGGCAAGGATGGTCTTGATCTCCTGACCTCGTGATCCGCCCGCCTCGGCCTCCCAAAGTGCAGGGATTATAGGCGTGAGCCACCACGCCCGGCCAACATTCTTTTTTTAAGATGGAGTTTGCTCTTGTTGCCCAGGCTAGAGTGCAACGGCGTGATCTTGGCTCACCGCAACCTCCGCCTCCCAGGTTCAAGCTATTCTCCTGCCTCAGCCTCCTGAGTAGCTGGGATTACATGCATGCACCACCACACCTGGCTAATTTTGTAATTTTTTTTTTTTTAGTAGAGACAGGGTTTCTCTATGTTGGTCAGGCTGATCTGGAACTCCCCACCTCAGGTGATCCCTCCTCCTTGGCCTCCCAAAGTGCTGAGATTACAGGTGCGAGCCACCGTACCCGGCCTCTGTTTAACATTCTTACCCTGAATTACATTTCGTTACTTTCACTTTTATTTACACTAATTTCTTGATATTCGTACATTCTTGATCATTGTACTAGAAGATTCCTATGGCATAAAACTATGGAGTTTTGAGAAAGAATGCTAAATTTGCCAGCCCTAATTGCTCGATATTTTCAGTTTCTTTGGTCACTGTGAGGCGAACTGGGTATACTGTTTTCTTCATCAACTTGCTTATCACAAGCATTTCCCCCTTTCATGATATCCCTGGTCATTTGCCATTTTGTTTTATTTTTATTTTTATTAATTTTTTTCCTTGGCATGTGAAGTAAGAGCTACATTTGCCATTTTGGTTTACTATTTTTAGGCCCCTTCTCCTGTGGCTGTTGGTATACAGTTTGCCAAGGTAATACGACATGTAGGCAACTCATAGAAATGAACTATGCTTATTTGAATCCACTTAGTATTCACCTCCAGAGCTAGCAGAGCCCACCATTCTTCATTCTTATGTCTGCGGGAGACCCTGATGAAGGATCCAGGTACTCTGTCCATCTGGTTAAGGATGAAGGGTCAGAATCTTTTACTACACTTTATGGCATGCGGCCACCACAGATCTTTTGCCTTCCTTGCGTCTATCCGTCAGGGACTAAAAATATTCCTGTTGTGTATTTTTAGATTGGACCTGATGTTTGTGAAGGAGTTGTAGCTTTGTGGTTGTCAATGAAGTGATACTTATCTTTAATTGAAGTGAAACACTAAGTGTGTTTTCTGCAGCTTAGCTACAGAAATATTACATAAGCAGCTATTATTAAAATCAAAACTAATAATCATTTATTGAGTGCTAAATTTTGTAATGACCCAGAATGTAGCGTGATAGAAGTATAAATTAAATGGACATGAATTTATATTCAGCTTTTCCATTGACTCACTCTTTGTCTGTAAGCAAGTTAGTAGCATCTCTGAATTACAGCTTATTTACTTGAAAAACGGTTATATCTGAGGGTGGCTGTGTGGATTTGAGGACACAAGTAAATATGCCAAGCTTAGTGACCGTCACGTCATAGACCCTCCTTAAATATTAGTTTCTTCTCTCCTTCTAGTTCTACACAGAAGGAAGACCAATGCTGATCTCCCACAATGGCTTTGGAAATCTAAGAAAACAAGTTGCTACCCTATTCGTACTATCTTGTGGGCATTCATTCTGGTTGTTTGTAGCTTTTTTTGTGTTGTAGATTAAAAACTTGTCCTAGATTATGGCATTTCAAAACATTTACATATGGAGAGAATGGTATAATGTACTCTCTCTGCACCCATCACCCTGTTTTAACAATTATCAATTTAAGTATAATAACCACCATCACCACCACCTTCTCTCCTCCCGCACTAGAAGATTTTAAAGCAAATCCCAGACATCATATAATTTGTAAAATCATGATTTTTGGGGGGAGGGGGAGGGAGTTTCACTCTTGTTGCCCAGGTTGGAGTGCAATGGCGTGATCTCGGCTCACTGCAGTCTCCCACTCCTGGGTTCAAGTGATTCTCCTGCCTCAGCCTCCTGAGTAGCTGGGATTGCAGGCGCCCGCCACCACCCTTGACTAATTTTTTCTATTTTTAGTGGAGATGGGGTTTCACCATGTTGGCCAGACTGGTCTCGAACTCCTGACCTCAGATGTTCCACCCACCTCTGCCTCCCAAAGTGCTGGGATTATAGGTGTGAACCACCGCGCCCGGCCTGTAAAATAATAATTTATACTCAGTGGAATAAGTGTTATATAAGAAGCTAAAAAAACAAAAAGCAACAAAAATATGCTTTAAAAAAAGGCAGCATTTCTTTAATAATATCTTGTATTGTTCTTCTCTCCCCTGGGTTGTTTCAGTGGATCTAGTAAGCAATATTAGGACTGTTCCAAGTTTAGACCTTGTAAGACTTATGTAGGCAGTGGGGTGAAAAGAATGTATGTTTCAAGAAGCTTCCCTGTAATTGTATGAAAAGCATGTATTTGTGTGTGGCCTTTACTGGGAGAGTCTTAGCCTGATTGAATCTTAGTTTTCACCACACTGGTGAGTGTGTCACCTTGCCCTTCTCTGCTTATCTTGTGAATGTGCCCTTAATTAATTAATTTAGTGTTTATTTGCACATCCTGGTGTATCTGTCTTAGTACTTGTTTTCTTAGACTATAAGCTATGCTAAGCTTGGTGTGGTGTCTATGTCAGTTACTAGAAAGCCTAGAAAAATACTACTCTCAAGGAGGCATTAAGAAATTTAATATATTATGATAATGGGTATTTTCAGAAACCTATTTTTAGAGAAGCTGTGCATTACCGGGAAATGTGTCTTATTTTTCCCATATTTCTGTGTCTAGCTGTGGAGTAGAGTGAGATTGTACACCTCAGTGTTGACAAGTAATGGGAAGGTCTTCCTTTGGCTAGGTAAGCTGAGATCCAGATCTGTAGTTTGCTTTAAGACAGGGAAAGATCACTACTGCATTAGTATTATGGCTCAGAGGAGAAGATAAGCAGTTGACATGAGTCATTCAATTACTACATGCATTTCCTTTTAGGGGTTTTAGACTCTTGAATGAAGGGAAATTTAGATTGGCCATTATTTTAGTAGTGTAAAGTTGAAAAAAAATTAAGATGGCATTAAGTTCTTGGATCTGATTTTGTTAGATCAGTGCTAATTTTAAACTAAGTTTGGTGATCTTGAAAATTTGGATTTAGGGGTGTTAAAAGATTACAACATGCTGTCTTTAGTCTCCCAGAAATTTTTCTGCGGTTCATATTTTACTGTGGGAGAACTTTAGGCAAAACATATTTTTTGTTCTTTGTAAGGCCTTTCAGAAAATAAGTAAACAGAACTAATACTAGAATCATCAGTTCCTAGTTCTGCTTCCACTACTTACAGTATTTTTGTCAGTGGGGTTTCATAAGCTTTCTTTATATTGAGACTCCCTGTTATGTTTTTATTATTCCAAATTTCTTAAGAAATAGCTATTAGGTGAAAAAGTTCATAGGCTAAGTTATTGATAACTAATATGCTGGTAGGACTTGCTTATCATTAAAAACATATACATAAAGGGGTATTATATATTATAGATTAAAAGTCAAACTACGGACATTTGGAAACTTCAAAACTTATTTTTACTGTCTTTAGTCATATAGCTTATATTAGAAAATTTTATTAAGTTGTTTTATTTCTGATCTTTTCTCCCAGTGAGTTTTTAGCAGAAGACAGTCAAGAGAAATTTTGGAATTTTGTAGAAGCCAGTCAAAATATTGGATCATCAGATCATCACGGTAAAATTGAAGCAAATGCTTCTTTGACTTTGGTGTCTGGGAATATATTAGGAAAAAATGGTCTCTGTATAGTATGTGTGGCATGGCTGTTAATGGAAAACATTGTTGTCTTTAATGATTGGAGTTATGATCGTGGTCAGGAAGAGCCAACACAACACAAATAGTTATTTTTGAAGCAGTTTATAACTTTGGCTATAAGTGGTACCTTTGTTTTTTTCCCCTCTTGTTTTTGTTCTATCATGATCCTTTATTAAAGTGCTATGTGAATATTTTGTGGAAGTACATTTCATTTTAAGTCATTCAGTATTAATAACCATCTAATCTGATTCACTGTTTTTTTTTTGTTATGAACTAATTACACAACTGATCTATTATCTGTTAAGTTCATTGTCATTAAGTTAGTATCATCCAGAATGTTTTCCATTATGCCTGCCAGCCACCCACAACTTGAGTGTTAAGGTGTCAAATTAATGATTTATCCTGTAAAACCTCATTTACAGTTTTTATGATGTGCTTTCACATTTTTTAAACTTGGTATAAGCTATATAGGGTGTAAACATTAATAGTTGGATATGCTGATATATGCGTAGTTAAAACCTTGAATATTAATTTACATTGACAGATATAGGTTATTATTTTTTTTTTAATTTTTATTTTTTGAGACGAAGTCTTACTTTGTTTCCAAGCTGGAGTGCAGTGGCGTGATCTGGGCTCACTGCAACTTCCGTCTCCCAGGTTCAGTCATTTCTCCTGGTTCCAAGTTGCTGGCATTACAGGCATTCGCCACTACACCTGGCTAATTTTTGTATTTTTAGTAGAGATGGGGTTTCCCCATGTTGGCCAGGCTGGTCTCGAACTTTTGACCTCGAGTGATCCACCCGCCTCAGCCTCCCGAAGTGCTGGTATTACAGGCATGAGCCACCGTACCTGGCCAGATACAGGTTCTTACAGAATAGGAACTGTTTCAAAATTGTGTGATTGCTGTTGATGTTAATGGGTTGGCTTTTTTTCTTCTTTTAAAATTATTTAATTAAAAAAAAAAATACAATGGAGATGAGGTCTGTCCCATTGTGTTGCCCAGGCTGGTCTCAAACTTCTGGGCTCAAGTGATGCTCCCAACGCAGCCTCCTAAAGTTCTGGGATTACAGGCATGAACCACTGTACCTGGCCTGTATTGATTTTTTAACTTTTTAATTTTTTATTAAAATAATACATATTTTAAAAGTTGTCTGAATCTTTTTGTTTTGTTTTTATTTTATTTCACTTTTTTCACTTGGTGTGATCTATCCAAATATTTATTTTATTTTATTTATTATTTTTTATTTAGGCTAATTAAAAATTTTTTTTGTGTAGAGACAGGGTCTCGTGTGTTGTCCAGGCTGGTCTTAAACTCCTGAGACTCAAGCGATCCTCCTGCCTCGGCATTCCAAAGTGCTGGGATTACAGGCGTGAGTGACTGCACCCAGCTAGATTTTATTTATTTTTTTGAGACAGAGTCTCGCTCTGTCACCAGGCTGGACTGCAGTGGCGTGATCTTGACTCACTGCAATCTCTGCCTGTTGAGCTCAAGCCATTCTCCTGCCTCAGCCTCCTGAGTAACTGGGATTACAAGTGCCCACCATTGCCCCCAGCTAATTTTTGTATTTTTAGCAGAGATGGGGTTTTGCCATGTTGGCCATGCTGGTCTCAAACTCCTGACGTCAGGCAGTCCACCCGCCTCAGCCTCCTAAAGTGCTAGGATTACAGGTGTGAGCCCCCAAGCCCAGCCTATTTTGATTTTGGAAACAGAGTCTGGCTCTGGAGGCTGGAGTGCAGTGGTGTGAGCATAGCTCACTACAATCTTGAACTCCTGAGCTCAAGCAGTCTTCGTGCTTCATCTTCCTTAGTAGCTGGTGTTATAGGTGCGTGCAGCTAGGCCTGCCTAATTTTTACATTTTGTTAAGATGGGTCTTGCTATGTTGCACTTGCTGGTCTCAAACTCCTGGCCTCGAGGCATCCCTGCCCCGCCTCCCACCTTGGCCTCCTAAAGTGATGGGATTACAGGGGTGGGCCACCATGCCCAGCCTGAATCTTTTTTTTTTTTTTTTGGCAATATAGATATGTCAATATTTTAAACAAGCATCTGTAAGTTTTACTAATTTCAAGGCAACTAGAATTAAGTTATCAAAAAATACTTTATTTTTAAGATTTTATAGAACAAATTTATCAAAGTGGATTTATAATCAAATTTGAACTTTGACATTTAAAATGACATTTTTTTCAGTAAAAATGATAATACATATTCATTAAAGCTATAGGAGTATGAGTTCTATGAACAACATAAAAGTGTGTTAAACATTTTATTTGTTTGAAATATTATTTAATTCCTGCCACCCAAGATTGACACCATTAACATTCTGGCATCATTTTGAGATATTTCTTATCTATTTTTTTACATAGAGGATGCTATTGCAGTATAGAACCTTTTATATTCTGCCTCATAAAATGTTAATATTTGTATTTTCTTTTTAAAATGGAACATTTTATTTTCTTTCTTTCTTTTTTTTTTTTTTTTTTTTTTTTGAGACGGAGTCTCGCTGTGTCACCCAGGCTGGAGTGCAGTGGCGCGATCTCGGCTCACTGCAAGCTCCGCCTCCCAGGTTCACGCCATTCTCCTGCCTCAGCCTCCGAGTAGCTGGGACTACAGGCGCCCGCCACCTCGCCCGGCTAGTTTTTTGTATTTTTAGTAGAGACGGGGTTTCACCATGTTAGCCAGGATGGTCTCGATCTCCTGACCTCGTGATCCACCCACCTCGACCTCCCAAAGTGCTGGGATTACAGGCTTGAGCCACCGCGCCCGGCCTCTTTCTTTATTTTTTGAGACAGAGTCTCCTCTTGCTCAGGCTGGAGTGCAGTGGCGCGATCTTAGCTCACTGCAACCTCTGCCTCCCGGATTCAAGTGATTTTCCTGCCTCAGCTGGGATTACAGGCGCTTGCCACCTCCCGTGGCGAATTTTTGTGTTTTTGGTAGAGATGGGGTTTCACCATGTTGGCCAGGCTGGTCTAGAACTCCTGACCTCAGGTGATCTACCCACCTCCCCCTTCCAAAGTGCTGGGATTACAGCATGAGCCACCGTGCCCTGCCTATTTTTATTTTTTAAAAAAGAGACACACAATGTTACCAGGGCTGATCTCTTGAGCTCCTGGGCTCGAATAATCCTCCTGCCTTGCCCTCCTAAAGTTTTGGGATTACAAGCGTAAGCCACTGTGCTTGTCCTTTAAAATGCAAAATTTAAGTTTTTGTGCATGGATAACATGTGATTCCCAAGTCAAAGCTATATAAAAGGTTATATGCAAATAACCTTTATATTTATATTTATAAAAATTTGAAATAATCACATTTGAACTTCGACATTTAAGATGACATTTTTTCAGTAAAAAATTATTTGTGCTGGACGCGGTGGCTCAAGCCTGTAATCCCAGCACTTTGGAAGGCTGAGACGGGCAGATCACGAGGTCAGAAGATCGCGACCATCCTGGCTAACACAGTGAAACCCCGTCTCTACTAAAAAAATACAAAAAAAAACTAGCCGGGCGAGGTGGCGGGCGCCTGTAGTCCCAGCTACTGGGGAGGCTGAGGCAGGAAAATGGCGTGAACCTGGGAGGCGGAGCTTGCAGTGAGCTGAGATCCGGCCACTGCACTCCAGCCTGGGCAACAGAGCAAGACTCTGTCTCAAAAAAAAAAAAATTTTTGTATATATAAAAAAAAATTGTTTCCTCCTTGACCCTGTTCCTTCTGTTTCTTTCCTGCTTTTTATAACATTTTAAATTAATTTGTTTAGCCTTCAGTGTTTTTTACAACAAATATATACATATGTATTCTTATTTCTCATTCTTTCTCCTAGTTAAAAAAAAATAAGTTACTATGTACATTGTTTTGTGTCCTTGCTTTTCATTTATCCTGGGGATTTTTTCACGTTAGTATTTGGATTTTTTTTCTTTAAAATAATTTGGTCCAACTTTTTGTTTAAATGCTTCTTTTCAAACTTTAAAATGTCATCAGTATTCTTTAATACTGTAACTTCCTCATCACATGCTCAGTTTTGTTTAGTTTTTGGAATAGTTACCATGTGCTAGGCATCGTGGATATAAGGATAAATAGGTCATAGCCTCTGCCTCTGGGGACCAGAAGTCTAGGCGGGGTATAGATAGACAGTGAATAAATAATTTAGTAAATGATATGATAAGTGAAAGAGGTAAACAGAGAAGTATTCTGGGATTGAGGAAGAGATTTAACTGGTCCATTGAAGCATGGGATAGGGATTGTGGAGACTTCCTGGAGTAGGTGATTTCACAGCTGAATTATTTCTGAGGAAGTACGTAGCTATCAGTCATCCAGGTAAGTGGGAAAATAGTGGTCCAGGGGAGGGAATAGTTTGAAAGGGAAGAGGAGAGGAAGAGCCCAACTGCATTGTGTATTCCAGGGAATTTTAAGCATTTGATGAGAGTTCAAGACAATATACTGGTAAAACTTGCCATCACATACCTTTGTAACACAGCTTTGTGCTTCATGAGCTATCTTCTTTAGATTTCTCTAGTCATATGCAATTACTTTGGTTAATGTTCTTCCTTGACAGGTACTGATTATTCCTATTATCATGCAATACTGGAAGCTGCATTTCAGTTTCTGTCACCTCTCCAGCAGAATTTGTTGAAATTTTGTCTGTCTCTTCGTTCCTACTCAGCTGCGATCCAAGCCTTCCAGCAGGTGGGTCCCGTGCTCTTAAAGAACAGCATTTTATGTGATGGTGAATGGATGTCATGATGAATGTATGTCATGATGAATGGATAGACTGCAGTTGTCCTGGAATTGAATTACAGAGCTATCACTTTTTTGCCTGAAATTTTCTAGGATTTATGATTTAAAAAAAGAAATAATAAGCAAAATTGATGTTAAGTCTTCAACCCGCAGATTTAAAAAAAAATAAGAAAAAGAATATCTGTATGGAAAAGAGACAGCAATATTTTATTTATGCATTGCAGCCTGGGAGATGTAATCTTGTTAAACCAATGAACCAGCATCTAATCACAGCCTGTAGTTCTAAAAAGAGTTCACAGGAAATACAGGAGGCAAGAAATGTTTAGCATCACCACAGGGATGCAGTCAGGAAAATCAAGAATACAGGAATCATTGTAGTAATCTAGTTTCTTCAATAAATAAATTATGGAAATTTCTATTGTAATTGAAAAGAAAAAGAGGGACAGAGGAACCTCAAGTTAAGAGAGACTTAAGGCCGGGCGTGGTGGCTCACGCCTGTAATCCCAGCACTTTGGGAGGCTGAGGCGGGCGGATCACGAGGTCAGGAGATCGAGACCATCCTGGCTAACAC
>NW_012102177.1:1931167-1954211 GCF_000951045.1 Mandrillus leucophaeus
GAACTTTTCTACTTTCTACAGGTAATTTCAAATTTAAAAGTAAAGGCCAGGCGCGGTGACTCATGCCTGTAATCCCAGCACTTTGGGAGGCTGAGGCGGGCGGATCACGAGGTCAGGAGATCGAGACCATCCTGGCTAACACGGTGAAACCCCGTCTCTACTAAAAATATAAAAACTTAGCCAGGCCTGGTGGCGGGCGCCTGTAGTCCCAGCTACTCGGGAGGCTGAGGCAGGAGAATGGCGTGAACCCGGGAGGCGGAGCTTGCAGTGAGCCGAGGTCATGCCACCGCACTCCAGCCTGAGCGACAGAGTGAGACTCTGTCTCAAAAAAAAAAAAAAAAAAAAAAAAAAAGACTTAAGAAGAGACAGTCAAAGGTGTCTTCACCAACTAGATATTTGATATAAAAGCAAAGTTAATTTTAAAATTATTTTTTATTATAAAATAAAACATAGAAAAACCACTCACAAAAAATATATAGTAATGGATTATTATAATGTGAACATCCTTGTAATTTTCACCCAAGTCAAGAAGCAGGACTTGATCTGGTGCCATGGAAGGCCCTCCACGTACTGTGTCCTGACGGTGGCCACCTTTCGCCCTCTGAAACCAACCACCCTGTTAACTTCTGTTGGAATCAGTTGCTGTGTTATTGTATTGTTGTATTGCCCAAGGATACATCGTCATAATATGAAGTGGTTTTTTTTTTTTTTCATTTTTCTTTATTTTGGGACAGAGTCTTGCCCTGTCGCCCAGGCTGGAGTGCAGTGGCGCAATCACAGCTCACTGCAACCTCCACCTCCTGAGTTTAAGTGATTCTCCTACCTCAGCTGGGGTAGCCTGCTACCATACCCAGCTAATTTTTGTATTTTTAGTAGAGACAGGGTTTCGCCATGTTGGCTAGGCTGGTGTCGAACTCCCGACCACAGGTGATCCATCCTGCCTCCGCCCCCCAAATTGCTGGGATTACAGGCGTGAGCCACTGTGGCTGGCCTGTTTTTGCCTGTATTGATTTTATTTTTTTGAGACAGGGTCTAGTTCTGTTGCCCAGACTGGAGTGCAGTTCTGTGATTATGGCTCACTGTAGCCTCAGCCTTTCAGGCTCAAGCAGTCCTCCTACCTCAGCCTCCTCAGTAGCTGGGACTACAGGCGTATGCCACTGTGACTAACTAATTTTTTATTTATTTTATTTTTTGTAGAGATAGGGTCTCACTGTGCTGCCCAGGCTTAAGTGGTAGGCTTAACTGCCCAGGTTTGGGCTTAAGTGATCCTCCCTCTCTGGCCTCCCAAAGTGCTGGGATTACAGGCACGAGCTACCGCACTCAGCCACTTTCACCAATGTTGTCTTGTCATAATTTAATCACCTATTTTGATTATACATGTCTTTATCTCATCCTTGGTTAGAACTTTAAAAAATGTGTGTCTTCTGTGACAGATAGCAGCTGATGAACCTCCGCCGGCAGGATGTAATTCGTTTTTTTCCGTGCATGGAAAGACGACTTGTGAATCTGATACCCTGGAGACTCTTCTGCTGACAGCCTCTGAAAGGTAGATTGCGTGTTCCTTTGTTTTCATGTCACGCATTTCCAGTGCTGCTTCTGTATGTCATCTACCTTCTGATTTTCTCATCTGTTTTGTATCATTAGGTGTAATGGTTTAGAGTATGGCTTCTGGAACCAGACTGACTAGATTTGAATCTCAGCTCCGTCACTTAAAATCGTTTTGTGAAATGTGGCAAATCAATCTCATTTCAAAATGGAGATAATACAAGTATTCAGTATTAACTGTTATTATTTAGTAATGACTGCATCTGAGCAATGACATAGGCTTTGTCATTAGCTTAGTAAGAAATACTGTGTGTGTGTTAAAGCCAGTGCCTGAAATAATGACATTAATGATAATATCTCTCAGGATATTATTAGTTTCAGACAAAGGAGGATATTTGAAAGATAATTGCAGGCTTGATTTGAATATTAATTTGGTAACTAATGTACCAGCTTCTTTGCCCAAAGGTGGGTTTCCTGTGGTAGACAACTCGGCTGTATATCATTTTGCTGACTGGCGAGGGCAGCAAGCCGCCTGTACCTCCTCTAATGCTGTTCATAAACACAACAGTGAGCTCTACATGGGGCTGGCCTGCCCTGTCAGCACTGCTAATGGCAGTGAGGTAGTGCAGGTCTTCTTTAGTGAGGTTGTCTGCCCAGCACCCATCCTCTGCCCACCAAACGTCAGTAGTGGTTCTTACTCAGAGTGCTAACCAGAAAACACAGCGTGCACTCCAGCCCTCTGAGGGTCAAGACATGGACATTCAGAAACGGCTGCATGTGATACAGTGGTGCTCTCTCGGGGGAAACAACATTGATGGCTTTGTGATTCTTTTAAAAAACTTTATTTAATTTGCTACAACAATAATGCACACCTTTATAAAGAAAAGAATAATAGTGTCTCCTCTCTGAGAGGTGGTAACTACTTTTAATGGTTTGGCATATATACCTTCAGACTTTTTTCTACGGTTTTAAATTTATACATGTAGGTAGTTCTATTTTTATAAAAAGCATCTTTCCATGTAGTACGAGTGGGTGTATCTCATTGTTTTTAACACATGCATAACCTATGTAAGACTGCCCCATAATTGATAATTTAGCTCTTACTGATGGATTTTTAAGTCATTTTCTTTTTTTACCCCTGTTACAATAAGGTTATATGGAGCATCCTTATTCATGTCTTTACTTTGTGCTGAGTTATAGAGTTTATTGCCATAGAGATTGGTAGGTCATAAAGTTTGCATTAAGATCTGTTAATATCTTGATGCCATCCTTAGATAAGTTTTTTGGGGAGAAGTTTTAAAATTTATGAGGAAAACTGAAATGTTAAGTCCATTAGAGGCACAAGCCTGTAGTCCTAGCACTTTGGGAGGCTGAGGCAGGAGGATTGCTTGACCTCAGGAATTCCAGACCAACCTGTGCAACAAAGTGAGACACTGTTTATCCAAAAAGTAGCTGAGCATGGTGGCAGTAACTGGGCACACGCCTTTGGTCCCAGCTACTGGGCTGTGGTGGGAGGATCACTTTAGCCTGGGAGGTAGAGACTGCAGTGAGCTGTGTTCATGCCACTGCACTCTAGCCTGGGCAACAGAGTGAGACCCTGACTCCAAAATAAAACAGAAACAAAAACGTCCATTAGGAAGATCATAGTAGTGAAAATAGTAGAGGAGATAGACTTAATATAATTGGCAAGTAATATGCTTAATGTTAGCCTCTGCTTTTTGCATTATTTATACTTACTTTTTTTTTTTTTTTTTTTTTTTTGATACGGAGTCTTGCTCTGTCACCCAGGCTGGAGTGCAGTGGCCGGATCTCGGCTCACTGCAAGCTCCGCCTCCCGGGTTCATGCCATTCTCCTGCCTCAGCCTCCCGAGTAGCTGGAACTACAGGCGCCGCCACCTCGCCCGGCCAGTTTTTTGTATTTTTTAGTAGAGACGGGGTTTCACCGTGTTCGCCAGGATGGTCTCGATCTCCTGACCTCGTGATCCGCCCTTCTCAGCCTCCCAAAGTGCTGGGATTACAGGCTTGAGCCACCACGCCTGGCCTATACTTACATTTTTAAATGAAAAGGTAATCATATTCTATTTATACGGTAGAAAAAAGTACTTGGCCAGCCGTGGTTGCTCACGCCTATAATCCCAGAACTTTGGGAGGCAGAGGTGGGTAGATTGCTTGAGCCAGCAGTTCAAGACCAGCCTGGGCAACATGACAAAACCTCATGTCTACAAAAGATACAAAATTTGGCTGGCATGGTGTCATGCACCTATAGCCCCTCCGTGAGCCCTGGAGGTCGAGGCTGCAGTGAGCGGAGAGATCACGCAACTGCACTCCAACCTGAGCGACAGACTGAGGACTTCTTAAAATATAACATAGTATATAACATATTATATTGACCAGGCATAGTGGCTTATGCCTGTAATTCCAGCAATTTGGGAGGCCGAGGCGGGTGGATCACCTGAGGTCAGCAGTTTGAGACCAGCTTGGCCAACATGGTGAAACGCCATCTCTACTAAAAGTACAAAAATTAGCCGGGTGTGGTGGTAGATGCCTGTAATCTCAGCTACTGAGGAAGCTGAGGCAGGAGAATCACTTGAACCCAGGAGGCAGAGGTTGCAGTGAGCCGAGACCATGTCATTGTACTCCAACCTGGGCAACAGGAACGAAACTCCATCTCCAAACAAACAGAAATATTATATTATGTTTTACACACACACACACACACACACACACAACACAACACATACATACATACTCAAGATTTAGTGGTCATTTGAATATGTGTCCTTTTTTGTCCCTTTTCCTCCCTTTTTAGGAATTGGTAGCTATTGTTAATTGAGGTTTATTTTATTCTTTTTTTTTTTTTTTTTGAGATAGGGTCCTGCTCTGTCACCCAGGCTGGAGTCCAGTGGCATGATCATGGACTATTGCAGCCTCAACCTCTGGGGCTCAGGTGATCCTCTCACCTTAGCCTCCCGGGTAGCTGGGACTACAGGTGAACGCCACCATACCCAGCTAGTTTTTGTTATTTATTATAGAGTCGAGGTTTTGCCATGTTGCCCAGGGTCTTCTTAGTTATGATTACAGGCATCACGCACTGGACCTGGCCAGTGTTTACATTTTATAGTATTTTGTATAATGTACTTTTGTTATTTTTAATCATGAATAAACAAGACTTATACCTGATAGTAATTATTTAAGAAAATATTACTTAAATAATATCATGCTGCCCTTCATATTAAGATGCTTATAATCTTTATTTAAATTTTCATAGCTGTACTTTATATTTTGTGACGTTTTTAGTGTTTCACAATTATTTTTAAAGTTTTAAGCTTTTATTATTTATTTTCAGACCCAAACCTTTATTGTTCAAAGGAGATCACAGATATCCATCATCTAATCCTGAAAGCCCAGTGGTGATTTTCTACTCTGAGATTGGCTCTGAGGAATTTTCTAATTTTCACCGCCAACTTATATCAAAAAGCAATGCAGGCAAAATCAATTATGTATTCAGACATTATATATTTGTAAGTATTGATTTATTTTACACCTGTTTTGAATGTAATTTGCCCAGTGTGACCTTAGAACATAATAATCTCCCTCTTTATAAAATAATCTAGTTATTTGAACCCCTTTTTTGAGAAATCCAATAGTTTCATTGAGTTTGTTATTTGCACATAAGATGTGCTTTGCTTCACTTTCTGAAGAAATAAAAAACATGCTAAAAAATAGCTAGATAAAGTTTACATTTTATTTCAAAGTGAACCATGTAAATAATCTTTTCTAACTTTAATATGGTCATTATACTATGGAACTGATTGTTGAATTCAGTTTCTTTTCCAATCTTTTTTCTTCTGTTTTCTCTTTGCCACCTTTTTATTTGGTGGAAGCGGGAGGATTTTCTAAACAGGCGATTCATAGGTAGACTTGATATAATATTAAGCTTTTAAGACTCTGTGTAATATTTAGTCATTTAAAATATTTATATGTAAAGGTTGTTAGCCCTTTAAAGTTTCTGTGTCATAATAAGCTCAGTACTAAGTTCATGCCAAAAAAATAAAAATTGTATTGATTGATTCATTTATTTTTGAGAGGGAGTCTCGCTCTTGTCACCCAGGCTGGAGTGCAGTGGCACAATTTCAGCTTGCTGCAACCTCTGCCTCCTGAGTTCGACTCTCCTGCTTCAGCCTCCCAGTAGCTGTCATTACAGGCACATGACACCATGCCAGCTCATTTTTTGTATTTTTAGTAGAGACGGGGTTTCACCATGTTGGCCAGGATGGTCTCGAACTCCTGACCTCAGGTGATCTGACCACCTCAGCCTCCCAAAGTGCTGGGATTACAGGCGTGAGTCACATTTTATTATTATTATTATTTTCGTAATTATTTTTAATATTTTAATAATTGTTTTAAATAATTTATTTTTAATTCAACATTTTTACTATTTAATTTTAATATTTTTAATAATTATTTATAGTTATTTTTATAAAATTGTAAATGAAAATTTGTACAAGCAGAAAGTTTTATCGAAGTCCAGTTTTTGACTCTCCCTCTGCCCCCTCTATTGCTGTTAGGATAGATGTTAATGTCTGAAGGGCCATCTTCAGTCAGGATGCTGGTGAGTCTGTGACATCTGGTCAGTCCAAGCTCCGCTCAAAGGCATTTAAATTTAATAAAAAGCAGACTCCCATGGGCCTCAGAAACATCTCTGGGATTGAGACCTCACCACCTTTCAACCCTGCTCTGTAGGTTCTGGAACTTCTTCTTTTCTTTCTCCATTTCTTGTGGTTGGGACCTTAGCACTTTCGGCTGTCCATTCTTCTGGTTTTGCATCTACCCTGAATTCCGTTCCCACAGTTGTGGCAGCCTACAACATGTAAGGGAGCCTAGGATTTTATAAGGATAGAGATACAGACTCTGAATTGATTTTTAAAACGTATGATCAATATTTTAATGGTAGATAAGTGCTTTTATTACTCTTGATTTTTTGGTAGATTTTGGACTAAAAAAATTTATTTAGTGAACTTTCTTAGCTATATAGCTAATACCCTTAAAAAACGATTTAAAGATATTTTGAGTGCATAATCCTAGGTAAAGGCTAGTAGATGCAACATTAACATGGTCATGCTGTGTACACTGTGACATAGAAAGAGCTAGGTGGTAATGGTGGAATTCTTGCTTTCCTTGCAGAATCCCAGGAAGGAGCCTGTTTACCTCTCTGGCTATGGTGTGGAATTGGCCATTAAGAGCACTGAGTACAAGGCCAAGGATGATACTCAGGTGAAAGGTGAATTGGTAAAAATGGGACCAATGTGCTTTCTTCAAATATGAGTTAAAGGGGAGTTTGTTTCCTTATGAAAAGTTTAGGCGTATGCTGAACCTGTGTTTGCATCCTGGTTCTGTTATATCTGAGTGGGTGACCTTGAAGCAAATTCTCTAGGTCCCAGTTTTCTGTTCTGTAAAATGCAGGTAATGATACATGTCTCTTCCAGTATTGGGGAGTAATAAATAAGATGTGTAAGTAAAGAAAAAACACACCAAGAAAGAACCTGGCACAGTCGTTTGCCCAAAAACGTTCAGCAGGTAGTAGCTATTGTTGTTGATGTTATATGGGGTTTACAAATAGCCATTTATTTGTGACTCCAACGTTAAATCTTAAAGTATCCTATATTTAGCAAACAATTTTGTGTTGTTTATTAGTTCTGTACATGGAACAGTTTACTGTGGATACTTTCTGTTGTAATACTCTAGGGTTTTGAATTTATTATTTTATCTACAAGTTTTAAATGCTGTTTTTTCATTTCTTTCTTTTAAGCTCATTTTAAAGATAAAAAATCCGAGTAGTAAAGCAGGTGGTAAATAAATACTACCTCATCCTTCTGTTTTCTTCAATAATTGTGTTTAGGGTTAAGTTGACTAATTATAAATTCTTCAGAATTTTGATATTGAAAAATTCTTTGTTCATAGTGTTTAAAACTGTTAATTTCATAGTTGTCCATAATGTTTAAATCTATTAATTTTGAAGATTTTAGCATATAAAATTTTCCAAAGTTTAAGGGAAAAATGCATTCTTTATCCAGGAACACACGAGATATTAAAATGCATTTATTCTGTTTGTTTAAAGAACCATTGCCAAAGGGTGATTGTGATAGTCAACATTTTAAATGGTATAATTTCAGGGGTTTCTGATTTTTTTCACATTATTCAATTTTATGATGTTTATGAGACTAGTAACATTTTTGCTTCAAATGTGAGCCATTATTATTAATATGTATATTCTGTTCTTTCGTAGGAACTGAGGTAAACACCACAGTGATTGGTGAAAATGATCCTATTGATGAGGTTCAGGGATTCTTCTTTGGAAAATTAAGGTATGTATGTTCTGTGTATTTTGGGAAACACCCTCATTTTCCTTAAGCCTCCAGGCTTTCTTGCATTTTAAGCATCATCTTGTTGATTACTGTCTGAGTTACCCATCTCCTAACAGTACTTTATGTATGCAATCCTATGTGGAGAGTCAACCACTTAGTTTATAGTACAGTTTATGATTTCACATTATTCTGAAGCACATTATTCTTTTTTTTTTTTTTTTTGGAGTCAGAGTCTCGTTGTGTTGCCCAGGTTGGAGTGCAGTGGCGTGATCTCGACTCACTGCAACCTGCACTTTCCAGGTTCAAGTGATTCTTCTGCCTCAGCCTCCCGAGTAGCTGGGATTACAGGCGTGCACCACCACACCTGGCTAATTTTTGTATTTTTAGCAGAGATAGGGTTTCACCACGTTGGCTAGGCTGATCTCAAACTCCTGGCCTCAAGTGATCCACCCGCCTCAGCCTCCCAAAGTGCTGGGATTACAGGCATGAGCCACTGCGCCCAGCTTGAAGCACATGATTCTTAATTGATTCTTTGGCTACCTGCCCACAGTTTAAGTGCATTTTTCTTACCTCTCAGTTGATGGCATTAAGTTACATACCATTTTTTGATTGCCATAAGAGGAGAAATTGAATTGTTTCACTTAATATTTTCCCAGGAAAAAAATGTACTTAAAAGTTTTTTTCAAACATAGTCTGAGCAAAAATGCAAAATAGATACAGTAAATTTTATACATGCTCAATGGAGAAAACATTTTACTATTATTATTTTATTTATTTATTTATTTATTTTGAGACCAAGTCTTGCTCTGTTGCCCAGCCTGGAGTGAAATGGTGCAATTTCAGTTCACTGCAACCTCCACCTCCTGGGTTCAAGTGATTCTCCTGCCTCAGCCCCCTGAGTAACTAGGATTACAGACACCCACCACCATGCTTGGCTAACTTTTGTATTTTTAGTAGAGACAGGATTTCACCATGTTGGCCAGGCTGGTCTTGAACTCCTGGCCTCAAGTGATCTGACCGCCTCACTCTCCCAGAGTACTGGGATTACAGGCATGAGCCATGGCGCCCAGCTCAGAAAAAACCATTTTATTAGAATTTGCTTTATGTGAAAGGAAATGGTATTTTTTGAAATTCCGTAATTACATAATCATTTAATGAAAGCATCATAACCAATTAATGTAAGTATCATTGTGTTTTATAGCTGGAAAGTCTTCTTAGCTATTATTCTTTTTTTTTTGAGACGGGAGTCTCGCTCTGCTGCCCAGGCTGGAGTGCAGTGGTGCGATCTTGGCTCACTGCAAGCTCCGCCTCCCGGGTTCACGCCATTCTCTTGCCTCAGCCTCCCAAGTAGCTGGGACTACAGGCATCCGCCACCACGCCTGGCTAATTTTTTGTATTTTTTTTTAGTAGAGACAGGGTTTCACTGTGTTGATCAGGATGGTTTTGATCTCCTGACCTCGTGATCCACCCGCCTCGGCTTCCCAAAGTGCTGGGATTATAGGCGTAAGCCTCCGTGCCCGGCCTGGAAAGTCTTCTTAGCTGTTATTCTAAAAGTTGAAGTTATTTCCCTCATGGCTTGATAATTGTTTAGAGCCCTGAATTCTGCTTTATCTGGAAATTTTTATTAGGACATTTTGTGTGTGTATGTGTGTGTGTGTGTGTGTGTGTGAGAGCGAGAGAGAGAGGGAAAGAGAGAGAAAGTGATCAAATAGAAATAGTATATGCTAGGCTCAGTTTTATATACTTCAGCTCTGAGATTTGGCCAAGTGAAATAACCAGATTAACAATTTAGAAGATGTATCTTAGTTTACATTGAATTACATGTTGAGTTCGTCCTGCACATATATACATTTCTTGTTTAACATCAGTTTTGGCCTCATTAGAATGTAATCATATTCTATTTTTATTTGACTCAGGCTTTCAGAATTCATTTTTTAAAAAAAATTTTTGAGACAGGGCTTTGCTCTGTCATCCAGGTTGGAGAGCGGTGGCACAATCACGGCTCACTGCAGCCTTGACTTCCTGGGCTCAAGGGATCTTCCCACCTCACCCTCTCGAATAGCTGGGACTACAGGTGTGTGCCACCATGCCTGGCTAATTTTTAAATATTTTGTAGAGATAGAGTCTTGCTATGTTGCCCAGGTTGGTCTTGAACTTTGGGTTCAAGTGGTTGTCCTGCCTTGGCTTCCCAAAGTGTTTGAATTACAGGTGTGAGCTACCACTCCCAGCTTCAGAATCTTTTTTTCACATTTATGTTTTGTTATGTTTATTTTTTGGGTAGCATTATGATTTTATGCATTCCCCCACAAAGGTATTATCGAGAATACTGACGCCAGGCGCGGTGGCTCAAGCCTGTAATCCCAGCACTTTGGGAGGCCGAGACAGGCGGATCACGAGGTCAGGAGATCGAGACCATCCTAGCTAACACGGTGAAACCCCGTCTCTACTAAAAAATACAAAAAACTAGCCGGGCGAGGTGGCGGGCGCCTGTAGTCCCAACCACTCGGGGGGCTGAGGCAGGAGAATGGCGTAAACCCGGCAGGCAGAGCTTGCAGTGAGCCGAGATCCGGCCACTGTACTCCAGCCTGGGTGACAGAGCAAGACTTCGTCTCAGGAAAAAAAAAAAAAAAAAAGAATATTGAGGCTGTTTTACCTTTTGGACATTCAGAGTAGTTATTTAGCTATCCAAAGTAATTAGGCCGTTTTGTTTGTTTGTTTGTTTGAGACAGGCTCTCAGCCTGTCACCAAGACTGGAGTGCAGTGGCCATCATGGCCTGCTGCGGCCTCCACCTCCCCAGGCTCAGGTGATCGTCTCACTTCAGTTTTTGTATTTGTGGTAGAGATGGAGTTTTGCCATGTTGCCCAGGCGGGTCTTGAACTCCTGGGCTCAAGGGATCTGCCCACCTTGGCCTCCCAAAGTGCTAGGATTACAGGTGTGAGCCACTGTGCCTGGCCTCATTTTTGGTATTTAAGAGTTTATATAGTTTGAGTGTCTTTTCTGAAATGTTTAAACTAGAAGAGTTTCAGATTTCAATTCTGAAATATTTCCATTATGCTTAGCAGTTGGGCACTCCTAAGTCTGAAAATCTGAAACCTGAAATGCTCCTATGAACATTTCCTTTGATGTCATGTTGACATTTAATGAGTTTTGGATTTTGGAGCATTTTGGATTTCAGAATTTTAGATTTGGGATACTCAGGCTGTAGTAACTGACAGGAAGTGGGTTGGTTGGACAGTGAACGGTCTGAGGGAATTCTAATTTCTGTGTTTTGTATTAAGAAATTTTGAGTTTATAGCATTTAAAAGAAAAAAGTAATGTACTAGCCATCTGTCTGTCTGATATAAATGTTGTATCTCTGCCCCAGATCACCTCTCCTTTACTGTAGAGGAATATGCTATATTTAAAGATAAAACTCAGTAACTATGGTTAGCCTAAATTGTATTCATGTGACTGAGAGATTTTTATGAGCATGTAGGCTAAAGGAAACTCATTTTGGGACTGGAAGCAATTTTTTTTCGCCTCAGTTTTACTTTGAGAAATTAAAATGATTCACAAAAGCATAGAGAAGAATTTATTCCCACATACTTACAACCCAGAATAGATTGCTGTTACCATACTTGCTTTTCTGTCCTATAGAACTATTTATTAAGCTTTCTTTTTTTTCCTGTATAAGCCTTCTTTTACTTTAAGAACAAAAGAAAACAAACAAAGAATAAAACGGAGCCGTAAACACTGCAGATATAGCTGAAGTCTCCTTTGTTCCTTTCTTTTTTTTTTTTTTTTTTAAGAGACAGGGTCTTGCTGTGTTGCACAGGCTGACCTGGAACTCCTTGGCTCAAGTGATCCTCCTGCCTTGGCCTCCTCAGTGACTGGGATATCAGGCGTGAGCCACCACACCTGGCCTGAAAAGTCTCCTTTGTTAACCACTCTCAGTCTCCTTATCTACCTTACAGGGAATCGCTATTCTAGCAATTTTTCTATAAATTTTATGAGTTTTAAACTAACTTCTAATTTTCTATTTTTTTTAAAGAGGAATAATTATACTTCATTTTTTCCCCCTATATTGTAGAAAATTTCCTAGGGTTGGGAGAGGAAAACCATGAAGATAAAGTTGGTTTACTTCTTCTTGTGTTCTGGGAAGGAAAAAATAATGAAAAGGACTGATTTTTATGTTTCTTTTAGAGATCTGCACCCCGACCTGGAGGGACAGTTGAAAGAGCTCAGAAAGCATCTTGTGGAGAGCACCAATGAAATGGCACCTTTAAAAGTTTGGCAATTGCAAGGTAATGAAAACAGGGAGAGGTCATTGGCCAACTTTTTGGCTAAGTTTTATGGCTTTAAAAATGCAAAATTTGGGTTTAATTATATGTAGTATGTGATTCTGAGGGTGCCTCTGATTTTAAAGATAAGAATAGTTAATTACGATTAGTCAGGGAAGAAAGGAAATCCTTTTGTAAACAGATAACACCGGGTGGAAGTAATATATATAAACAAGCGGCAAGTCTTTCTGTGTGACCATACATAAACTAGTAATACGAGAAACAGGTCATAGTCCTTAAGTTCCTATATATATATATATATATACACATTTCTTCAACTGTTTATCTAGAGGGTGTTAAAGGCATGTCATTGTGGCAGGACGTGTGTGTTTGTCTCTGTTCCAAAGAACTATTTTTCAAGTATTTTTCACAGCATCATTTGCTGAAGGTCTCCGTGCTGTATTTTGTGATGTACTGTAAATTTAGAACAGGGAAAAGCACTTGGGCCTGACCCAGCCTCTGCCGCCTGCGTTAGTGTGTGCCCTAGTGTCTTCTGCAGATTTATCAGAAACAGCTCAACCGAACGCTCCAGGGATCTCTGAAGTGAATACAACCTGAAATGAAATCCTGGGCACTCTCTGGAATGGTTGCGTTCTGAGACGTTCTTAATTACCAAGAAAAGAGTGGGAAGTAAATTTGGATTTTGTTTTCTGCTTCTCATTGCGTTAGATTAATCCACTTTTAATTATATTTGACATCATTGCAGATCTCAGTTTCCAGACTGCTGCTCGAATCTTGGCTTCTCCTGTTGAGTTGGCTCTGGTTGTTATGAAGGATCTTAGTCAGAATTTTCCTACCAAAGCCAGGTAATACAGAATAATGCTCCTCTCCTTAACATCATACCCAGTTGTCGTCATGTTCACTTGCCAAATGAGGTAATAAAAATATGAAAATGCTTAGAAAATTAAGATTTTTTTTTTTTTTTGAGACGGAGTCTCCCTCTTGTTGCCCAGGTTGGAGTACAGTGGTGCAATCTCGGCTCACCACAACCTCCGCCTCCCGGGTTCAAGTGATTCTCCTGCCTCAGCCTCCCAAGTAGCTGGGACTACAGACGTGTGCCACTATGCCCGGCTAATTTGTTGTAGTTTTAGTAGAGACAGGGTTTCACTGTGTTGGCCAGGCTGGTCTCGAACGCCTGACCTCAAGTGATCTGCCCACCTCGGCCTCCCAAAGTGCCGGGATTACAAGCGTGAGCCACTGCACCCAGCGAAAATTAAGATTCTTTATGACCACCACCACCACTACTACTGCAGATGGTGCCCTGTGTCTTGAAGATGGCAAGACCATGCATCGTGTGGTTGAAGTGACAGATTTAGGTTATGTTCCTGGCACTTCTGCTTATTAGTTGTGTGACCTTTGCAAATAAACAACCTCTCTTTACCTCAGTTTCCTCAGCAGTGGAATGGGAATAAAAATACCTGCCTTTCAGGATTGGATGGGTTTTGCTTATGTAACTGACTGATCTAGAGTCTGTCCCAGACCGCAGTGGTTTTCTTCACGGAAGGTTTTATTTATGTCATCTTACCGAATCTTGAAGACACTGAGCCGTAGAGGCCAAGTGACCTCTAGGCTAAGCCGTAGAGGCTAAGTTCATAGTGACAGAATAAGGTTTTGTTTGAGCCAGGCTTGGTGGCTCACGTCTGTAATCCCAGCACTTTGGGAGGCCAAGGCCTGGCTAATTTTTGTATTTTTAGTAGAGACAGGGTTTTGCCCTCTTGGTCAGGCTGGTCTGGAACTCCTGACCTCAGGTGATCCACCCACCTTGTCTGGTACCCAAAAGGGGGAAGTGGACCAGGCGTGGTGGCTCACACCTATAATCCCAGCACTTTGGGAGGCCGAGGTGGGTGGATCACTTGAGGTCAGGAGTTCCAGATCAGCCTGGCCAACATGGCGAAACCCCTTTTCTACTAAAAATACAAAAAATTAGCTGAGTGTGGTGGCAGGGGCCTGTAGTCCCAGTTACTCGGGAGGCTGGTGCAGGAGAATCGCTTGAACCCAGGAGGCGAAGGTTGCAGTGAGCCAAGATCATGCCATTGCACTCCAGCCTGAGCAACAAGAGCGAAACTCCATCTAAAAAAAAAAAAAAAAAGATTTTGTTTGTACATTTTCTGGCATTGCCTTCAATTCTGTAATACTGCTGCACGTCTCATAAATGCAAGGCAAAATTGTTTTACAAGCCAAATCTTTAGAAACTATTGACTTGAATGGTTCCCAGTCATTTTCTGGAGTCACTGAATGAAGTGTTTTGACTTCTGATGTGAGATATTTTGTAACTAAGTTTGTTTATTTGGGACTTAGACATCATGTAGTGAATTCTCATTTAGTCCAGCTGCTACTTGAAGGTATACATGAATGATTCCACCTCCACCATAAGTGCTTAAGTGGGAAGAGCAATCTGCTGCCTTGGTGTATTCGACATTATCCTTTTAGCCTGAGAGTAGTAGAGATCATATATAGAAATGGAGTGCATATGTTTAAGAACTTGGAAGCAACTGCACCTGTTTTATAATGCTATGGCTGCTACATTTCTTTGATTTTGTATCTTACAAAAAGTATACACATCTGAGAAAGGAGAAATGTATTTATCAATTATAAAGATTTAAGGTTTTTCCCATCTAATTTTTTCTAATCTGTTGAATAATGTGTTTCATATTTTAAAATATGGAAATTGAAGACTTTATATCAAATATTAAGCCAAGCACTCATAATGTTTTTATTTCCTTAGAGCAATAACAAAAACAGCTGTGAGCTCAGAACTTAGAACCGAAGTGGAAGAGAATCAGAAGGTATTCACTGATAGAAAATACTGACCTGTTTTGTATTCTGTCTTTCAAGATAAAGAAATCTGAGTTTAATCAGCAGCATTTAACAGTGTCACTCTTCTTTTATCTAAGATTGTGATTTTTTCATTTCTGTGATCTTTGTATTTTTAGTTTTTAATCAAAGTTCAGTATGCATATAACTGAAAGCATGAGATGGTGCTACCATGTTGTTTAGAAAAGCCGCACCCCTAACATGTCTCACCCCATTCCTGAAGACATACACTTTCAACATTTTGCTGATTCTTCTGATATTTCTCTCCAGATTTCTAGCTTACATTGGTACTTTATTTTTCACGTTCAGACATTATATATTGGCCTCCTATTTAAACAATGAGGTTTAACTTTCTTTCGCTTCCCCCACTCAGTGTCCCACCACTGTTCCATATTGGCACTGTTCCTGTCTGTCTGTCTTCCCAATATTGGAGGTTTTGATTTTATCTAGTTTTGACGTGGTCTAACGTGGACTGGTTGCTCTTTATGCCCAGTGCGTGCTGGTCATCCTGGGACCTTCCTTTAACCTCCTTTGTTGGATCCGCTGTTGCTTGATTCCACGTCGTCTTTGTTTTTGGTTAATTTCCTTATTTTGGTACAGCTCATCATTCTTTGTGAGAAAAGTTGCCTGGGAGGCAAATTTGAAATTCTGAGAAATCAACTTTCTACTTGTTTTTATTGATAGCTCATTATACAATATTGGCAGGTTATACAATTCTAGGTTGGAAGTCATTTCAAAATTTGAAACAAGACTTCGCCTCTTGGAATTTTAGTTTCCATTGTGGCTGTTGAGAAGTCTGAAGCCTTTGTATGAGATCTCTCAAGGATCTTTTCTTTGACTCTAGTTATCTGAAATTTCATAATTATATGTGTTTTTAAAAAAAATCTCTACTGTTGGATGGTTCATGGGCCCTTAAAATCTGGAAAAATCATTGCCTTTAGCTTTGGGAAACTTTCTTGAATTCTTTTTTGTGTTTCTTTTCTCTGGTTTCTCTCTCCTCTTTTCCTAGAAATATTTATTTATTTTTTAAATGTTGCACCTCTTTGACTAGTTTGGCCTTTTAACTTTAAAAGTCTTTTCTTTCCTATTCTTCTCTCTTTTTCTTTTTTTTTTTTTTTGGAGACGGAGTCTCACTCTGTCCCCCAGGCTGGAGTGCAGTGGCACCATCTCGGCTCACTGCAAGCTCCGCCTCCTGAGTTCACGCCATTCTCCTGCCTCAGCCTCCCAAGTAGCTGGGACTACAGGCGCCCGCCACTATGCCCGGCTAATTTTTTTTGTATTTTTAGTAGAGAAGGGGTTTCACCGTGTTGGCCAGGATGATCTCGATCTCCTGACTTCGTGATCCTCCCATCTCGGCCTCCCAAAGTGCTGGGATTACAGGTGTGAGCCACCGTGCCTGGCCTCTTTTCTCTTTTTCCAAAAAAAAAAAAAAAAACTTTCTGGTAAGAGTTTTCAACCTGTGTGTGTCTTTTTTCCTTTAGTTGTCAAATATTTAATTTTCAGGTGTTTTTGTTGTTCTTTTTATGGTGTTCCTGTGTATCTCTGAAGACAGTGGTGCTTGTGTTTTCTGTCTGCAAAGTCTGTTTCCTCTTAAGCTACGTTTTTGGGTTTTGGTCTCTTTAGTGGTGGAGGCCTTCCTTAGGTGTCTGGCAGTCACACTCAGAGTGAGGCACTAAGGACCTGGTTGGAAGTCCTAATGATTGGCTTTGTGACTGTAAGGTGTTCTGTTGTGACCGTTTCCTAGGGAACCCCAGTGACAGTATCTTTGTTCCTTTTCTTTTGGGTTGGTCAGTCCTTGTCAGTCTCCAGAAGAGGATCTGTTAGTCTTCTGTCTGGAGGGTGAAATCTGTTTGCTAGAGCTGTAGAAGCACAGTAGGGAAGAGCATTTGGTGACTTGCCTTCTCTTCCCCATTTTGTGTGTGGGGGTCCCTGTCCTCCTTGTGCTTGATTTGCTGTTGTCCACAGATGTTCTGTTTTGTTCTTTTCCAGGGAATGAGCCTTCATTTTGCTACAGTAGAGGGTGGCACCGACTGCAGTCACCTGGCTGTGGGAAATCAGTTGGGGGACTGGGGGGTTTTGTCTTAAAGGGCTTTATCTCAGAACTTAGCTAAGAATCACCCCTTGTACACGTCCTGTGTGCTGCCAGTTCCTGAGCCTTTGGTGAGTTCCGCGGGGTGACACAGGTTTCTTGTTGAGCTTGCCCGTTGTTCGTCTAGCATTCAGCTTTCTCAGGGCTGCTGGGACAGTAACTCCTCACCCACCTCTCGTCCAGCTTCCAAAATTTGGTGGCCTTTTTCTTTCCTGTTCTCTTTGACTTCGTGGATTTATAACTGAAAAAGTCGCTCTACTGACATTGCAGTAGAGTTTCAGGAGGGAAAAGAGTTCTTACGTTCAATTCACTATCTTTACCCCAGATTTCCTTGATCTTCATGTCTGAGATATTAGTGAATTAAGTACATCTGAGGGATAAATAAATGCTTCTCAAATGTTTACTAAATTGAAAAACCTTATTGGGAGTTTATATTTACTTTTTAATTTCCAAAATTAAAACATCAAATATTATCTTAAATTTAGGGCCTTTTTCCCCCTAAGGAAGACAAAATTATTCTATATTGCTGTTTCATGGAGTCTTAATTTTTTTTGAGTAAAACATTTTATTAAAGCATAAATATATACTTCTGTTTTTGAGATGGAGTCTTGCTCTGTTGCCCAGGGTAGAGTGCAGTGGCATGATCTTGGCTCACTGCAACCTCCACCTCCCGGATTCAAGTGATTCTCTTGCCTCAGCCTCCCAAGTAGCTGGGACTACAGGTGTGCGCCACCACGCCCAGCTAATTTTTTTGTATTTTTAGTAGAGATGGGGTTTCACCATGTTGGCCAGGATGATCTTGAGCTCCTGACCTTGTGATCCACTCACCTTGGCTTCCCAAAGAGGTGGGATTACAGGCATGAGCCACCATGCCTGGCCAAATTTTTCTTTTTTTTTTTGAGATGAAGTCTTGCTCTGTCACCCAGGCTGAATGCAGTGGCATGATCTTGGCTCATGGCAACCTCTATCTCCCAGATACAAGCAGTTTTCCTACCTCAGCCTCCTGAATAGCTGGAATTACAGGTTTCTGCCAACCACGCCCAGCTAATTTTTTGTAATTTTAGTAGAGATGGGCTTTCACCATGTTGGTCAGGCTGGTCTCAAACTCCTGACCTCAGGTAATCCACCCACCTCGGCCTCCCAAAGTGCTGGGATTACAGGCATGAGCCACTGTGCCCAGCCCAAAATGTATGTATTTTATATGAAACATAAAGAAAGAAGCACACAAATTCTCATTCATTTGATGAACTTTCCCAAAATGAACCCATGTATATTACCAGTGTCCAGACCTAGAAATAGATAACGACTGTATTCACCAGCTCAGGGTCAGTCTTGTTTTTTTTTTCTGGAGACAGCGTCTTGCTCTGTCATTCAAGCTGGAGTGCAATGGTGCTATCTCAGCTCACTGCAGTCTCTGCCTCCTGGGTTCAAGTGATTCTTGTGCCTCAGCCTCCCAAGCAGCTGGGACTACAGGTGCAGGCCACCATAGCTGGTTAATTTTTGTATTTTTAGTAGAGACGGGGTTTTGCCACATTGTCCAGGCTGGTCTCCAACTCCTGGCCTCCAGTGATCCACCCGCCTTGGCCTCCCAAAGTGCTGGGATTACAGGTGTGAGCCACTGCGCCTGGCCTGGGTCAGCCTTTTTGTATCATCTGCGGGTGCTGTGCACGTAGCCGGGGCGTGAGAAGATATGAATTCCTCTCTCCCTTGGAAGAAATTCCAGTTCTCGATTGACACACCTTTCCATGATCTCCTTATTGTTTTTTCTCCTCTTTTTAAAATTAAAAAGTAAAAAATGCATATTTTTGTGGTGTACAACATGTTTTGAAATGTGTATACGCTATGGTATCCCCTGTCTTGCTTGCCATTGAATCCCAACAGCATCTTGAAGCAAATCTTAGCCCTGCTTTAGGATGCCAAGATTTGTACAGGTAGTGAAGCCCAGAAACACTGAAATTTTTTTAAACATTCTCTCACAGCTCCCTAATAATCATTAAAATTTTTCAGTATTTCAAGGGAACTTTAGGATTACAACCTGGAGATTCAGCCCTCTTCATCAATGGACTTCACATTGATTTAGATACACAGGATATATTCAGGTAAGGATAATATTTTTCATTCTCTGAAAAGTTTTTGTAACGTGTAGCACCTTGTAACATGTTCATATTGCTGTTCCTTGTTGATACGGCATAATGCAAAGCCTGATGGCTTACCAGGCCCCACTGGATGGATGTAGGTAGTAGGCACATGCTGTGATGGGTGGGCAGGATGACATGTCTCCATCTTGTGTTACAGTGTATGTTCGGGGCCTGAGTGTTTTCTGAGGCTGTCCTTTTAGAAACGATACTTTTCCACTTAACCATGGGAACATAGAAAAGAACAGGTTCTTTGACTTTTGGAACAGTGTGGAGTAGATTTATTAAGAATACTGCCTCTGGGCTGCGCACGGTGGCTCACGCCTATAATCCCAGCACTTCGGGAGGCTGAGGCCGGTGGATCACTTGAGGTCAGGAGTTCGAGACCAGCCTGGCAAACGTGGTGAAACCCCATCTCTGCTAAAAATACAAAAATTAGCCATGCCTGGTAGTGCGTGCCTGTAGTGCCAACTACTTGGGAGGCTGAGGCAGGAGTATCACTTGAACCTGGGAGGTGGAGGTTGCAGTGAGCCAAGATTGTACCCATGCACTCCAGCCTGGGCAACAAAGTGAGACTCCATCTCAAAAACCAAAAACAAAACAAAACAAAACAAAAAAAACCTGTTTCTTGTGTCTCAGAAGGTGTTCTGTCTACATATATTTGAATACCACTTTTTGGTAAAATGTGGTTCAATATTAAATTGCATTTGATTGTCTTCATGATTTTGGGGTGGGTAGCAGACGGACAGGTAGAATTCAGACTTTATTCATTTGGTTTTTTTTTTTAATCACATCTTATTTCTCCTTCCTATCTTTTTTTTTTTTTTGGAGACGGAATGTCACTCTGTTCCCCAGGCTGGAGTCCAGTGGCACGGTCTCAGCTCACTGCAACCTCTGCCTCCCAGGTTCAAGCAATTCTCCTGCCTCAGCCTCCTGAGTAGCTGGGATTACAGGCACCTGTCACCATGCCCGGCTTTTTTTTTTTTTTTTTTGTATTTTTAGAAAGATGGAATTTCACCATCTGCAACCTCTGCCTCCCAGGTTCAAGCAATTCTCCTGCCTCAGCCTCCTGAGTAGCTGGGATTACAGGCACCTGTCACCATGCCCGGCTTTTTTTTTTTTTTTTTGTATTTTTAGAAAGATGGAATTTCACCATGTTGGCCAGGCTGGTCTTGAACTACTGACTTTGTGATCTGCCCACCTTGGCCTCACAAATTGCTGGGATTACAGGCGCCTGCCACCATGCCCGGCTATTTTTTCTGTATTTTTAGTAGAGATGGGGTTTCACCATGTTGGCCAGGCTGGTCTTGAACTACTGACCTTGTGATCCACCCGCCTTGGCCTCCCAGTGTGCTGGGATTACAGGCGTGAGCCACTGCTCCTGGCCCTTCTTCTCTGTCTTTTCTATCTCTCCCAGCAAACCTCTAAGTTGAGTGTGGATTCTTCCAGGCTTTTTTCTGTGGTCATGTTTGTCTGTATGAACTGGTACTGACATTGAAACATATATTAAGCATATATAATGTAGTGTCTCTTTTTAATCTTTATTTTGAGATAATTGTAAATTCACATGCAGTTATAAGAAAGAATACAGAGAGATTAATATACTGTTTTTAAAATCATGTCGTGTAAAAGTACAGATTTGGGGTTTTATGCTCAATTTGTGTGTTTATTCCCTTTTTTAATTTCTCAATTAATTTGGAGAAGAGTTCCCTTTTTAAATTTCTCAATTAATATGATTAATTAATTTCTTAATTAATTTGATACATTTATTTTCATGGTGAGAATTTTTTTTAAAAGCTTTTTTTTCCTAGTAAATGCCTTTTTTTCTTTCCCCCCAGTCTGTTTGATGTGTTGAGGAATGAAGCTCGGGTAATGGAGGGTCTGCATAGGTTGGGAATAGAAGGCCTTTCTCTGCATAATGTTCTGAAGCTGAACATCCAGCCCTCTGAGGCAGACTATGCAGTAGACATCCGGAGCCCTGCTATTTCAGTGAGTATTCTGTTAGGGTGATCAAAGGACTTGCTGACCAGGAATCTTTTTTATGGTTTTCTAATTTGTCTCCTGTGAGGGTGAAGTTCCTCCCACCATCTCTTTTGTTGGTGGTGATTTACTGTTGCTTATGGGACTTAGTGAATGTAATAAAGTAGGCCCTTAAATGCTTCAAAAAGTTGAGTCATTGTTGCTAGTGTGGTAAAGACAGTGATTTTTTTTTTTTTTTTTTCTGAGACGCAGTCTCACTCTGTTGTCCTGGCTGGAGTGCAGTGGTGCAATCTTGGCTTACTGCAAACTCTACCTCCCGGGGTAAAGTAATTCTCCTGCCTCAGCCTCCCGAGTAGCTGGGATTACTGGCGCCTGCCACCACGCCTAATTCTTGTATTTTTAGTAGAGGGGGTTTCACAGTGTTGGTCAGCCTGGTCTTGAACTCCTGACCTCAGGTGATCCGTTCACCTCTGCCTCCCAAAGTGCTGAGATTATAGGCATGAACCCACACGCCCAGCCAAGACAGTGATTTTTTTCACTTGAGCATGCCCCTGGGATTCAGCTGAGCATCTCTCGGGAAAAAGTGTTTAGTCTGTATTTTCTCAATGGCATACGATCTGGTGTGATTCTGTGACCTCTGTAAATTAAAGCTATTATTGAAATGTCACTTTTTAGCTAAGAACCTTCTTTAGTAGGATTTTGATATCTGGGATTTGAAGGATTTATATAGATTTTTGCCTGCTGTATGATCTTTCTGAGCCTTTGTCTCATCATCTGTCAGAGGATGTGGGGTATAGGGTTGGGCATGGTGGCTCGTGCCTGTAATCCCAGCACTTTGGGAGGCCAAGGCGGGTGGATCACCTGAGGTCAGGAGTTCAAGATCAGTCTGACTAACCAACGTGGTGAAACCCCGTCTCTACTTAAAATACAAAAATTAGCTGGATGTGGCATTGTGCACCTCCCAATCTCAGCTATTTGGGAGGCTGAGGCCGGAGAATCACTTGAACCCGGGAGGTGGAAGTTGCAGGCAGCTGAGATCGTGCCACTGCACTCCAGTCTGTGCGACAGAGCAAGACTCCATCTCAAATAAAAAGAGAGGATGTGGGGATAGTGCCATCTTGGGCAGTTGTGGTAAAAATAAGATGGGGGGAGAGCTGCTCTTATTTTTTCTTGGTTTCTATACTGCATTCATTTTAGAAAAATTTTATTTAGGAGAAATAATGTAGAATGTAGATAATCATTACTTGAATTCAAACTTGGTGATGTAACTTATTTTGATGAAGACATTGTTAATGTCATTTGCTTTTCTGTTAAAAGTACTTATAAAGAGTAAAATATAATAACATTAACATGACATATTTATGCAAACATAAAAGGACTAACAACCATACGACCCATCATCATGCTTATTAAATGTTAACATTTAATCATTTTGTGTCAGATTTAATTGTTTTCTTGGAAAAAAAAAAGGCAGTTTTAGCTGAAGCTCTTCTTTGTCCCTTACCAGCCACCCCTCTCCTTCCTGAAGTTCTTATCTTTTCTCAAGTTGGTGTGCATTCCCTTGTCCCTTATTTTATCCTTTTCTTTTCTTTTCTTTTTTTTTTTTGAGACAGAGTCTTGCTCTGTTGCCCGGGCTGGAGTGCAGTGGCCGGATCTCAGCTCACTGCAAGCTTCGCCTCCCGGGTTTACGCCATTCTCCTGCCTCAGCCTCCTGAGTAGCTGTGACTACAGACGCCCGCCACCTTGCCTGGCTAGTTTTTTGTATTTTTTAGTAGAGACGGGGTTTCACCGTGTTA
>NW_012102177.1:1955086-1967132 GCF_000951045.1 Mandrillus leucophaeus
ATACATGTGAATTTATTTGGGGTAGATACCTGGAACTACTTAGTGGTGCTGCTGTTATGTTATGTTGTGTTGTGTTATGTTATGTTATGTTATGTTATGTTATGTTATGTTATGTTATGTTATGTTATGTTATTTTTAGATGGAGTCTTGCTCTGTTGCCAGGCTGGAGTTCAGTGGTGTGATCTCAGCTCACTGCAACTTCCGCCTCCCAGGTTCTAGCGATTCTCCTGCCTCAGCCTCCCGAGTAGCTGGGACTACAGGTGCACATGACGATGCCCAGCTAAGTTTTGCATTTTTGGTAGAGACGGGTTTTCACCATGTTGGCCAGGATGGTCTCGATCTCTTGATCTTGTGATCTGCCCGCCTTGGCCTCCCAAAGTGCTGGGATTATAGGCATGAGCCACTGCACCCAGCAGTACTGCATTCATTTTAGAAAAATTAGTACTAATATAGTCTTCAACTTTATTAGATCCAGTTCTCTGAAGTGATTGTCCACACACCAGCATTTCATGAGAGTTCTCTTTGCTCTGTATCTTTTCCTCTTCTTGGATCTTGACAGACTTTCACTTTTTTTGTCTAGCAGGTATGAAATTTCATTGAGGTCTTAGCTCATGGTTCCTAGATTACAGTTGAGGGTGTACACATTTCTTATGTTTATTGCCCATTTGGGTTTCCTCTATATATTTCTTATTCGTATTTTTTTTTTCCAATTGTTTTTTTACTTTTTCTTTTTTCCTTTGTTCTTAAAAAGTTTAGGGCTGGGTGCTGTAGCTCACACCTGTAATCCCAGCACTTTGGGAGGCCAAGGTGGGCACATCACTTGAGGTCAGGAGTTCGAGACCAGCCTGGCCAACATGGCGAAACCCCGCCTCTACTAAAAATACAAAAATTCGCCGGGTGTGGTGGTGGGCGCCTGTAATCCCAGCTACTCGGGGGGCTGAGGCACAAGAATCGCTTGAACTTAGGAGGCGGAGGTTGCAATGAGCCGAGATTGTTCCACTGCACTCCAGCCTGGTCAACAGAGAGAGACTTCATCTCAAAAAAAAAATATATATATATATATATATATCTTCTTCCTCTTATTTTTATGTATTTCTTCATTCTTGACATTAGTCCTTTATTGGGTTTGTAGGTTACAAATGTCTTTATCTATCCTGTGGCTTGTCTTTTAGTCACTCATTTTTCCACTCAATCTTTTTATCTTTTTTGTTTGTTTTTCTGAGATAGGGTCTTGCTCTGTTGTTCAGGCTGGAGTGCAGTGGCACGATCATGGCTCACTGCAGCCTCGAACCCCTTGGGCTCAGGTGATCCTCCTGCCTCAGCCTCCTGAGTGGCTGGGACAGCAGCCACCATGTCTGGCTAATTTTTATATTTTTTTGCAGAGATGGGTGTCTCATAATATTGCCCAGGCTGGTCTCGAACTCCTGGGCTCAAGTGATCCTCCTGTCTTGTCCTTCCGAAGTGCTAGGATTACAGATGTGAGGCACTGCACCCAATCTTTTTATCTTTGAAAATGGTCTTGTCTCATGTGATTCTTCTTCAAATAATTCAAAGTCTTATTGTTGTTATTGCAGATTTTACACCTGGTGACTAATGTGCATACATCCTGTTGTGTTATTTTTTGTAGTGGGTCAACAACCTGGAGGTTGATAGCAGATATAATTCGTGGCCTTCTAGTTTACAAGAGTTGCTTCGACCCACCTTTCCTGGTGTTATTCGGCAGATCAGGAAAAACTTACATAATATGGTAAGTAACTCTTATCGTCTGCCTGTGAATTCTGTTTCTCTCTTGGCCTAGTCCCTCTTTTTTTGTCGTGTAGAATGGTCACGTCTCGCCTTTACTAGCTGCTTCCTCCCCCACCCTCCACCAAATACTCTCCCTGTTCACACTGGGAGGGCTTTGTAGTGTACTGGCCTCTTGTGGGGCTGTGGGACGTAACAGGAGCGTTACAGCCCCCCTCAGAGTGTGGGGAAATGCTCATTTTTAACATGAAGGTTTAGACTGTTGTTTTAGTCTTTTAATTTGTTTTTAATTTTAAAACACTTTTTAGTTTTTAATTTTTATTTTTTCTAATCAGCTTTTCCAGATTGAGTAAGTTTTCATACTCTTCACACCATTCAGTGATGTGTTTGTTTTTAAGACTTTATATTTTTTAGAGCAGTTTTAGGTTCGTAGCAATACAGTTTTATTAGTTTTAAGATAGCTCTTTTTTTACGTAAGAAGGTGCATATTGCTGCTGTTTTTCTTTAATATCGTAATCCCTAAAATTTAGCAGTTTCATTTATTCTCTTAAGTAAGGCTGTTTGCCAACTCCTACTTGTTATTCCTTCTTGCGCTGCTTTAGAGAGAGAGAAAGAGGGTTCTTAACTGGCCCACTTTTTCCCTCTCATTTCTTCCCCTTCCCTCACATAGCTGGGAAAGAGATAGTGGTAGGGTTAGTGCCAAGGTTGGCCTCCTCAGAACTTGCAGGGAAAATTGCCCTCTCTACCTTTCTTCTTCTCTCTTTTTTTTTCCCCAGAAAGAGTCTCGCTCTGTTGCCCAGGCTGGAGTGCAGTGGCAGGATCTTGGCTCACTGCAACCTCTGTCCCCCCAGGTTCAAGCGATTCTCCTGCCTCACCTCCCAAGTAGTAGGAATTACAGGCACATGCCACCACACCTGGCTGATTTTTGTATTTTTAGTAGAGACAGGGTTTCAATACATTGGCGGGGCTGGTTTCAAACTCCTGAACTCAGGTGATCCACCTGCCTTGGCCTCCCAAAGTGCTGGGATTACAGGTGTGAGCCACCACACCTGGCCACTTTTCTGTCTCTTGAAACCACTTCTTTCCTTTCTGGTCAGAATTTAAATCTCGTTCTGTTTTACCATATGCCTAAACTTTATTAAGTGAGAGAATATGTCTGAGTTGCTTAGCACCTAATACGTGTTTATGTGCTTACCTGACAGCTGTGACTGTGGTCTAAGAATTAGGTTCTAAGTGAATTCTTAATTCAGAGATCCTCAGAAATGAATATACAAAAAGGCAGGCTCCATTTTTTAAGGTGAGAGAGTTGCTAAACTTGGTTTTTGTTTGGTGTAGTAGAAGAACCAGCATCAGCACTCTGGAGTACAGTTCCCTTGTTATCAGCCTAAGTCCGTGAGAAAATCACCTAGCCCTTCAGCACCACATGTTTTGAACTTAGAGGGAGGTAGCTGCTGTTTGTATAATTCATCTTTTATGTGGTTCAACCGTAGCTCGAAAAAGGTTGACTTCATGTACAGTGACTCATAACATTTTTCTCAGCCCACGGATACTCGAATAAAAGTCATTTCATGTGTTCTTTTCCCTTTCTTCAACAGGTTTTCATAGTTGATCCTGCACATGAGACCACAGCAGAGTTGATTAATATAGCCGAGATGTTCCTTAGTAATCATATACCACTAAGGTAACACTGGTATTGATTTGATGATATATCTAATTTAGCTGAGGTTTTATTTGTCATTTTTAAATGCAAGTGTGGTGCTACTGAGTTGTAGGATAATTAATAGTGCACATCACTAATGGCAATTTTATCTTCTGGTCAGTATGAAGCCAGTGTCTTTTGGGACTGAGAATTTGCTTCTCAATGAATAGAAGCTTACCACCATTGAATTATCAATAAATAGCCCATGTAAAAGTAGTTTCTGGCTGCAGCTTGCTTCCCAATGGAAGGGAATTTTCCTAGGTGAGTGTCCACATCACAAAACCTATTTCCACTTTCAGCAGAGGTACAGAGCATTGCCAATAACTTGTTAGCCTGTCAAGGACTAAACATATACACAACCTTTTGTAGATGCGAACAGTAACAGTTACTTCTCTTGTGTTGCCAGACCTGCCAACAGGGTGCAGAATGATTGGATTTCCACTGTCCTTTTAAGAACAGTTTATTTTTATTTTTTATTTTTTTATTTTTTAAAGGTTTTACATATAAATGCTAAGGTATTTTCACCTACATTCTGAATAATTCTGGTAATTTTACATGTTGGTGAAATTTTAATTCTTAGAAAATGTGAAAATAAGAAAACAACTCTTTATTCAATAAATATTACTATGTGTTCCATGATTACTACTGGGCTAAATGCTATAAATATATATGCCTTATTCTACCTTCTTGGAAAAGATCCTCTGTATGCTTTCAAACCCTTTAGGGAGATACGTGATCAACCGCTAGGTTATATCCTACTGGTTAGTTATAAGTGCATTAGAATTTCAGAGAAACAAAAAAATCATTGAGATATTTGGGAAGCACAAAGCTTTATGGAGAAGCTGGATTTCAGATAGGCTTTGAGGAAAACAGAGGGTTCTGATAGTTGGAAATGCAGATATTTTGAGTTTGATGACATTTTTCTTTTTTTTTTTTTTTTTTTTTTTAGGCGGAGTCTGGCTCTGTCACCAGGCTGGAGTTCAGTGGTGCAATCTCAGCTCACTGCAACTTCCGCCTCCCAGGTTCAAGCGATTCTCCTGCCTCAGCCTCCGAGTAGCTGGGACTACAGGCGCCGCCACCACGCCCGGCTAATTTTTTTGTATTTTTAGTAGAGACGGGGTTTCACTGTGTTAGCCAGGATGGTCTCGATCTCCTGACCTCGTGATCCGCCCGTCTCGGCCTCCCAAAGTGCTGGGATTACAGGCTTGAGCCACCGCGCCCGGCCGACATTTTTCATATAAAGCATGATACATCTGGTTAGATGGAAGAACCTATTACTGGATCACAACCAGAGCTATGTTTTGATTAAAAGAGGAATATAAGAACACAGAAGAAGTTGGGTCGTGGTCGACAGTTGGCACTAACACAGTATTTCTTGAGTTGAGGAATGAGAAGAGGGCATGTGGTCTTCAGATTGCAAAGGCAGATGCGAAGAAGACACTTGAACTCCTAGGCACCTGAGAGATTGTGAATAGCTGGAGAGAGCCGGGTGTGCAGGCTCCTCTTTCCTTCTTTGTAGGAGCTCATGTGGTCCTGCAAGTTGACTACTAAATATTGATACATTATTATTAACTAAACTCTGTAGTTTACATTAAGATTTGTTATTTGTGTTGATGACACAAATGTATGATGTCAAGTATTCATATTACAATACAGTTTAATACAGATTAGTTTCACTGCCCTAAAAATCTCCTGTGCTTCGGTTGTTTATCTCTTCCTCCCTTCCCCTAAGTCTTTGGCAACTACTGGTCTTTTTACTGTCTTCATAGTTTTGCATTTTCCAGAACGTTCTAGGTTGCAATCATACGGCATGTAGCCTATTCAGATTGGTGTCTTTCACTGAGCAATGTGCATTTAAGCTTCTTCCTCTGTGTCTTCTCATGGCTTGATAGCTCATTTCTTTTTATCACTGGATAATAGTCATTATATGGATGTCCCCCATTTATTTATCTATTCACTTAATTGAAAGATACCTTGGTTGCCTACAAGTTTTGGCGGTTATGAATAAACCTGCTGTAAACATCTGGGCGCAGGTATTTGTGTGGACATGTCTTCAGCTTCTTTGGGTAAATACCGAGGAGCGTGATTGCTCTATTGTGTTAAGAGCATGCTTAGTTTTGTAAGAAACTGACGAACTGTGTTCCAAAGTAGTGGCACCATTTTGCATTTCCACCAGCAGTGAATGAGAGATCCTGTTGCTCCACAGCCTTGCAAGCATTTGGTTTTGCCAGTATTTAGGATTTTGGTCATTCTGATAGGTGTGTGGTGGTATGTCATTGTAGTTTAATTTGCCGTGCTCCACAGCCTTGCAAGCATTTGGTTTTGCCAGCATTTAGGATTTTGGTCATTCTGATAGGTGTGTGGTGGTATGTCGTTGTAGTTTAATTTGCTGTTCCCTAATGATATATGATGCTCAAGATCTACTTATATTTATCATCTGTCTGTATATCTTGTTTGGTGAAGTGTCTGTTCAGATCTTTTGTCCTTTTTTTTTTTTCCCCTGCCCTTTTGTCTGTTTCTAAAACTTTGGTTGTTTTCTTATTGTTGAGTTTTAAGCGTTCTTTGTAGGCCGGGTGCAATGGCTCACGCCTATAATCCCAGGACTTTGGGAGGCCAAAGTGGGAGGATCGCTTGAGGCCACAATTTGAGATCACTGTGGGCAACATGGGGAGACCTCCATCTCTACAAAGACTTAAGAAAGAGTAGCCATGTGTGGTGGCACACACCTGTAGTCCCAGCTACTTGGGAGGCTGAAGTGGAGGATTGTTTGAGCCCAGAGGTTTGAGGCTGCAGTGAGCTGATCGTACCACTGCACTCTGGCCTTGGCAACAGAGCAAGAACCTGTTGAAAAACAAACAAGAAGAGTTGCATATTTTGTTTACCTGTCCTCTATCAGATGGTGGTTTTGCAAGGATTTTCTGCCACTCTATGGTTTGTCCTTTCATTCTGTTAATAATATCTTTCACAGGGCAGACATTTTTAATTTTAGTGAAGTCCAAATTAACCAGATGTTGTCTTTCATGGATTGTGCTTTTGGATCTAAAATCATTGCCAAGCTCCATACCACCTAAATTTTCTTCTCTGCTGTCGTCTAGGAATTTTAGTTTTTGTGTTTTACATTTAGACCTGTGATCCACTTTGAATTTTTGTGAAAGATATAAAGTCTGTGTCTAGACTGATTAATTTGTATGTGCATGTCCAGTTGTTCAGCACCATTTATTGCAAAGATGATTCTTTGTCCATTGAACTGCCTTTGCCCCAGTATGGTCAGTGCGATGTCTTTTTTGCCAGCCCATCTATAGATATATAATGGTATGTCTGTGGTTAATTCCTTTATTTTAAAATGTAAAATCTGGTAAACGTTAACCTTGATTATTGCTTTTTGTCGTGGGACAGTTGTAAACCTTTTTCGGCTTTTCTTTTACCAATAATTCTCATACTGCATGTGCTAAATGTCACAATCCCCCCCCTTCTGTTTACTTTGAAAGTGTGAAAATTTTTGTTTCTTCTAATTTTTGTTTAAAAGCAGAAAAAATTTTCTTAAAACTATAGCAACACTCTTCATGTCAGTGAAAGCAATATTTTCATGACGTGGAAATGGCTTGCTTTAAGAGTAAAAAGGCCTAAGCCACATTTGAAAGCCTGCTTTTTTATTAATACTTTGTAAGTGGCCGGGTGGTGGCTTATGCCTGTAATCCTAGCACTTTGGGAGTCCAAGGCTGATGGATCACCTGAGGTCAGGAGTTCGACACCAGCCTGGCCAACATGGTGAAACCCCGTCTCTACTAAAAATACAAAAAATTAGCCGGGAGTAGTGGCCTGTAATCCCAGCTACTTGGGAGGCTGAGGCAGGAGAATCGCTTGAACCTGGGAGATGGAGGTTGCAGTGAGCTGAGATTGCACCATTGCACTCCAGCCTGGGCAACAAGAGTGAAACTCCATCTGAAAAAAAAAAAAACTTTGTAAATCGTGTATGTATACCTTTGCCAATCATGTTAGAGTGGAGTGGGCTGTGAACTGTGCTTTTCTCTCAAAGGGTTTTCCTCTGTTAGCTATAATGTATGAGAAGGGTGCAAGGATGTCATGCTTTTTAGCCGTTTGCATTATTTGACATGTTTCTTTTTCTTCTTTTCCCTTCCCCTCCAGAATTGGTTTTATCTTTGTGGTTAATGACTCTGAAGATGTTGATGGGATGCAAGATGCTGGAGTGGCTGTTCTTAGAGCGTATAATTATGTTGCCCGAGAGGTGGACGATTATCATGCCTTCCAGACTCTGACACAAGTACGTTTTTGTTCAGAATGGCAAATAATTTTTTCAGATCCAACTTACTCTTAATAGCAACGTGTGGCCATTGTAGGCTGGATAGCTGCGGCATCTAGAGCTCAGGGGCGGATCCTGAATTTCAAAGTCATGTCTGCTGCAGTGTGTGGGGATGGATCTGAGGAAGGGCAAAGCAAAGTGGCAGGGATGCCAGTTGATGAGCTGTTGCAGTGATCTCCATGAGAAGTCATGGGGAAGGTAGCAGCAGGGCTGTGGAGAATGAAATGGGTTCAGAAGAAGTCACTCAGAGTAGTAAGTATTTTATACTTTGTTATTTTATTCACTTTGTGCCTAAGGTTTGCTTTTGTTTGTTTGTTTTAATATATCTTCCACAACGGCTACCTTAACATTTTATTTATTTATGTACTTTTTGAGACCAGGTCTTGTGATGTTGCTCAGGCCGGTCTCAAACTCCTGGGCTTAAGGGATCCTCCCATGTCAGTCTCAAATACGTGGGATTACGGCTGGCTGTGCACCACCATGCCCAGAGAATAAGTATTTTAACTCTGCTTTTTAAAGTTTTGATTTATTCATTCATTCCTCTATTTTTTATTGTTATAAGTACATGTGTTTGATTGAGGGGGCCGCAGAAGACAGAGAGATGGTACTGTGTGCCGCTGGTATAGGCTTGGAGGCCGAATGCCACACAGAGACAGACACAGAAACAGTCCAGCACTCAGCAGGGAAGGCTGGGCATTATTCTGAGGCGTGTAACACTTGGTTGGCAGGTGACAGTCAGCAGGGGATCTGGCCTAGGACTGAAGGGGCCCAGGCACCCTGGAGGCTCCCAGATCTCAGGTCCCGGGTGGCATCCGCTGTGGCGCCTGGGCTCAGCTCACATTATTCAGGGACTTGCAGACAAATGGGGGCGGTACGAAGGCAGCACTGTACACGTCTGAGCAGCTGCACCTGCTCCACCTGCTGCCGTGTCACTTGTTGCTTGGGCTTCTGGAAGTTGGTGCTCAGGTTTTTGCTGCAGAGCATGAAGCCAGTCTGGCTGCTGGGATAGGTGGGTACAGTGCAGTAGGCGTGTGCCACCATGGGGAAGAGTAACTGGCAGAACCACCGTGTCTCCTTGATGAGGTCCAGGTGCAGCCACTGGTCCTTGCCCTGGCAGCAGAGAATGCTGTCCTCATTGAGGGCCATCTTCATGAGTGGTAATAGGATTCCTTGAAGAGGCTTTCATGGATCCCAGGAGTCAGTGATCATATTGAAGGCATCCTGGTTCTGTTTCATGAAATCAAAATTGTCACCCATATGCAGGGTCAGCTTAGCGCTAGAGGAGCCAATGGCCATACCCGGCAGGAATTTCTTAAGAGACCTGAATACCATCCTCTTCAGCCTGTCATTGGACCACAGACTCCACAGAGGGGTGCTTCACCACCTTGTGCAGGATGCTGTCTCTGTCCCCGATGATCAGCACCTTTTGTGGGATGGGGTGGTTGCAGAGTGGCAGGTTGATTCTCATCTAGTAGAGAACTTACCCCTGTCCATGCAGGGGATGATGCCATCCAACACCAGCACACTGCTGTGGGTCTTGCTGTGGGAAACAAGGATGTCCTGGACGCGTGAGTGCTGGCAGTGGAGCAGCTGCTCCATCTGTAGGAACAAGGCTTCCTTGGGCCTCAGGCTGCAGGTCTCATGGAACCAGCCCTCCTAAATGGCAGCGTGACCACTGAAGCCGGGCTCCATGTCTTTTGGGTCCTGTGGCCTGAGACTGCAGGCTGTGCAGAGCCACAGCACAACAGGACCAGCTACACCCACCACCCGCTGTTTATTTTATTCTATTAAAAGGGTTGTTGTAGAGACAGGATCTCACTGTTGGCCAGGCTGGAGTACGGCAGCGCAGTCAGGGCTCACTCCCGGCCCTAGGTGATCCTGCCGCCTCAGCTTGCTGGAATAGCTGAGACTACGGGCACGCATCACCATACCCAGCTAATTTTGTTGTTGTGGTTTTTAATTTTTGCTGGGGATGATATCTCACTGTGTTTGCCAGGCTGGCCTCGAATTCCTGAGCTTAAGCAATCTTACTGCCTTGGCCTCCCAAAGTGATGGGATTTTCGGTGTGAGCCACTGGTGCTTGGCTGCTGTTTTTTTATTTCAGAAGTGAAGTAATACTGCTCACTGTAAAAACAGTTCAGGCCGGGCGCAGTGGCTCACACCTGTAATCCCAGCACTTTGGGAGGCCGAGGGAGGCAGATCACCTGAGGTCAGGAGTTTGAGACCAGCCTGGCCAACATGGTGACACCCTGTCTCTACTAAAAATACAAAAATTGGCCATGCCTGGTGGCTCATGCCTGTAATTCCAGCACTTTGGGAGGCTGAGGTGGGTGGATCACTTGAGGTCAAGAGTTCAAGACCAGCCTGGCCAACATGGGGAAACCTCATCTTTACTAAAAATACAAAAATTGGGCCGGGCGCGATGGCTCACGCCTGTAATCCCGGCACTTTGGGAGGCCAAGGCGGGCGCATCACGAGATCAGGAGATAAGAGATCAGACCATCCTGGCTTTAACACGGTGAAACCCAATCTCTACTAAAAATAAAAAAAATTAAATGGGCGTGGTGGTGGCGGATGCCTGTAGTCCCAGCTACTGGGGAGACTGAGGCAGGAGAATGGCATGAACCCAGGAGGCAGAGACTACAGTGAGCCGAGATAGCGCCACTGCACTCCAGCCTGGGCAACGGAGTGAGACTCCATCTCAAACAACAAAACAAAACAAAAATTAGCCAGATGGTGGCAGGCACCTGTAATCCCAGCTACTTGGGAGGCTGAGGCTGGAGAGTCTCTTGAACCCGGGAGGCGGAGGTTGCAGTGAGCCAAGATCGTGCCACTGCGCTCCAGCCTGAGTGATGAGTGAAACTCTGTCTCAAAAAAAAAAAAAAAAAAAAATTCCAATAAATAATATTCGTGTCGATTTCGATTTCTCCGTCTCTCCCCTCTCCCTTTCCTCATCCCTGCTAAACATCATGGACATAGTTTTTATTTCAATGACTACTTTTAAGTGTTCAGATTTCTCTATTTCTCTTTCTCTCTCTTTTTTTTTTTTTTTTTTTTTTGAGACAGTCTCTCTCCATCATCTAGGCTGGAGTGAGGTTGTGTGATCTTGGCCCACAGCAACCTCTGCCTCCTGGGTTTAAGGGATTCGCCTGCCGCAGCCTCCTGAGTAGCTGGAATTACAGGCGTGCACTACCACGGCAGGCTAATTTTTGTATTTTTAGTAGGGTTTCAACATGTTGGCCAAGCTGTTCTCGAGCTCCTGACCTCAAGTGATTGACCCTCCTCACCCTCCCAAAGTGCTGGGATTACAGGTGTGAGCCACCATGCCTGCCTGGCCTATTTAGATTTTTCTTAACGTATTTTTTCGTTTGAGACTTAACATGACTGAGCTGATTCCAGCCGGGCACGGTGGCTCACGCCTATAATCCCAGCACTTTGGGAGGCTGAGGAGGGCGGATCACAAGGTCAGAAGTTCAAGACTAGCCTGGTCAGTATGGTGAAACCCCGTCTCTACTAAAAATACAAAAATTGGCCATGCCTGGTGGCTCATGCCTGTAATTCCAGCACTTTGGGAGGCTGAGGTGGGTGGATCACTTGAGGTCAAGAGTTCAAGACCAGCCTGGCCAACATGGGGAAACCTCATCTTTACTAAAAATACAAAAATTGGGCCGGGCGCGATGGCTCACGCCTGTAATCCCGGCACTTTGGGAGGCCAAGGCGGGCGCATCACGAGATCAGGAGATAAGAGATCAGACCATCCTGGCTTTAACACGGTGAAACCCAATCTCTACTAAAAATAAAAAAAATTAAATGGGCGTGGTGGTGGCGGATGCCTGTAGTCCCAGCTACTGGGGAGACTGAGGCAGGAGAATGGCATGAACCCAGGAGGCAGAGACTACAGTGAGCCGAGATAGCGCCACTGCACTCCAGCCTGGGCAACGGAGTGAGACTCCATCTCAAACAACAAAACAAAACAAAAATTAGCCAGATGGTGGCAGGCACCTGTAATCCCAGCTACTTGGGAGGCTGAGGCTGGAGAGTCTCTTGAACCCGGGAGGCGGAGGTTGCAGTGAGCCAAGATCGTGCCACTGCGCTCCAGCCTGAGTGATGAGTGAAACTCTGTCTCAAAAAAAAAAAAAAAAAAAAATTCCAATAAATAATATTCGTGTCGATTTCGATTTCTCCGTCTCTCCCCTCTCCCTTTCCTCATCCCTGCTAAACATCATGGACATAGTTTTTATTTCAATGACTACTTTTAAGTGTTCAGATTTCTCTATTTCTCT
>NW_012102177.1:1967182-2023049 GCF_000951045.1 Mandrillus leucophaeus
TCCCAGCACTTTGGGAGGCTGAGGAGGGCGGATCACAAGGTCAGAAGTTCAAGACTAGCCTGGTCAGTATGGTGAAACCCCGTCTCTACTAAAAAATACAAAAATTAGTCGGGCCTGGTGGCATGTGCCTGTAGTCCCAGCTACTCAGGAGGCTGAGGCAGGAGAATCCCTTGAACCTGGGAGGCGGAGGTTGTAGTGAGCTGAGATTACGCCGCTGCACTCCAACCTGGGTGACAGAGTGAGACTCCATCTCAAAAAAAAAAAAAAGAATATTTAATTTCCAACCTAGAAAGCCATCTTAATAAGGAAAAGGAAGAATTGCTAACATGTCCCAATTTGACCTTTCAAGAAAAGTAATCGGCCAGGCGCAGTGACTCACGCCTGTAATCCCAGCTTGGGAGGTTGAGGTGGGCAGATCACCTGAGGTCAGGAGTTCAAGACCAGCCTGGCCAACATGGTGAAACCTTCTCTACTAAAAATACAAAAAATTAGCTGGGCGTGGTGGCAGGCATCTGTAATCCCAGCTACTCTGGAGGCTGAGGCAGGAGAATCACACAAATCCAGAAGACGAAGGTGGAGTGAGCTGAGACTGTGCCACTGCACTCCAACCCCGGTGACAGAGCAAAATTTCGTCTCAAAAAAAAAAGAAAAGTTACCATATTTTCCTCTAAATTCAGAAAAATGTGGAATAAACACTTTGAAATTTGAACTTAAAAGTGTAGTTAACCAACTGTTTTTTCTTCCTTCAGATCTATAACAAGGTGAGGACTGGAGAAAAAGTGGAAGTTGAACATGTGGTCAGTGTCCTGGAGAAGAAATACCCGTATGTAAAAGTGAATAGCATTTTGGGGATTGATTCTGCTTATGATCAGAATCGGAAGGTAAAAAATTTCTTTGTGTTTCTTATTTGATTGCAACCCTGTATTGTCCTTAACCCCCTGTTTGGGGGCTTTGGTTAATGATGGTGTTGGTGGTTAAAGTGTTCCAGTACTTAGCGTTTAAAAGTTTAGAAAACAGATCACTTTTTCAGTGTTTGAAAAAGTTATTTCAGTCTTGTGAAGATAGGACTGATTTTTAACTTGCTTATTAACTATTACATTGAAAAACAATTTTTTTTCATAATGAATAGTAGTACTTCCGTGAAGTTTGCTGTGGATAACATCTGCTGGCTGTATACAGCCAGGATATGATGTACAGCTTAATATATATCATACTGGCTTTATTTCGTTATTTAGGCTAAGGATGGAAGTATATTAAGAAATGTAACAGAATGGCAAAGTATTGTAGTAATAAGGATATAATAAGACAGTTTAAAATTTTTTAACTTAAAGATAATTTTTTTTCTTTTGAGGCTTTAGACACAGTCAAGGGTCTTTACCTATTGAAAGCACAAATTGTTGAAAATGTATTAACGAAAGGAATTATACATTTCTGAAACATTCTGATTTTAAACATATCAAAATGCATTTATTTACTAGTGTTTCAATGTTTTTTCTCCTTTTTTAAGGGAGGATTTTTTTTCCCCCAAATGAAAAACAGCCTGTGATTCCTGTTTTAAGATCTGAGCTATCATCCGTTTATAAATGATATTCAGCATGAATTGTTTATGAGTCCTGTTTCATCTGATACAGAATCCTTGTAGAGTTTTATAATCTCCCTCCCAAGTCTTTATGCTAGTTGTTTGACAGACACCCAGTTCAACATCATTTGGTTTTAGCCTCTCATCTTTATGAGTTTTCTAGTCATTCAATTCGTTTTGGTGGGAAGAGTAACCTTGTTTTTGTACTCATATTTTATTGGTTTACATACTATTAAATCATTTCATTAACAGGAATAGTCGGTTTGGGAACAGACACAGCTAATCCTTGGTAAGCAGATAGCTTAGCTGGGAGGAGCAAAAGGATGTGGGCATCCTATTCCCTGTATCTAAAATGCTGCCTTTTACTTGTTGAGAGGCATTTTAGTGTGGTTTATGTGTAATACCAAAGAAAGAATATTGGACACCTCTCACATTTTATAGATGATCTTTAAGGTCAGATGTTTTTAAAGGTCAGTGTGACAAAAATAGTAGCAAGTTAAACTTCCGAGTTACTAAGTTAGACTAGTTTATACTTTAGGATTGTCTTCAAACAACTATTCAAAAACACGTAGAACCCTGGAACTGCTGCGTATGTGCGCTTGTTAATGGCGCTTTTGCCACCTCATTGGAAAGTTTTAAGTGGAGGAGATAAACAGTTAAAAATTATGTGTGATCATAAGGCTTAAGATAATTACAAACAAAATCACAGATCAAAAAAACAAAATATAGGCCAGGTGTGGTGGCTTATGCCTGTAATCCGATCACTTTGAGAGGCTAAGGTGGGAGTTTGAGACCAGCCTGGCCAATATGGTGAAACCCCATCTCTACTAAAAAATAAAAAATAAATAAAATAAAAATAAAAACATGTGGGCGTTCTAGAGAGTAGCTCACCAGTGTAAGTGTTCAGCATACTTTAATAGCTGGTATTTGTTAATCAGATAAATTCGTTAATTGGGATTGGTTGAGAGATCTGCTCCTGTAAGTCGATTCAGGTTTTAGAGGGAGAGAACAAAATCATCTTTAGCAAGATCAAAACACAAAAATTTAACAACTAGAGAAATTTCTGAATTGCTTTAGAATAAGTAACAGAGTTTCAGTTTTAAAACGGTAGTATTGAGTCATCGTGCCAGTCCTAAGACTAGAAAGTTGAACAAGATGTGGTATGAACTTGGGCAGTTCACACAGCCTCGCTGGGGGAGACAACACATGACAGCAGTGTGACTTCGGTGATGGTGAGGTTCTGAGTATTTACACTTTGTATGTGGAGGCTTAGTGGCCGCTGAGCTAGATGGCAGCTAAGCTGGATGAGCAGCTCTGCTAGTTTGGGACAAGGTGATTATGAAAGGCGTCCTAGGTATAGCGACAGCTGCCTGCTCTGTGAATTCAAGTTCATAGAGAAACACGTATTTATTGTGTGTGTAAGCTGATGTTGAATAGAAGGCGAATTAAAATACTAGCTCTGTACCAGCTCTTTTACAAAGGTAAACTCATGCCAGGAGCTGGAAGGTCTTTGAGCATGCCAGTCTGCCTCTCTTCTTTCTCTTTTCTGTTTTTGATTCTGTGCTTTAGTATTGTATCTGCTCACTTTAAGGTATATCCAGTCAAGCTTGGAATTGAAGCTGGAAGTGACATCTACTCAGTGTAGCCTGAGAAGGGTTACTATTATTATTATTTATTATTTATTTTTTATTTTTTGAAATGGAGTCTCGCTTTTGTCTTCCAGGCTGGAGTGCAGTGGCGTCATCTTGGCTCACTGCAGCCTCTGCCTCCTGGGTTCAAGCCATTCTCCTGCCTCAGCCTCCTGAGTAGCTGGGATTACAGGCGCTCACCATCGTACCTGGCTAATTTTTGTACTTTTAGTAGAGATGGGGTTTCACCATGTTGGGCAGGCTGGTCTTGAACTCTTGACCTCAGGTGATCCACCTGCCTCGACCTCCCAAAGTGCTGGGATTACAGGCATGAGCCACCATGCCCGACCGATTATCATTATTTTATTGTAGCCTTCTGTCCAGTCACTTATCTTTTCTGGGTTTTTAAGTAAAATAATATTGCTGTGGGTATTACCTAGTAACTATTTTTCTCCCAGATAGACACAAACAGCAATAATAGTAGTCTGTAGAAAAAGAATTTAAGTGAAGTGAAAGAAAAAGGCCACTTTGAGAATATGAAAGTTTTGAGGGACTTTGTGGAATTTTTTTTATATTTCATATTTAGAAACTGTTTAAGTCTCATTTTCTCTTACCCTGCCGAAGAAAAAGTACCAGTAGCTTTTTATTGTGGATGATTACGGTATCAAAAGTATTTACTCGAAAAATATTGAATAGAGTGGACAAACTGGGGAAAGGGGTATTTTTATATCTTTACCTGTGTTGAAATCTTGATTGTGCTGAGAAATTGAATGAGAGTATCACACACCACACACCATGCTCCTTGGTTTCCTAGACGTGGCCATCTGTACTGATTAGAGGCTCTTCCGTATGCAAACAGGTCATATTATTTATATTTCATCCATTTAATTGTCTAGCTGTTTGAATAGAAGTACTCCCAAGGCAGGGATGTGGAGAGTATCGTAGAAGTCCTAACAATCTAATGATTCATGAGATTTTTTTTTTTTAAACTACAGGAGCTTTACCCCTGTACAAAAAATCCAATGGAATGGATTCTTTTGAAATGGTTAATTTTAGGAAAAATGACTGCTTCTAATGAATGTCATTGCACTTGTAAATCTGTTCCTTTTGTTACAGTGAAGCTATGGTATCTTCTGTGTCTGAAAGAAGTAATTATTTTAAAAAGTAGGCAATGCAATTAAAGTTGAAATTTTAAACAGGTGAGAATATAGTCTGATAGGTGTATATTTATATCTTTCAAAGCCGGTAAGATAATGACATCAGGAAAAGTTCTAGCCTGCACATGCAAACACTTTACCTTTAGAATATTATCTTTGAGTCCTTACTAATCTCAGTTGCATGTGAGTGGCTCAGTATACAACTACCAAAAATTAATGTTTGTTAATTATTTATCATTATTGAATATTTTTAGTTAGCTGTTGATAGAAAATTTGTCCATATGAATTTTCAGTTTGGCTGTTTGATAATTGTGCTGCATTCTGTTATTTGGTCTTGTAAACTATTTCTGAGTGGTGAAAAAGGAAGCTACATAGCAAACACCTCCCTCTCACTCCTGACTTCCACTCAGTTACCGTTTGCAGAGAAAACCAATGTTACTTATCTTATTGTCACTTGGAATTATAATGCAAGTTTTCTGGTCTTGTTTTAATTGGTTGACGGGGATGATTTTCAAAACTAAAGTTAGATTAAAATTGAGTTTTAATGGATATCTATGAAATAGTTGAGATGTCAAAGAACAGAATTAACATGGTAAGAGTTTTAGGGGCGTATATGTAAAACATTTAAACTATGATGTAGAGAAATGGCTGAAACCAACCTAGAAGGCTTTTTTGGCTGTGCCATGTTTTAGGCTGTCCGTTTCTGTGCCGTTATCTGTTACCGTACTAGTCTGATGAGAAAGTAAGCAGTATGTTACCGATGACTCGGATTAGTTACCCGATGGGAGTACTTTTCTATTGGTGCTATCTAAAATGGTTATAAATAATTACATTCTGCTGTTTTCAGAAAACGGCAATTACAGGGTGTGTGATAGGCATTTGTAAAGTGGCCCACTTTACAGCTTGGGTGGTAATAGTTTTTACTCCGGAAAGCTCGTCTGAGGGATGAGCGCCTGTGTTGACAGTCAGGAAGAATGTCCGTCTTGGATACATTTGCCGTTTTGTTGCTCCAGTATTTTCTGGCCAGTGAACCTCTTTTGTCCTGGAGAAGGGAAAAGATTGGGTGTATTGTGTCTTAGAGCAGTTGTTGAGCACTGTTTCCCCACAAACCTTGTTTTGTTTTCTGCAGGTGCAATTTCTTTGTTAGTGATATGGACCCTTATTTAGAATTGGGTGCAAATATTTCCCTCAGGCTTTTTGCATAGAGTGCTTATAATTTATGGTAGTCAAAACCTGTGTACTTCATTTGGGCAGCCCATGGTCACATGTAGATTTTTAAATGGAAATTAACTAAAATTAAAGATTTAGTTACTTGGTCATAGTTGGCAGGTTTCAGGTGCTCAGTAGTTACATGTAGTTAGTAGTGGCCACTGCATTGGACAGCACAGACAAGCACAGATAGAATATTTCCATCACTGCAGGAAGTTCTGTTGTGTAGTGCTGACCGTAGTATATGTAGTTCAGTTTTGATAGCCTATGCTACACACAGACACACAGACACACAGACACACACACACACACACACACACACACACTCTTCATAATCTGCAAGCTTTTGTGGTTTTGTAAAAACTCCAACTCAGTAATTCCATCTCAGATTTACATAGTAGGATATTAACTGTGATGTCATTTTTCATTGTTTTAAAAAGAAGTATCTTGAGTTATTTTTTCTTTACAATATTTCTGTGGATTGTTGTTAGAACAGTCATGTAAGAAAAATATGCTCTGTTCCATTTGTCTCACAAAAGGCAAAAATCTGCTGTTTTTCTTGTTCCTTCTGCTTCAGGAAGCAAGAGGCTACTATGAGCAGACTGGGGTTGGACCCCTGCCCGTTGTGCTGTTCAATGGAATGCCCTTTGAAAGGGAACAGCTAGACCCTGATGAGTTAGAAACCATCACAATGCATAAAATCCTGGAGACCACCACCTTCTTCCAAAGAGCGGTGTACTTGGTGAGTCACGTTTCAAGGTGGGATTTTTAGAGAGAACAGTTGGCTTACATTTTTTATTGCCTCTATAGTAGGCAGTAAAATTCTTAGTATCACTATTTGGGAGGCTGAGGTGAGAGGATGGTTTGAGGGTGGGAAGTCTGAGACCAACCTGGGCAATATGGCAAGACCCCATTTCTAAAAAATAAATGAAAAAATTAGCTGGGCTTGGTGGTGTGCACCTGTAGTCGTAGCTACTCAGGAAACTGAAGTGGGAGGGTCGCTTGAGCCCAGGAGTTTGAGGTTGCAGTGGGCTGTGATTGCCCCGCTGTACCCCAGCCTGGGTGACAAAGTGAGACCCTGTCCCGTTAAAAAAAAAAACAAACAAAAAAACTATTTTCTATATGTCACTAGTAATTGGTTTGCAAACTCTTGGCAAGTCCTGCTATGATGAAAATATTCATAAATCTTCTGTATATAGTAGTTGAAATAACTAGTATTACTGATTTCAGGATTAAATGTTTATTTTAAAAATTGCAAGCAGTTCTAAGAAACGTTTATTCTATTTGTAGGAAATTTTGACTTTGGAGAGACTCAATATTATTTTTCATTTATATATAAATATTAATATATATAGTTCTTGAGCTATAATTCAGACAGCATAAAAGTCAGCCTTTTAAAGGGCACAATTCAGTAGTTTTTATTCTCTCTACACAGTTATGTAACTACCACCTCTAATTTCAGAACGTTATCTTCACCCCCAGAAGAAACCCCATATCCAGTAGCACGGACTCCTCTCCATTTTGCCCGTTTTGTCCTACTCCCCGCCGCCCTGCCACTGGCAAACACAGACCTACTTTCTGCTTCATGAATTTGCTTGTTCTGGACATTTTATCCAAATCAAATTTGCAGAGAACAGGATGTTATTGGACAGATAGCCTGTTGCTCAGAACCCCAACTCTCTAATCATGGTTGGTCTTTCTGGTGTTACCAGCCCCCAGTCTGAGTCATGGCATTAGCACAGTCTCTCGGGGCCCCACTGTGCATCACCCCGGAGTAGAAACCATCATGTGTGATCTGAGGGGCTCACCATGAATCACTGGGTTTACAGTTTACATCCCAGGAACCAGGGCCAGCCAGATTATTTACCACACACTGTCCTTTTCTCTTCCCTCCTCTCATTCTGGAAATATGCATATGCTGGTACTCTCTCATGTCCCATAGATCTCTCTCTCTATGTCCCTCAGGCTGGATAATCTCAGTTTATCTTCAAATTCACTTATTCTTTCTTCTGTCGACTAAAATCTGCTATTGAGCCTCTCTAGTGAATGCTTCATTTCAGTTAGTATAAATCCAGATTTCTAGTTGGTTCTTTTTGATAATTTCCTTAGGTTTATAGATATTATTTTGTGCGATGTAGGTCTTAAACTTTACTTTGGTAGACTTCGTTTCTTTTAGTTCTTGAGTATATTTGAAATCATTTATTTAAATTCTTTGTCTAATTAAGTCCAGTGTTTGGACTTACTCAGAATAATATATGAACATAATGTAAGAATATACATTATACATTTTACTTATATAATAATAAGAATAGTATGTCTTGGCTCCTACTCTTCCTGAGTATACACCATACTTTTTTCTTCTGCATGTCTTTTTTTTTTTTTTTTTTTTTTTTGATACAGGGTCTTGCTCTGTCACCCAGGTTGGAGTACAGTGACATGATCTTAGCTCACTGTGGCCTCCAACTCCTGGACTTAAATGATCTTCCCACCTCAGCCTCCCAAGTAGCTGGGACTACAGGTGCATGCAACCATACGTGGCTAATTTTTGTATCTTTTTGTGGAGACGAGATCTTGCTTTGTTGCCCAGGCAGATCTCAGTTCTCGAACTCCGGGCCTCAAACGACCTTTCTGCCTTGGCTGCCCACAGTGCTGGGATTACAGGCATGAGCCACAATTTCTGCATGTTTAATAATTTTGCTTTTGATAACTAGGACTTTGAAATAATATAATGTGACACTTCTTCACCATACCAGGGTTTGTTTGTGTTATTCTTTGTTGTTGTTGCGACTGTTATTTGTTTAGTGACTTTCCTGAACCAATTCTTTCTTTTATTTTCTTTCCTTTTTTTGAGACAGAGTTTCGCTCTATTGCCCAGGCTGGAGTGCAGTGGTGCCATCTCGGCTCACTGCAACCTCCGCCTCCTGAGTTCAAGTGATTCTTGTGCCTTAGCCTCCCAAGTAGCTGGGATTACAGGAGCACACCACCACGCCCAACTAATATTTGTATTTTTAGTAGAGATGGGGTTTCACCACATTGGCCAGGCTCTAATTTCAGAACATTGGTCTCGAACTCCTGGCCTCAAGTGGTCCACTCACCTCGGCCTTCCAAAGTGCTGTGATTACAGGCATATGCCACCGTGCTCGGCCCTGAACCAGTTCCTTAACATCTGTATTCTTTTTCATGTGTGGCTTCTGAAGTTTCAGCTTGTTTAACTTACTGGTCAGCTGATGAATGAACAGAGATTTCCTTTGACGCATGAATTCAAAAATCTCCCAGTTTTCCCAAGGGTCTCTGTGTTGCATTGGGGCACACTTTCCACACTCAATCAGGCAGTTGGCAACTCTGCCTTAGTCTTCTGTTTTTGCTTGCACAGAGCCCTAAGGTTAGAGGCAAGGGTTTAAGGCCTTCTGAGATTTTTCCTGGTCATTCACATACCCCTGGGCATGATGCTTATGGTCGTTCAGATTCCAAGAAGTTTGTCAGAGCTTTTCTTTTTTTTTTTTTTTTTGAGACGGATTCTCGCTCTGTTGCCCAGACTGGAGTGCAGTGACGCGATCTCGGCTCACTGCAAGCTCTGCCTCCTGGGTTCACGCCATTCTCCTGCCTCAGCCTCCCGAGTAGCTGGGACTACAGGCGCCCGCCACCACACCCAGCTAATTTTTTGCATTCTTAGTAGAGACGGGGTTTTACCCTGTTAGCCAGGATGGTCTCCATCTCCTGACCTCATGATCCACCTGCCTCGGCCTCCCAAAGTGCTGGGATTACAGGCATGAGCCACCGCGCCCGGCCTGTCAGAGCTTTTCAAAGTCCCTTATGGACATCCCATTCCCCAGCCTTTTTTTTCTTTGTTTTTTGACTAGCTTCATGTTAGCCCATGTGTTATCTGCCACCTCGGGCAGCTGAGATGTTAAACCATTGACCAGTTGTGTTTGACAGATACCCCCAGGGAAATGGCTGTTGGCACTGAGCGAGGTCTGCTTCAGCCCAAATAAAGAGAAACCCTGAGAATTATCTAGTGTCCTAGTTGTTTTATTTTGGGGCCATTGATTTTCAAGGCTTTGTGCAGCTGGGGAGATGTACATAGTGGGGCAAATCAATTGTCACAAAGGTCACTTTCCTTACCAAAACTTTTTTGAGACAGGGTCTCTCTGTCACCCAGGCTGGAGTGTAGGCAGTATGATCATAGCTCACTGCAGCCTTGAACTTCTGGGCTCAAGCAATCCTCCTGCCTCAGCCTCCCAAGTAGCTGGGACCATAGGTGTATGCCACCACACGAGGCTAATTTTTGTATGTTTTGGAGAATTGGGGTTTTGCCAGGTTGCCCAGGCTGGTCTCCAACTCTTGGGATCAAGCAATTTGTCTACCGCGGACTCCCAAATTGCTGGGATTATAGGTGTGAGCCACTGTGCCTGGCTAATATTCCATTATAAAAAATAAATAGCTGGGCGTGGTGGTGCATGCCTGTAATCCCAGCTATTCGGGAGGCTGAGGCAGGAGAATCGCTTGAACCCAGGAGGCCGAGGTTTCAGTGAGCCAAGATTGTGACATTGCACTCCATCCTGGGTGACAAGAGCGAAACTGTCTCAAAAAATATATAAATAAAGTAAAATAAACATTTACTTCATTCCCTAGTATTGGACATTACTTCTACATTTTCACTAGTTACAAACAGTGCTACAGTGAATATTCTAATATGTATATACCTTTGTACATTGTCTTGAAAAATACCAAGTACTAGAAAATTTGAACTAAGTACACTACAGAAAGATGTGTTACCAGCCAGTTGTGGTGGCTGACGCCTGTAATACAACACTTTTGAGAGGCCGAGGCTAGAGGATTAGTTGAGGCCAGGCATTGTGGCATGTACCTGTAGTCTGAGCTACTTCAGGAGGCTAAGGCAGGAAGGTTGCTTGAGAATTGAAGCTGTAGTGGGCTATAATCATGCCACTGCACTGAGCCTGTGCGACAGAGCATGACCTTGTTCCTTTAAAAAGAATTAAGAGATACGCTATGCCAATGGTATGAAATTCAAAACATAGAGATGTAAATGAAGAGAAACTTTTAGCTGTACACTCCTGTCCTGTACTACTCATTATTTCTTCCTCAAGACAACTACCGTGTGTCTGTGTGTGTGTGCACGCATGTGTGCATGTGTGTGTATACACGAGCTGGTTAGAAGGTATTACATTTACAATTATTTAATAACTTTTTTAAACAAATGTTTATTCTTATATGTACAACAGACTTCAAAACACTTCATTCCAGCTATAGATGGCAAAAGGTGCTATGGCAGGGAATACAGATGTTTAAATAGGAATGAAATCAAGGGTCACCATCTCCTCAAGGCACAAGGTACAGCTTACTTGTTGCCAGATTTTTTTTTCTTCTCTTTTTTTGAGACGGAGCCTCGCTTTGTCACCCAGGCTGGAGTGCAGTGGTGTGATCTTGGCTCACTGCAACTTCTGCATCCCAGATTCAGGCGATTCTCCTGCCTCAGCCTCCTGAGTAGCTGGGATTATAGGCGCCCGCCACCACGCCTGGCTAATTTTTGTATTTTTAGTAGAGACAGGGTTTGGCCATGTTGGCTAGGCTGGTCTTGAACTCCTGACCTCGGGTGATCCACCCGCCTCAGCCTCCCAAAGTGCTGGGATTACAGGCATGAGCCACTGCACGCGGCCCAGATTTCTTAATTTCACCTGCGGCCAGGGGACCGTTCCCCACAGACTTCGAGTTTAGCTCCTGTTTTTGTTTCTTCTGCTCCTCTTTTTGTTTCTGCTTGAAAGTCTTACCTTCCTCGTCCATCTCTTTGGCCTGCTTCTTGGGCTGTTTCAGCAGCACCTGCACAGCCAGACATGACTCCTGCCATGCCTTCCCCAGGCCCTGCCCCCCTGCATTTAAAATTTGTGTAGACTTTGGCAAATTCCCCTCCTTGAACTAGGTAGGCTTCTAATTGGAGTCAAGTCGATTTGTAATCTTGACCAAAGTTGTGTACATGGGCCAACATGGACAGTGAGCCATCTAATACCTTTGTCTTTTGATTTGTATGGTTGGTTCATATGCTCCTTATTAAATAGCTACAAACAATGTCTAATTAGAATTATTTAGACTTAAATGTGTATATTTGATTCACATCTTTATCTTGAAAATGACTTTAGGTGGGGCACAGTGAGAGAGGATCTCTTGAGCCCAGGAGTTTGAGACTAGCGTGGGCAATGTGGTGAAACCCCATCTGGACAAAAATGCAAAGGTCAGCTGGGCGTGGTGGCACATGCCTGTAGTCCCAGCTATTTGGGAGGTTAAGGTGGAAGGATCCCTTGAGCCCTGGAATTGAGGCTGCAGTGAGCTGTGGTTCTGATTATACTGCTGCACTCCAGCCTGGGCGACAGAGCAAGACCTTGTCTCAAAGGAAAAAAAAGAAAATGGCTTTAAAGTGTATTTGTATGTTAAATATTTTAAGTGTGATAAATCTGCACATTTGCATAGTTGTTGACACGTGGCTCTGAGATCACCCTCAAGAAGTGTGACCATTTCTGTAATATGAGCTGTGCGAAAGGGAAGAATGAATAACGAATGATCTCTCATCCTCTCATTGTAATTCTGACTCCGGAGATGTAGGGTTACTTGGATGGCTGAGATTGAACAAAGATGGGAGTATTTTTATTACAAAGTATATTAACTGCTTGAGAGAAGACCTTTGGCTTTCTCTTTTTTTTTTTTTCCTTGAGACGGAGTTTCGCTCTGTAGCCCAGTGCAGTGGCGTGATCCTGGCTCACCGCAACCTCCGCCTCCCAAGTTCAAGTGATTCTCCTGCCTCAGCTTCCCGAGTCGTTGGGATTATAGGCACCCGCCACCACGCCCGGCTACTTTTGTATTTTTAGTAAAGATGGGGTTTCATGGGGTTTCACCATGTTGGCCAGGCTGGTCTTGAACTCATGACCTCAAATGATCTGCCTGCCTCAGCTTCCCAAAGTGCTGGGATTACAGGCGTGAGCCACCACTCCTGGCCTGGGTTTGCATTTCATAATCTCTTTGCATTGGCTTGGTGGGTTTGAGTAAGTTATTTAACCTTCTGTGCCTTAGCTTCCTCATCTTTGCAATGAATGTCAACAACAATATCTGCCTCACGTTGTTGATAGAGGTAGAGATGCTGTAGGTGACGTGCCCAGGTATGCTTGGCAGTGACAGGGACCAATAACATACTAACTTCTGTCTTAACTATTATTAGCACAGAGGAAGCAGTTCATAAAGTTCATAATTTTTTAGTTCCTAATGAATTATTATTGCTAACATTTGCTTTACACTCCCCCCTCAACCTCGTATTTTTTTTCTTGCAGGGTGAAGTGCCCCCTGATCAAGACGTGGTAGAGTATATCATGAATCAGCCAAACGTTGTTCCACGAATCAATTCTAGGATTTTGACAGCTGAACGAGACTACCTGGATTTAACAGCGAGTAGTAAGGAGCATTTCAGGAACAACCTTACACTTTTTTTGACTTGTGCTTCAGAGTCTTTACATTTTTCAGATTTTAATATTCCAATTATCTTCTGCAGTGTTCAGAGGATAGCCCAAGATTGTGAAAAAATTTTATGTGTAAACTCTTTGCACCTTTAGTTCATGGTATGAGCTTCTAAATTCACAAGAGTTTCCTCCTAAAGAAGAAAACATCTTCCTGGGCAAAAGTCTGTGAACTTTGAAACATATTTAGTGCCATTTAAATGCCAACTGTACAGACAATAGATGATGAGAATGGGCCTGGATTGTTGGCTCCCCTCTTCAAAAAGAGTTCTCTTTCTTCATCCTCTTTCTAGAATCAGTCAACAAATATCTCACTGAATTTCACTGTGAGAACTTAGGAAGGCCTTTAGCAGCTTCCTCAAGATATAATGTATATGCTGTAGAACTCAACCTTTTAGAGTATACAATTCAGTGGTTTTTTAATGAAAAAAACCCCACAAAGTTTGTGCAGTCATCACCACTGTCTAATTTTATATCATTATCATCACCCCCCAAAATTCCATATGCCTGTTAGTAGTCACTCTCTGTTCCTCCCTTCCCCTATCCCCTGGCAACAACTAATCTCCTTTCTGTCTCTATGGCTTTGCCCATTCTAGACATTTCATATAATTGGAAGCCTTTTGTGCCTGGCTTCTTTAATGTAACGTGTTGTTAAGGCTTATGCATGTTGTTGTGTACGTCAGCATTTCATCCCTTTTTATAGCCCACTTTATGGATAGTCCACGTGTATCTGTTCCTCAGTGGGTGGACACTTGGGTGTTTTCTGCTAGAATACCTTACAAGGGCCAAGTATGTTAAGCCCAGGTGCAATTTGTTCCTTGTGCCTCCCTCGAGACTCTGAGGCCTCTTCAGCAAACACCTGGCAATAGATGGAGCTGTCATCACTAGCCCATGAAATCTCACTGGGGAAGGAAAGATGTGTATAATGAAGTCATAACCAGCTATTTATTGTTATAGTTGAGTATAATGAACATATCAGTCTATTTATGGTTGTTAACTTAAAGCATTCTCTCTAATATACTTGAAACTGAAAGTTTCTTTTAGGTAGAGGAAAAATACATATATATACACGCACACATACACACATACCCATACACACCTCTATACATAAGCACACACACTGAGGAAAAAGTATAAATGTAGGCTTATATTTGAGAAAGAAACTACCCAGAAAGTGAGCTTTTTCTTCACAGCTGGGTTTTCCTTTCTTTCCTGAAGTTTCAGTAGAGCAAGGTGAGCGTGTTGTGGCTCTTTGTCCTGTTTGTTGTTTTCAACATGTTTATTCAAGTTTAAGACAACCTTTAAACTTGAAGGGTTGTCTCTGGAATACACATGAATTAGGAACATAATAGTGGTTTTATTTTAGAATTTCCTTTTCCATTGAGTGTTGCAGCAGTGAGCTATGAAACAGCGCTAGTCCGCAGTGGCAAAGATGCCACCTGTCAGCTGAACCCAGTGCAGACATCAATTAGGAGGCACTGGCATCCTCCTGACCTGGTGGTGGTGGCACTATCACCCAGGTTTCTTTGGCTTTTGGTGTCCTGGAACCTTTTTAGTAGGATACTAATTTTTACTGGCATGGTGTTCTCTCCCTTCCCCCGCATGATATCATGGACCATGTGTGACTTATTTTCTACTGTTTTCCTGAATGGTATGCTATGGATAGTAGGTGTTCAGTGTGCATTGTCGAGTAACAGTGTAGATGGATGAGCGTGTGCACAGATGAATAGATGGGTGGGTAGGCAGGCAGGGTGTGTGTGGCAGACTGTGATGAGGAGGCTGACATTTGTATAGGGTGCAGTAATGTTTAAGACTGGGGAGATTATTAGAGGGTTTACACTACTAGGCTGGAGACCATTTTGTAGCCTGTAAGAAATTACTGGGTGGTTTAGAGCAAGAGAATGACTTGATGAAACTGGAATTCTAGGAATAATAATCTGAGGGGAAATGAATAATGAGGATTGCCCTTTGACACTAATTGGAGAAGGGACATATCTAAAAAGAGTGGAAATGACCTTTTATTTGTGTTAAGGGTCTAAAAGGTGATATTTTGTTAGACCTGAAAAACAAAAATCAGTTTTCTTATGTATTTTCTCTTTAACCCCTGCTTCCTCCATAGGAGCAGGAAGAGCTTACTCTACTGGTTGGACTAGGGAAGGGAGAAATGAGTTAAGGGGATCTCTTTGAGACTGTTCTCCAGTTGACAAGTGACAGGAATGGGAATGGGATGAATTTCAACCATTAAACTGACACGTACTTATATGATAGCTGTGTGAGATATGTATGTTTTCATCAGCCTTGTGTCTTTGATGTGCGACTTCAATAGGGATAGGGGCCATGCTGTGAAGTTGTTCAGTAAACATGGAACTTAATATACTTCACTCACGCATTTCTATAAATCTTATATGATGATCAAGTCAGGTTATCAGTTGAATATTAAGAATAGATTGGACTGGAACTAATATATACGTATTTCATTTTTTCTCCCAGATAACTTCTTTGTGGATGATTATGCTAGATTTACTATCTTGGATTCCCCAGGCAAGACTGCTGCTGTAGCCAATAGTATGAACTATCTGACAAAGAAAGGTAATCCATTTGAGGCTTATTATCTTGCATTCAACATTTTTTTGAAAGTATTTGCATATTCATCTTAGTGTGCAAATCAAGAGAAAAAAGGGAGAGACTTCATAATTTTTCTTATTATTTCTTATAGTGCTTTGAGTCTAGAAAATATCTATTTAAAATTTAATTGTTTGTATATTTGTTGAAAATATACGTTTGTTTAAAACTTCAAATGTCTTCATAAATTTCATATTACCTGTTTTGTGTTTTGACTTTAGTCAAAAGGAAAATATTTCATAGTTCAAATGGAAAAACATTTGTGATATAAAAGTGGGTTAATGGATTAAAAATGACAGTACAGGGTTAATATTATTTTGGGGTTTATAAGATAAAGTTGGTTTTAGAAAGCCTTGTATAATCTTTGAAGCTGATTTTAGGTAGAGGTATTTATTTAGGCTAAGATTGTGTAAAATGACGCCCCGTTAGTGGTGGACAGATTCTGTCCCCTTTGGGTCAGTGCTTCAAAAAAGCACTGGCTGTCTTTTAAGGCAGCTATTTTTACCGCCTTTTTAAATCCCCGCTGTGGTTTCTCCCTGAGAGAAGTTCTGGTTTCCCAGCTATATGTAAAGTACAAGCAATTACTCCATTTGGTTCTTTAAAGAAACTGTTTCTTAGGGTACTGGGACAGCACCATGATGCCGACAGGACTAAGCAGCAGGAAGAACCATAGACCATGTTAGCCATTGTTTAGACTTTTGACTGTTACAGTAGGCATTCATTACAGAAATGATACTTTCTTTTTTTCTACTCTCTTCTCTTTACCTTTGTCCAGGAATGTCTTCCAAGGAAATCTATGGTAACTTAAAACTTCAAAATGTTCTATTTCTTAATTTTCTTCTTTGATTTCTGCGACCACTGTAATTTAGAATTTATCAACACTTAATTGTACTGTTTCTGGAATCTGTGGGTAACAGGAAGCTATATCAATGTAGATTATTATTATTATTATTATTTTTTTGAGACAGAGTCTTGCTCCATCACCCAGGCTGGAGTGCAGTACCGTGATCTCGGCTCACTGCAAGCTCCACCTTCTGGGTTCAGGTGATTTCAAGTGATTCTCCTGCCTCAGCCTTCCAAGTAGCTGGGATTACGGGCGCCTGCCACCACGCCCAGCTAAATTTTTTGTATTTTTAGTAGGGACGGGGTTTCACCTTGTTGGCCAGGCTGGTTTTGAACTCCTGACCTCAAGTGATCCACCCACCTCGGCCTCCTGAAGTGCTAGGATTACAGGCATGAGTCACTGCACCTGGCCAATGTAGATACATTCTGTATAAACATTTGCGAAGAATTATTTTCAGAAAATGACAAATTAATATGATTAAAAATGACAATATGTTACCCACATGTTCAAAGGCTGTTTTTCATTTTACATGCTAACAGATGTCCAGACCACAGTAGAATTAATCAGTGCATGTTCCTAGTCTGTAACTAAATTCTGTGGTAAGATTCCCCTGCTTTCATTATAGTAAAGGTTTACCAGTTTTTCTTCTATCTTTATTAAGCTTGTCATTTTCTTCTTTTTGCATGGTTCTCACAAATTATTTGGTCAATTTCATTTTCAGAATGTTGAAACACAGAATGTGCTTTTCTCCTCCAACTCAATTAACTGTTTTTGTTTTTCTACAGATGATTCTTTTATTAGGCCAGTCACTTTTTGGATTGTTGGGGATTTTGATGGCCCTTCTGGACGGCAGTTACTGTATGATGCCATCAAACATCAGGCAAGTATCTGTGACTTCATTTTATGTTTTCGTTGGCAGCTGTAGCTGTCCTCATGGGCGTCGCTGTGCGGCTTGGGTTGTTCAGTGGGAGTTCGGAGTCCTGCTTTCTTAATGCTCGAGGGAACGGAGCATCGTATCTATAGAGCTCTGCCAGCTCTCAAGAAAAGAGATCTAAGACTACAGTATCCAAGCTTTGTTGAACGGGGTAGATTCTTACAGAGAAAAAAATAAATAGCGAGATCCTCATCATAGCCAAGTTTTATCACATGCCTGTTCATGTTCTTGGAGCAGAGTTGCTCCAACAATTGTGTTGCCTGCTGGATCGGGGAGATGGGGTCCTCACCACGCCAGAGGTCTGGACGTGGGGGTAGTAGCACACAGGAATGGTAGTGTGTGTGTTTAGTAGAAGTAGATCCAGATGCACTGAGGGATACACACATAGACGTTCTGAAAAGATACGCTGCCGTGAATAGCTGGGCTTGAGTGAGTGGCAGTGGCAGGTGATTGGGAAGCAGCTGATTGTTCTGGAGAGTGTCATTGTTGGAGGATGAGATGGCAAAATTATTCTTCCTGAGCTGTTTCAGTTTGCGTCTTCATCCATGCCTCACAACCCTCCTCATGGTCCCCTTTCCACCCTATACCTGGGAAGGCTTACTGAAATAAGGAACTATCCAGGTGGTTTCAGTTTCACTCAAGTGCCGAGTGCCTTTATTGTTCAAGGAGTGAACCAAATGCTGTGGTCAATTCGAAGTTAGATCAGGGCAGTTCTAGCTAAGGGCAGTAGTTCTATGTGAAAGGCACTCTAACACAAATGCATAAATTTTCACATGGTGGTAAGGTGGGAGAATGGGGAAGGAGAGTTGCATTTTTTAATAACTATTTTAATTGAAGTAAAATGTAGGTTCACAAGAAGTGCTCAAATCATAGGATACACAGTGTCACAAAGAGAACACACTCTTGTGACCACCACTCAGGTCAAAAAATAGAGAATTCTCAAGTTCCTGAAAGCCCTCCCACACTTGTGCCCAGACACTACCCCTCTTCCCGCTTCTCAGATTAGCGAATAGGTTTGCCTGTCTTTTAGTTTAGTAAAATGGAATCTTACGCAATTTCATTTGTGTGTGTCGTCTTTCCCCAATCTTTTGTGAGATGTATTCGTGTTGTTACAGGTAGGTGTATATAATAATCCTTTTTCGTTCTGTAGTATTATATCGTATGGCTGTACCACAAAGTTTTGTTTGTTGAAGTTATTTGAAGGACAGCTGGGTTTTTAGCTTGGTGCTATTCTAAGACTGCTGCGACGAATATTCTTGTATGTCTTTTGTATGTCTTTTGGTACACCCAAATATAAATTTCTATTGCTTATGTTATTGGTACGAGCCCTGTTTTGGGAAGGCCATGTGGATGAAGAAGGGTTTGAGCAGAGCACTGAAAACACTTCTAACACAAGTGTGGTAGAAGAATACAAAATGTGTTGGGTAGAGATGGGACTCTGAGGGTCTGTAATTTATGCTATATTTACAGGGGTGGTAAGAAATGAAGTTGGAAAGATGGGCTGGGGGCCACTTCATGTAAGGTTTTGAGTGCTTGATGATGGCATTTTAATTTTATTCTGAATGCAGAGAACTGCTTGAGACTTTTTTTTTTTTTGAGACAGATTCTTGCTCTGTCGCCCAGGCTGGAATGCGGTGGCGTGATCTCGGCTCACTGCAAGCTCCACCTCCCAGGTTCACGCCATTCTCCTGCCTCAGCCTCCCGAGTAGCTGGGACTACAGGCGCCCGCCACCACGCCTGGCTAATATTTTTGTATTTTTTTAGTGGAGACAGGGTTTCACCATGTTAGCCAGGATGATCTCGATCTCCTGACCTCGTGATCTGCCTGCCTCGGCTTTCCAAAGTGCTGGGATTACAGGCATGAGCCACTGTGCCTGGGCGAGACTGTTTTTTCTTTTTTTTGAGATGGAGTCTTGCTTTGTCACCCATGCTGGAGTGCAGTGGCGCAATCTAGGCTCACTGCAACCTCCACGTCCCGGGTTCAAGCGATTCTCCTGCCACAGCTTCCCGCCACCACGCCTGGCTAATTTTTTGTATTTTTAATAGAGACGGGGTTTCACTCTATTAACCAGGCTGGTCTTGAATTCCTGACCTCGTAATCTGCCCGCTTCGGCCTCCCAAAGTGCTGGGATTACAGGCGTGAGCCATTGCGCCCGGCCTGAGACTTTTAAGAGAGATATTATTTGCTACTTATTGAACATGACCGATGTTAATGCTGCTTTTTAAGTTCAAAAATATCTACAATATGACTCCCATTTCCCATTTTGTGAACAGAAATCCAGTAACAATGTTAGAATAAGCATGATCAATAATCCTGCCAAAGAGATAAGCTACGAGAACACTCAGATCTCCAGAGCAATCTGGGCAGCTCTCCAAACTCAGACTTCCAACGCTGCTAAGAACTTCATCACCAAAATGGCCAAGGAGGGGGCTGCAGAGGCCCTGGCTGCAGGAGCTGACATTGCGGAGTTCTCTGTTGGGGTAAGGCTCCGAGCCTCTCATGAGGCTGCCCCATTCTGTCTGCTGCGGAAGCAGACAGAACAGACAGAACCCACTACAGCTTCCGTGGTCCATTCATGATCGTGATTTGTCATTTTAGTCCTGAGTCTCAGGGAATTCTTTTTTAATTTGGAAGAATATTTCCAAGAAATAATTCTGTCACGTTCCCTTTATTACTTTTAACCTTGCCTAGCTTTCGTGTGGTGCATGATTGGAGCTTTTGTCAGTTTTAAGTATGGGGCCATTTGTTACGTACAATTTTTAAAAGAGACAATATGGCTTATTTATAGAGCAACTTGTGAGCCAGTTATGGGTTCAAGGCTTATATGTTCTTGATGTGTTTCCAGAATAAGCCTGTGTTTATTCATTTATATTTTGTTACTTATCACAGTTTTGTAGTTTTTGAATTTTTTACAGAATGGTGAGTATACACTATTTGACGTTTCAGTTAGAAAAAGAGGCTGTCACTGAAAATTAGCAAGATTTAAAAATGCAGAGCGAAGGAATGATGAATAGTCTGCCAGTCGAACAAATCACAGGAAAAGATAAGGAAATAGCAGTTACTCTAAGTAGTAGGGAGATGGCGGGGAGACTGGAGAATTGACACATCTTAATTATGAAAATTAGTTATTACTTCCCAGGGAAAGAAAATTTTGTGGTTTATTCACTGTGTTTATTTGTTTATATGATTTGCTTAATAACGACTATTTTTCCTTAATAATGATTACTTTCCTAGGGAATGGATTTCAGTCTTTTTAAAGAGGTCTTTGAGTCTTCCAAAATGGATTTCATTTTGTCTCATGCCGTGTACTGCAGGGATGTTCTGAAGCTGAAGAAGGGACAGAGGGCAGTGATCAGCAATGGAAGGGTGAGGATTTGTCAAGCTTGACTTCACATTAGATCCGTGAACAGTCTTTGCAGCATTCTCCTCTGAAGCTAGTAAACTCTTCAAACAGAGCCACTCTTTTTTCAAAGGTGATTGGGGTTGATGAAGTGCCGTTGATGTTTCTGCCTCCTATTTCCAAGGAGCTGTGCTTTTTGACACAGACGAATATCCCCGTATGATAGAGCCTTCCTGCTGTGGATTTGTGTCCTGCGATTGTGTGAGGCGGTGAGAGTGTGGTGGCTCTCAGAAAGTCAGGCAGTACGGCCTTTGTACATAAAGTAGTCTTTGTTGTTTTTATTCAGGGAGAATTAATGAAAACTACGTTACGATTTTATTTTACTTTGGAGTTTGCTTACTGTAACATACTGTGATGCACACAGGTTTACACTGTGTCCTTGAGGAATTGATAAGTAAATAACTACAAGTATTTGTTTTGGGCTTCACTTTCTATTATTTCACTGATTTTATCTAGACATGTACCTGTCTCAGGTCTTTAGGGTGATCTGGTATATGAGATAGCCTGAAGACGCCAGAGGGTTCCTTACCAGCTTGCTGAGTGCAGGCAGCCTTCCAGCTCTGAGCGCCCGCTCTTCTCTCCTTCACAGATCATTGGGCCACTGGAGGATAGTGAGCTCTTTAATCAAGACGATTTCCACCTCCTCGAAAATATCATCTTAAAAACCTCAGGACAGAAAATAAAATCTCACATTCAACAGCTTCGGGTAGAAGAAGATGTGTAAGTTTTGCCGTACGAGGAATTACGGGGTTATATAATTGGACTTTCCTCATTGATCAGTTAGGATTGTATGTTGTTTCTCACACTACATATCCCAAGGTGTTTTATTTCCAGTTTTAAAATCTAACAGTACTCTTCAATTCCAGTTTTAATGTATGCTTCTGTTGAAACAAGATAATTTATTTTGTAGGGTACTCTTTAAAGAACGGAATTAGTTCTCTCTCTTTATTTTTATGATTTTTGGTTGTGGAAAATTTCAAATATATGCAGAAGTAAAGAGGCTAGTTTATTTATTACCTGGAATACTTATGTAAAATGATACTTTTCCTCATTATCTATTTGGTTACCCTTCAGTTTTATTGTGTTCAGGAAAGGAAAGGCAGTTTAAATCTTTCTTTTATTTACCAGTGCAGAATACTGAGTTGTTTCCCTTGTATCTTCAAAGCTGTGATGAATTGGTTGTTGTTGGTTTTTTAATTTTAATTCTGTCAGTATTATTATAAGCTGATTATTTTAGTGTGTTATTTTTCTTAATGGAAGAAAATGAATTGTTTGGATAAACCCTGGAGTCCATAGTTATATATACGTAGATTCTGCGTTAAACATCAAATAACTGGGTAGTTGGAAGATCTATTTCTGTGTTTAATTTTTGAGGAGCCACAATACCTTTCCCACAGTGGCTGTACATTTTACATTCCTGTTGACAATGCTCAGGGTTCCGGTTTCTCCACATCCTCACAGCACTTGTAATTTTCTGGTGGGGGGAGGGGTTGGTTTGTTTGTTTGCTTTTCATAATAGCCATCCTCGTGGGTATGAAGTGCTGTCTCCTTGTGGTTTGATTCACGTTTCCCTAATGATTGGTGATGCCGAGCATCTTGTCATGTGCAGATTGGCCGTTTATATATCTTTGGGAAAATGTCTATTCAAGTCCTTTGCCCATTTTTAATTGTGTTGTTTTTCGTTGTTGAGATGTGGCAGTTCTTCATACATTCTGGATGTCACTTTCTTACCAGATACATGATTTGTAAACATTTTCTCCCGTTCTGTGGAGATGTGTTCTTCGATGCATAGTTGGAGGACATAAAATTTAAAAGTTCTGCTCGGGAGGTTGTAGTAAGCCGAGATTGCGCCACTGCACTCCAGCCTGGGTACAGAGTGAGACTCTGTCTCAAAAAAAAAAAATTCTGCTGAGTTTTTTTCTTACGTCCTCGTACTACAGAGTTCAAGAGAAGTGTTGACTTGGATAGCTGTCAGAGTCAGCTGTTGCCATGTCTTGTATGACCTGGGAAGAAATCTTTTCTCATTTTGGCTAGTACTGGGGCTACAGATAAGGAGGATCCCTCTTACCTCAGTGACTCCTGAGTGATGCCCCTTGTCCCGACCTGTGAAACGCTTCCCTTGATGTAGCCCAGGAGGTACTCGTGACTCGAAGCAGCCATGTCACAGGCATAGGCTTGGTGTGGCGTGCTGTTGGACCATTGCAGGGAGCTCCTTGGAGTCTTTTTGGGTGATGTAATTGCCAGACTGTGCTTTGAAGACTTGCCTTTTGCCAACGAGAGATGGCTGTCTATCTTTCCTGGGTGAATTTAGGGAAATCAGGTAGTCATGGGGCCAAAAGACGAATGCTAAAACTCTTAGGCTTCCCAAAATTACCTTGTCTGCGTCGGGTTTTCATTAGTGCCAGAGCTGCTCCACCTTGGAGTGGCCCCTTCCCTGTGACAGCCACAGCTTTCATTCATGACCCAGTCTGCATCCCCATGGCTGCCCTGAAGCTTAGCTCTGTACACTTTGATCATTGTACTTCATCAGCCTTCAGGGAGTTTCTTGTTGGCCTGCTCACCCCAGTCCACGTAACCAAGTGCCCCTTGACATGTTTTGTAACCCTGTGACCCATCACAGCAAGAGAATGGCCTGTATTGTATATATTTGGCATCTATATTGAGAAGTTGAACCAAAATAGTTAATTTGATGTATTTGCTGGGTTCAAAGAAAATGTATGGTCTTAATTACAGTTCAAATACATTTCGCAAGTGCTCTTTTAAAATTCTTATTCAGGATTTAGTCTTTGGTTCAGCAAGTTGGAGTTTTTTTTTTCAGGTTTAGTTCAAGATCTTTTTCAGTTGGAAATCAGTTTTAGAAGGGGCAGGGACAATAGTGGTTTACTGCAGTGTTAATTATAATAGTGAAATTAGAAACAACATAGATGTTCAATAGTTGGTTGGTTGAATATTTAGATTATTTTGTGTCCATAAATATAACATTATGCAGTCATAAATATATTGAAATAGGCCGGGCACGGTGGCTCACGCCTGTAATCCCAGCACTTTGGGTCGAGGCAGGCAGATTACATGAGCCCAGGAGTTCAAGACCAGCCTGGGAAACATGACAAAACCCTGTCTGTACTAAAAATACATGAAAATTAGCTGGGCCTAGTGGTACATGCCTATAGTCCCAGCCACTCGGGAGGCTGAGGTGGGAGAATCACCTGAGCCTGGAAGCTTGATGCTGAGATCGAGCCCTGGGCAACTAGAGTGAGACCCTGACTAAAACAAACAAGCAAAAATATTGAAATCCCACTGTATTTATTAACCAAGGAAAAGATTTTTGTAATATGTTTTAAGTGAAAAAGCAGGCCGTCGGTTAGTATAATTTGTTTATGTTTTTAAAACTATAGAATTATAAGCCACAATATCGGAGCTTATTTCTTGATATTATGTGTAATTTCAGTTTTTGCTTTTGTGTTTATTTTCCAGTGAATTATTACTCTAATAGTCATAAAAAGTAATAGTTTTAAAAGGACAAGGGAGAATGTAAATAATAGTGACAGCCTGTAATGGGCCAGGGCCTCAGCTAGGTGCCTTACAGAGTTTTATGCAGTTTTACTGGAGTCATGCAGAGTGGGTGCTGTCTCCATCTCACGTGTGGGAAAATGAGTAACTTCTCCAAGGTTATGCTACTAATCACTCTTTCTTAGTCCCGTCAGTACAGACTTTATACCTGGTTCAAACCATCTTGTTAGCATTCAGTATTTGGGCTGATGATATGTTTGGCAATAATTGGAAAACTTTCAGTTAAAAAGATGCTAAGATTTCTCTGACCCCTTCTTTCAGGGCAAGTGACTTGGTAATGAAGGTGGATGCTCTCCTGTCAGCACAACCCAAAGGAGATGCAAGAATCGAGTACCAGTTTTTTGAAGACAGACACAGGTATAGAATTAATGTTGAATTTGTGCATGTTCTTGAATATTAAACTCTTACATTTGCCTTTACCTCAGCTCCTTCATTTTACCATATAAGATTTATATGTGGCCGGGCGCGGTGGCTCAAGCCTGTAATCCCAGCAGTTTGGGAGGCCGAGACGGGTGGATCACGAGGTCAGGAGATCGAGACCATCCTGGCTAACACGGTGAAACCCCATCTCTACTAAAAAATACAAAAAACTAGCCGGGCGAGGTGGCGGGCGCCTGTAGTCCCAGCTACTCAGGAGGCTGAGGCAGGAGAATGGCGTAAACCCAGGAGGTGGAGCTTGCAGTGAGCTGAGATCCGGCCATTGCACCCCAGCCTGGGCGACAGAGCAAGACTCCGTCTAAAAAAAAAAAAAAAAAAAAGATTTATATGTAAGTTCTTATAGGAATCGAACATTTGTTTGGTGTGCAGTTTATAATACATATATTTGCATTCATAGATAAAATTCATATGCAAATCTCGTTGCATGAAAACTGACATTTATTTCTAACTAAATCTGAAATAACTCTTAGTGCACCCTTGCAGTAGAAAACAGTCTGCATTTATTAAACAGAGCAGTTGTACTTTTCTTAAATTCAGGTATATACAAAGGCAGGTCAGGGTAGCTCATGCTTGTAATTCCAGCACTTTGGGAGGCTAACGTGGGAGGATTGCTTGAGCCCAGAAGCTCGAGACCAGCAAACAAAGGGAGACCTATCTCTACAAAAACATTTTAAAACATTAACTGGTTGTGGTGGCATGAGCATGTTGTCCCAGCTACTCTGGAGGTAGAGGCTGCAGTGAGCCATGATCACATCACTGCACTTCCAGCCTGAACAACAGAGTGAGACCCTGTCTCACAAAAAAATAGACTGGCTGGGCATGGAGGCTCATGCCTGTAATCCCAGCACTTTGGGAGACTGAGGCCGGCAGATCATCTGAGGTCAGGAGTTTGAGACCAGCCTGGCCAACATGGTGAAACCCCATCTCTACAAAAATACAAAAATTAGCCAATCGTGGTGGCAGATGCCTGTAATCCCAGCTACACAGGAGACAGACAGGAGAATAGCTTGAACCCAGGAGGCGGAGGTTGCAGTGAGCAGAGATTGTGCCTAGGAGACAGAGCAAGACTTTGTCTCAAAATAATAATAATAATAAAATAAACAGATTATTAAAGTACTTGTCTCGTTCATCTTTTATTGAAAACTTTTTTTTAATAAAAAACAGGGTTTTAATCTGTCCTCTGCGCTAAGATGCGCAGATGGTCCTCTGCGCTAAGATGCGTGATCTCAGCTGACTGCACCCTCCGCCTTCTGTGCTCAGGTGATCTTCCTACCTCAACCTCCTGTGTAGAAGGGACCACAGGTGCTTGCCACCATGCCTGGCTAATTTTTGTATTTTTTATAGAGATGGGGTCTCACTGTGGTGCCCAGGCTGATCTCAAACTCCTAGGCTCAAGTTATTCACCTGCCTCAGCCTCCCAAGGTGCTGGGATTATAGGCGTGAGCCAAGGTGGTTGGCCGAAAACTTTTGTTTTAAATAAGCTTAGCATAATGAAGGAGTTTGCCTTTTTGTTCTTCACTTGTTTGTTTTGAAAAGTTTAAAACCTAGAAATAGTTGAAAGACTAATATAATGAGCATCCAAATGCCCTTCACTTAGATTCACCAGTTGTTAGTGTGTCACATTTGCTTTATCTCCATCATCTGCACGTGTGCATGATGTGTGTTTGTGTAGTACTTATAGTAACTACATTAGTAGTTTATTTGTATGTTTGCATACACACATGGTCATACTTTTTCCTGCCCCATTTGGAAATACATTGCAGACATCCTGACATAACATGTCTGACGTTTCCCGCATGTGTATCCTGAGTGCTAGGACTTCTCCACAGTACTGTTAGCTGACCTCAGAAATGTAACCTTGATATAGTAATATTAAAAAACAATTTCTATTCACATGTGTCCGGTGTCTTTGTAATGACCTTCTACAACTGTTTTTTGTATTTGTTTTGGTCCAGATTACATATTACAGAGTTGTGTCTCTTTGGTCTCCTTTAATCTGGAAGAGTTCTCTGCCATTTTTTTTTCTAGTCTTTCGTCTTTTACGATGACATTTTTTAAGAGTCCAGGACAGTTGTCTTATGGGATATCTCACAGTCTGAGTTGCTTCTTCATGATTAGATTTAATTGTTTCTAGGAGAGAGCCCTGCACAGTAATGTATGTAGCCTTTGCCGTAGCTGGCAAGTATATACATGTACACTGATTGTGCCTTGGAATCCCCAGGGAGGCTTTAGATATAGAGGCCTGTGTCCTACTCGTCTGTGATTCTGACCTGATTAGTCTGGCATGGATTGGACTTTGGTTTAGTGGACCTGTGTTTTCTCATGACCAATCCTTGTGGGGATGAGGTTTGTGTGGTCAGATCATTTGATGATTGTAGGCTGGAATGGAGGCCCTCTGTTTGCACAACAAACTAGTTGTCAGCAGTGGGTGAAGATTCTTATGGCTCCTGGATAATCTTGTGGAATTTGGCCATTAGCACCCAGATTGCACCCATTTTCTCAAGGTTTTGTGAACTCTCAGGTAGTAACTCATTAGTCACCAGCGGGAGGAAACCTTTCCGAATCAGCCTGCCGTCTTGTTTACCCTTCTTGTCAGAGGTAGCGAGTCCTGAGCAAAGACCTCTTCCCTTTATAGAAATCTTCTTCTCCGTGGGTCTCCATGTTTTGTATAATTAAAATACCTTAATTATAAATTCTATTATGCGACAAATTATAATTACTATTAGAGAAATTCCTCTTACTGGGAGTTGTGTCAGTTAAATTAATGTTTATTACATTTAACTCAGGAGTTTCTCATTTATGCTAGAAATAGAAAGATCTGAACCGTCAGTTATGTATATTCTTGCCCTCAAAGTGTGGTCCATGGAGCAGCAGCAAGACATTGTCTGGGAGCCTGTTGGAAATGCGGGCTTTGGACCCACACCAGTCCTGAGGAATGAGCGTCTGCGTTTTAACAGGTTGCTCGTGGGGGATTCCCGTGTACATTAATGCTAGTGAGCACAGTGTTCTTCGACATTTACTCTACGCACCCTAGGCAAATGTGTGTAATCTCCAAATGTCGTTCCTGTCTTTGTCACTTTTAGTTTTATTCTGGTCTTTGACCAATATAGTGAATACACTTAAACATGATGTTGTTCATATTGTTTCCATTTCCACACAAATACTCCTCTTTCCTTGCTTTTTTTCTAGTCCCTTTTTCTTGTTCTGGAGATGTGGGGTGAGTAAAGGAGCTCACAGGGTCAATTTCTGGTGTGCCTGTTGCTGATCACCTAGAACACTGCTGGCTCGGAATGTGACCATGTGTGAAACTCTACCCCAAACCTGGTGTGGGCAGGCGTGACTTGAGGTTACCCTCTTGTGTAGAGTCCTGTTTGAGACTCTCTGGTTCCCTTGTGAGCCTTTGTAGAATGCCGTTTTCTAATGAGCTTTTCCTTCTGGAATTCTAGAATAGCAGAGAGGTGCAAATCATATTAGGGCAGTGGCTCTCAAAATGTGGATTTTACTTAGAGAGCTTGTTAAAATGCAGATTGCTGGACCCGTCCCCAGAGTTTCTGATTCAGTAAGTCTGGGTTGGATCCTGTCTTGCTGCTCACCAGTGCCCAGGGGAAGCTGATGCCGCTGCTCTGGAGCCGCACGGTGAGAACAGTTGTGTTAGAGTAACAGAAGTTTTGTTGTATTGGAAGAATAATCACCGGCAGTGGATTTAATCTGAAATTGTTAATAATACCAGAGATTGAAAGCACCTACCTCAACACGGTCACAAAGCTATTCTGATGGTTATTTCCAAAGCAGTTAAGATGTGAAATAACCTTCATGAGCATGTAAATTGTTTCCAGTTTTCTTGGTTATGCTGTTTTGTGGTATTCTTTTGTATTCATTCCACTTAGGTAAATGTTGTTTGGTAAAAAAATAAAAGTAGTGGTTAGTATCGTAACCACATTATAGTATTGTTCAGAGCAAACAAACTATAATGGTTTAAACAGTTAACGGTTTTCAAAAATTGGGTATAATTTTAAATCCTTTCAAGTCGAGTCCTTTTAAACATTCATTAGAGGTCCCTGCTCCTTTTAAGTCACCAAAGTCAGTGTGACTTCACAGGGAGTCCATGCAACAGGAAGTTACCGTTCAGTTAAGAACAGACAAGGGGGCTGGGCATGATGACTCACGCCCGTAATCCCAGTGCTTTGGGAGGCCAAGGCAGGCAGATCACTTGAGGCCAGGAGTTCAAGACCAGCCTGGCAAACATGGCAAAACACCGTCTCTACTAACAATACGCAAATTAGCTGGGCATGGTGCCATGTGCCTGTAATCCCAGCTACTTTGGTGCTGGGGCACGAGGATTGCTTGAGCCTGGGAGGTGGAGGTTGCAGTGAACTGAGGTCATGCCACTGTACTCCCAGCTGGGTGAATGAGCGAGACTCTGTCTTTAAAAACAAAACAAAAAAAAGACAAGGACCAGGTGTGGTGGCTTATGCCAGCGCTTTGAGAAGCCAAGGGAGGAGGATCACTTGAGGCCAGGAGTTTGAGACTAGTCTGGTCAATATAGTGAGACTCCCATCTCTACAAAAAAATATAAATTAGCCCGGCATGGTGGCATGTGCCTGTAGTCCTAGCTACTTAGGAGGCTAAGTTGAGAGGATCATTTGAACCCAGACGTTAGAGGCTTCAGTGAACCACGATCACACCACTGCACTCCAGCCTGGGCCACAGAGTGAGACCTTGTCTCTAAAAAAGTAAATAAGGAAAAGAACAGGCAAAATATCTATAACTTAATGCTGACAAAGGATATGGTGAAATTTATTTTTTGGCCTTGTAAATTTGTTTAGTTCTTCAGGAAATGTGCTTGACAATACTTATTAGCCACAAAAGTATTTGTATCCTTTGACTCTGTCATCTCATGTCTAGCACTTCCTTGACTCTAAAGAAATTTCCAAATGTGGAGAAAGTTGGTCGTACAAATTGTTTACAGGTTGGAAGCCATCTGTATGTTCAGCAGTAAAGAAAAGCTGGAGTATGCCGGGCGCGGTGGCTCAAGCCTGTAATCCCAGCACTTTGGGAGGCCGAGGCGGGCGGATCACGAGGTCAGGAGATCGAGACCATCCTGACTAACACGGTGAAACCCCGTCTCTTCTAAAAAATACAAAAAAACTAGCCGGGCGAGGTGGCAGGTGCCTGTAGTCCCAGCTACTCGGGAGGCTGAGGCAGGAGAATGGCGTAAACCTGGGAGGCAGAGCTTGCAGTGAGCTGAGATCCGGCCACTGCACTCCAGCCTGGGCGACAGAGTGAGACTCCGTCTCAAAAAAAAAAAAAAAAGAAAAGCTGGAGTAAACTCTGACAACTTCATTTGGAAAATAGCATATTATTTCTTATTCAGGGTGCTTGTTGTGTAACAGCATGTGGAAATCTTTATGCTACAGTAGTGGGAGATGGAAGGAAACTGTTTTGAAATTGCTAATCTGTATCTACAACTAATGTTTATACAGGGATCTAGAAAGGATTACATAGAGATGCAGCTAAGTGGGCTGAGATAGTGAATATTTTGTGATTATATTTTTCCTTTTTCTTTGCTTTGCAGGTTTTCTGGAATGCTCTTTTATTATTTTTTAAAAATTGATTTATTCCTTTTCTCTTCGTACTCTTCTTGCCAAGAAGTAAAAATTGGCATAATGTTTAATGACTATCACAAGCTAACTTCAGTAGCTTTTCTCAGTTTTTGGTTAAATAAAATTTCAAGCTGTTCTTCCTCTCTTTCCATGGACCTTTCAATCCATTTCAGATCCATTATTAAGGTTTTGCAATCTTTAGGATAGACAGAATCATATAGTTGGCCATTATCAAGGTCTAGTCTTTCTAGATCTAAAGTTCTTTGAAATGCTAAGAAGGTTGAAGGTTACATTGTACAAAAAAAGCTTTTGTTTCCTGTGTCCTCCAGGTTAATGTTTTATCCTTTTGATCTTTCAGTGCAATTAAACTGAGGCCAAAGGAAGGGGAGACGTACTTTGATGTCGTGGCTGTCGTTGACCCTGTCACCAGAGAAGCGCAGAGACTTGCTCCCTTGCTCTTGGTAGGAACGCTGTGCAGGCAGTGCACATCACCTTTGTTTGAAGTTGTCACATGCTCTGAAATTCACTGAGAGCTTCATTTTCCTTGAGTTACCTTCAGCAGGCACTGGACAATGCTATATGGGGTTCTAGGGCAGAGCAGTCTTCACAAAGATTGACAGTGGCTCTGAAACAGCTTCACAGCCCTGGAACGTTGGTGCAAATGTGGGTGGCTGCCTCATGTAATTTAAAAAAGTGATTAACATCCTCATTTACAGTAAAACATCCTGGAATTAAGTTGTGCTGTATTTTAATTTATAATGGCAAAGAGGTAAAATAAATATGCTTTTTCATTTTTCCTTTTTTATAACTGCCATGGATTATTTGTTTTGGCATGTGTTTTAGACATGTATAGTGTGTTACAATTTTAGGACATTTAAAAGAGCTTTGACAAAGACAGTCAGTCCAACATTCATTGCCGAATAAATCCCTAACCTTTTTTGTGAGTGTTGGTATCTCTGTTTTTTCATCGTTTGGCATGTCAGTGGTGACTCTGAGACCTGTGGTTTTTCCACGATCTGCCTGCTGCTTCCCCGCAGGAACTGCCTTTGTGTGAGGAGCAGTGAGCTGCAGCAGCCTACTTCCCATTATTTTTGGCTACGTCCTATGTATGTGTGATGTAGATTGTGCAGTAGAGTTGTGTTTTCCAGAAGTTTCTCCAGTGCAGACTCTATGGCTGTTATCTTTATATCTTTTCTTGAGATATTAATATCTCAGTGTCAAATAATAAATTTCTGAAGAAACAAATCCTAAGTATTTTGTCATCTGGTTTTCCTTCTAGGTTTTGGCTCAGCTGATAAACATGAATCTGAGAGTATTTATGAACTGCCAATCCAAACTTTCCGACATGCCTTTAAAAAGGTAAAACATGCTATGTAAGAAAACAGTTGAAGAATAGTACTGAATCCAAGGTCTGATATTGCATGTCGGAGAATCAGATGGATTTATAGGTGGACATCATGTTTGAAATAGTCATTTACTAAATGTTCAGTTTTGCCAGATTTCACTGTAATCAGAAGTTCTAGGAACATAGTGTGTTTGTAGCATTTAGGTGGCATTAATCCAGGCTGCTTGCATTTGTGCCTTTTCTTTTTTTTTTTTTTTTCCCCGAGATGGAGTCTTGCTCTGTCACCCAGACTGGAGTGCAGTGGCATGATCTTGGCTCACTGCAGCCTCTGCCTCCCGGGTTCAAGCGATTCTCCTGCTTCAGCCTCCTTACTAGCTGGGATTACAGGTGCACACTATAACGCCCAGCTAGTTTTTGTATTGTTAGTAGAGACGGGGTTTCACCATGTTGACCAGGCTGGTCTCGAACTCTTGACCTCAGGTGATCCATCTGCCTCACTTCCCAAAGTGCTGGGTTTACAGGTATGAGCCACCATGCCTGGCCCCATTTGTGCTTTTCTTCTTAAAAGAAGAATATTGGCCAAGCACGGTGGCTCACGCCTGTAATCCCAGCACTTTGGGAGGCCGAGATGGGCGGATCACGAGGTCAGGAGATCGAGACCATCCTGGCTAACACAGTGAAACTCCGTCTCTACTAAAAATCCAAAAAAAAACTAGCCGGGCGTAGTGGCGGGCGTCTGTAGTCCCAGCTACTCAGGAGGCTGACGCAGGAGAACCCGGGAGGCGGGGAACCCGGGAGGCGGAGCTTGCAGTGAGCCGAGATTGCGCCACCACACTCCAGCCTGGGCGACTGAGCAAGACTCCGTCTCAAAAAAAAAAAAAGAGAGAAGAATATTCATTTCAAGTTGGAATATACATGTTAGAGGAAGCTTGCTTAGCTGTATATTGTCATGAGTTTAGGAATGGTTATTTATGAAAAAAGTGATACAAAAAGCAGTTAGTGTTGTGGCTGTGGGAAATTTCTAACTTGCCAGTGTGCTGTATTTTATAGGTTAGCTTCTAGGTGGATTGAAACAGCATTTGCAAGTAACCAAAGGGTTCCCAGCTTCCACCGTTATTCTTGTACAGGGGAAACGTTTAAATTATTAGTGTTTTCAGGACTAGCCTGGGAGTCCAATCAGCTTTTAGGAATTGGTTTTAAAGAGAAAAATGAATCCTCCCTGAAGGGAGGAAAATGCCCAGGACCTAATTGTGACCCTGACGGCCATCCATGTGAAAGAGTGGCCTCCTCCTCAGTGCTGTCCTTGTTTGCCTTTTCTTGCATCTGTAGCAACCACAGGAGGCATCATTAGGTCAAAGATGGTTTTGGAAACACGTTTCCCAATCTGGAAGGGTACTCCTCCAAATCTAATTTGTTTTAACCAGTTGTTTACCTGTGTAAGGGCTTGTACACTCAAGTACCGTTGTCACATAGAAAAATATCTAACACTTTCCTTTTCAATTTCAGCTTTTACCGTTATGTCTTAGAACCAGAGATTTCTTTCACTTCAGACAATAGTTTTGCTAAGGGTCCAATAGCAAAATTTTTGGATATGCCTCAGTCTCCACTGTTCACTTTGAATTTGAACACACCTGAAAGCTGGATGGTAGAATCTGTCAGAACACCATATGATCTTGATAATATTTATTTAGAAGAGGTAAGACTATCATTGCTTCCAAATACCTAATCATGTGTAATAGAGCAGATTGAATCCCAGTCTAGGGGGCCTCTGAGACGTCAGTGTTCAGGGATGATATTTTTTAAAACAACAGCTTTGTTCACATGGAACTCATGTACCATAAGATTTTCCTCAACGTGTACAGTTGAGAGGTGTTAGTGTCCTCACAGAGTTGTGCAGCCATCACCACTATGTAATTTTAAAATGTTTTCAGCATCCCCAGCAAAGGCCCCATACTCATTAGCAGTCACTCTCCATTTCCCCAGCCCCTGGCAACTGCTAATCTACTTTCTATCTCTGTGGATTTGCCTGTTCTGACATTTTGTCTGAATAGAATCAAATGTGGTCTTCTGTAGCTGGCTGCTCTCACGTAACAGATTGTTTTCAAGATTCATCCATGTTGTAGTATGTATCGATGCTTCATTCTTTTTAACTTGCTAGATAATATTTCATTTATGGACATAGCACATTTTATTTATCCTTTCACGAATGGACGTTTGGGTTGTTTTTACTTTTTGGCTGTTGTAAATAATGCTGCTATGAATGTTGTGTGCAAGTTTTTCTACTGATATGTGACTACAGAATGTCTTTGCATATAGGTCTTTAATTTTTTTCAGCGTTTAGTGTCTTATCCTCATTCATATTTTTAGAGTAACTTCGTTATTTTTTTTTCTCCTTTCTCTTTCCAACCCAGTTTTTATAATTGTATGCAGTCATTAACTACCACCATAGCCAAGATGCAGAACATTTCCATTACCCCAAAAGTTATTTTATACCCCTTTGCAGACATTAGCCTCCTCTCGCCTGGTTTCAGGCAGCAACTGATCTGCTTTCTGTCATTATAGTTTTGTCTTTTCTTGAATTTCTTAAAATATGATCATATATTATGTAAGTCCTTTTTGTCTGCTTCCTTTACGTTGCATAATGCATTTCAGATTTATTCATGTTGTCTCTGAGTGCATTCAAGTGATTGGATTTTGGCTTGCAGGTGGACAGTATAGTGGCTGCTGAGTATGAGCTGGAGTACCTGTTACTGGAAGGTCATTGCTACGACATCACCACAGGCCAGCCTCCACGGGGACTGCAGTTTACCTTAGGAACTTCAGCCAACCCGGTCATCGTGGACACCATTGTTATGGCCAATCTGGTAAATAATCTATTCATCAGATAGCGATATTGTAGTTACGTTATTATGGGCCCTGTAATTTACGATGGAGCAGTTAGCATTCTTAACCACAGAGTGAGATTAAAATTCATTATGGGGTGAATTTGGTCAATATAGAAATCATTAGTTCAGCTAAATTTGTAGGTTGGAATTACATGTCGAAAGAAAAAACATGCTGGAATACTATAACTGAATTGGCTCCTGAAAATAGATTGCTCACGAACTGGCAGCCTTTTTCTTTTCTTTGGAAGTGCGACACTTAAATTCACGCATCACACGTTGATTCTTCCCTGATTTCTTGGTGCGACTGGCCTTTATTGTACCAGATTTTTGTTGTTGTTTTTGAGACTCCTGCCCAGGCTGGAGTTCCGTGGTGTGATCTCGGCTCACTGCAACCCCCACCTCCCAGGTTCAAGCGATTCTCCTGCCCCAGCCTCCTGAGTAGCTGGGATTATAGGCACCCACCACCACGCCCAGCTAATTTTTGTGCTTTTTTAGTAGAGATGGGGTTTCACCATGTTAGCCAGGCTGGTCTCGAACTGCTGACCTCAAGTGGTCCACCTGCCGTGGCCTCCCAAAGTGCTGGGATTACAGGCGTGAGCCACCGCACCTGGCCTGTGCTAGAGGTTTTAATGTGTAGTTTTGGTTTTTTAAGAGTTACATTGATTTGTTTACTGTGTTATTCACATTATAGTTGATTGATATTTCAGAGATAGAAGTAACTGTTCCTCAGAAATAGCATTTTGGTGTTTTGAAGAGAGCTAACATTGGACTTTTCTTCTTGTCCTAGGGCTACTTTCAGCTGAAAGCCAACCCAGGAGCTTGGATCCTCAGACTTAGGAAGGGACGCTCTGAAGATATTTATAGAATTTACAGGTAGGAGTAAGTGATGCAGGTACATTTTCCCAGAACATTTAGAAATGAGCAGTAGCTCTAATTGAATTCTACCCTGGCAGTCAGGCAACCTGAATTTAATTTGCAGTTGTATGTGTGATGAAACCGTGGTTTTCCCAGGAAATTAAATAGAGAAGAATTGTTAGAGTAGAATTAGATAATAAGAGGTATAGATGCTAATGAGTATAGTCAGGCTTTATTCTTTAATTATTCCTTTGTGCTAACAATATCCCAGAATCTAATCATTCTATCACTGTGATGCAGCTCATAGACAGGCAGATGAGAAACTTGAAGAAAGGAGAAAAGAAAGAAAGAACAGCCAAACTTTTCTGCCCAGGGAGTGTGTGTGTTGACCCTGAGTGATGTGCACATGCACTGTACATGGAAACTTCGTGCTGTTCGTGTGGTCTTCCTTGGTCTGTGGTGGTATAGTAAGAACATTCCCTCTGTGGCCAGCTTTTACCTTAAGGTGTACTGCACATATTTATTAGTTTAAAAATAATTATGTTGCCTTTAAAAGAGTTTGATATAAATTCTGCTTAACACAATTTAAATTAGTTTTAAGCTGTGTGAAAAGACCTCCTGCCAGTTTGTTTAGGTGATGATTTCCATTAGGGCACATTTGAAGCACCCTATAGTATATCCTTGCCTTAATTAGCTCCATAGTGACACACATGAAACAGTGGATTAGTGCCTGGTTCTTACCTAGGAAAGAGAAGCATTCTGTGTTATAATAACACCATTGTAAACAGTAGAAGGTTTTTTTTCCAAATAACATTTTCTTCAGATAAGGTTTTACAAAATTTTGGATGCACTTCCAAACTCCTTCCCTTTTGGATGCCGTGGCCCTTGCCAGCCCTCCCCTTCCCAGGAGCGTGGTGCCCCCTCTTCCTAGCTGTTCAGGGCTCCCCCCCGCAGAATCTTCCTTTGTCTGAGAACCCCACTCTCTGCTAGCTGACAGCAAATGCAGTGAGTTCATGTTGTAATTATCACTTTCCGCACCTTGAAATTTGGTGACTGGAAATTTTAGGCATTGCTGTTGATTAATAGGGAAACATAAATTTAATTTTTCTTCCTCTGCTCCTGTCTGCCTGCAAATAGAGTTTGTTGTAGTTCTTCTCATAGCGTATAGACACTGAGTTGAGTACAGGGCCTGTTGTTGACTGATTGTTGCCTCCAGGCAGAAATAGCAAGCAGATTTTCTTTACAACACTGTTCCAGTTAAAGAGTAGTGGCCGGGCGTGATGGCTCATGCCTGTAATCCCAACACTTTGGGAGGCTGAGGAGGGTGGATCACTTGAGGTCAGGAGTTTGAGACCAGCCTAGCCAATATGGTGAAACCCTGTCTCTACTAGAATACAGAAATTAGCCAGATGTGGTAGTGGGCGCCTGTAAACTCAGCTACCTGAAGGCTGAAGCAGGAGAATCACTTGAACCTGGAGGTGGAGGTTGCATTGAGCTGAGGTTGCTCCACTTGCACTCCAGGGTGACAGAGCAAGACTCTGTCTCAAAAAACAAACAAACAAACAAAAAAATGGAAGCAGTGTGGTTCCAGTAATGGTTCAGGGGTCCTTTTCCCCCTGCACTCCTTTACCAAAGACACTGCTTGGCTCAGAGCTTCTGAACAGAGGCATTTGTTTAGTACTCACCATGTGGTTTCCACACATCGGTTCCTCTCACTGCGTGATGGGTAGTTTGAAAGAGGACTCACGAAGGAGGTTTGGGCATGCACCTTATATAAAGAGAGATTTCAACACGTGCTTCTGTGCAGCTTGAAGGAGCTTAAGGAGCAAGAAGATAGTTGGATCTGGAAAACTCCTTTATGAGAAGGATGATGGACTCAGATGCTCTGAGAGCATTTGCTGCCTTTTGAGAATTGTACCTTGTAAATATTGACCTTTCTTTTCTCGCAAAGCCATGATGGCACCGATTCTCCCCCTGATGCTGATGATGTGGTTATCGTCCTCAACAACTTCAAAAGCAAAATTATTAAAGTGAAGGTGAGTTTGGTAAAAGTAGTAGCATTCTGTTATTGGACAGCTGTCATGTAAAAATATGTATCTTGGAACCAGCCCAAGAGTGTCTTTGGAATTTGCTATGGCAGTTACAGGGATACTGCTTTAAGACAAAATGTCTTGGTAAGTGTGAGTTTGTGGCTTTCCTCAACTGGAAGATTGTACCTTTTGGGTAATCTCAGTGTGCAGAACATGTCCCATTTTCTATAAAATATTCTCACAGATGCTATGTTGTTTATATAGCCACAATTCATAGTATTGTTGATGATTCTCTTCTCAGAATATTGGGAGAAATGGCCATGAAAATTTTCAGTAATAAAATGATAGTCCTATTTAATTTCTACTTCCAGAACATTCAGAGAACGACTTCTACTTTCCGTTCTCTGAATGTTGAAGCGTTTAGTACCTTAAATTCAAGTACAGTGTATTCTGGAATAAATGATCATTACACACAGTGAAACCTAGAATAGGCCATGCATAGTCGAGCAGAAAAATGGCCACTGTGCTGCCAAGAAGAAACCCCTGTTTGTGCCAGTGAATCTGAAAACTGGTCATAGCATGAAACACCTCCCTCCCAACAGCTAGCGCCCCAGCACCACACTCTTCCCTGGAACTAGCTGTTGGCTCATTGAATCGTGCTTCTGATTTCACTGCACAGTTGAGTTTGCGGCTCTCTGCCTATGTTGCAAGCTGAAAATGGGGTTCGTCTCATTAAAAGTGGTTGCTGTCTCCTCACATAAGGTTATGATGTGAATGTCCTGGTGGAGATACTTCTGTTGAATCCTTCTAGACTCTGGGTGGGGTCGTGCCTGTTTGTGAGAGAACTGATTGATAATTCCCTGTTGATGACAGGCTCACAGTGTACACCCAGTGAGAGGCAGTTTTACGCCTAGGAGACATACTGGGAGTAAGGTTTGTCATGTTTGATTGCAGGTTCAGAAGAAGGCAGATATGGTGAACGAAGACTTGCTGAGTGATGGAACGAGTGAGAATGAATCTGGATTTTGGGATTCCTTCAAATGGTAAATTGACATTGTAAAGAGTTACGTTTTTAAGGAAAAACTGAGATATTAGCACCGTCCATCCCTTCTTTTTGCATCTTGGGATCCCGTCTGGGCCTTTCACATTCTACTTCGTGCAGCTGCGTCTCACACTTATATTTGGCATAGATGAGTATTTTCACTTGATTAATCCAAAAGAGGTTCGTGTCTCCTAATGGGGAAGTTACTTCTGCTCCATACTTTGTGACTCTCATTACCTGTTCTTGCTCTTTGGAAATTTGACTGCTCCCTGCTCAGTTGACTTCCCGTTGTGTAAGTTGTATTCTGGTGCAGCCTGTGTTCAGTCTCTTCCTAAAGCAACACTGTCAGGGAGTGAACATTCTTTTTGTTTTCCCATAGGTTGGTTTTGTCGGTCTCGTGCTCTCTCCAGGATGTGAGGGAAGCTTCATAACCGCTCCTGCTGCAGCTCACCTGCTAGGGAAAGATGGGAAGCGCCATCTCTTTCCTCTTACTTTAAAAGGCTGTGTGTCTGTACCAGTATTTCAAGTAGTCTTGTTTTTACTCTTATTGTTATAGGGGCTTTACAGGAGGACAGAAGGCTGAGGAAATGAAGCAAGATAAAGATGACATAATTAATATTTTCTCCGTTGCATCTGGTCATCTCTACGAAAGATTTCTTCGGTCAGTCTTGTTGATGATTTCATTATGTATGAATGAATTTGTCAGTGTTCTTACTTAGAGAGGAAAGGTTTTATGGGATTCTGCTCATACTTCTGTGTCTTTGAAGCACTCTGAGCATTGTGACTGGCTTCCCATTTATAATTTGATTTGTTTTGATCCCGTCATCTCTGTGAAGTTGAGCTATGTAGTGAGTGCCTCTGGATATTACAAGGCTGTAGCCTTTTAACATCACTGTACACCTTCATAGACTGTGCTAATGTTTACTGCCTGCCAAACATTGCTTAACCCAGAGATTGGGAGGTTGACATAGAGAATAGAATGAGAACAGAACCATGGTACTTCGCTGCCTTCTAAAGATTCACAGGATTTTAGAGCCAGGAGAGACCTCAGTTCTTTCATACGAACACTTCTATTTTATAAACAGGTTGAGGCCTCAAGTGTGAAGGGACTTGTCTAAGGTCTCACAGCTAGAGGCAGAAGAGGCCACAGGCCAGGGCTGACTGATGTAGTGGTGACCAGAGGCACTCGGGAGTGCCTTGTTACAGTGTCAGGAAGGCCTGAGAGTCACTTTTCTCATTGCCAGGGCTCTGTTCACTCTTAATTTTTCACTACAGATCTAGTATAGAAAATCAAAATGTCATTTTTCATATTTTTAGCCCTCTTATTTCCAAGAAATAGTAGCCTACCTAAAATAGTGACACTAATAACAACTGAATTTGATTAAATTCCTCGGTTCATAAATGTGGTTTTGTTTTCTGAGTAAGGAGGCGGGAGCTGGTAGCCTTCCTCTCTGAAGCAGGACCTCTGTGTAGGCTGCAGGAGGCGCTGTGGTTACACATTCTTCCCTCAGCACCAGATGCTGCTGTGTGTGACAGGGGTTTGGAGAGTGATGTCAGTTACCCCCATCTCCAGTGTTCATCTGGACCATAACCAACATATCAGTTCATGAAGCAGTTTATTTAGAGGTGTAACAGAATTAAAACATTTGCCTCTGTCAGTTAAGTGTAGTTTTGTAGGTGAGGAATGCCCCTTCTTTTCAGTGATAACTTCATAAGCTGGAGTAAGTACAGTTTTTCATTTTCCATCACTGAGCATCTCCCTCTGCCTAATTGAGCCATTAGTTAGCTCTGCCATAAAGAGCATTTAGGTGTCTCGTGATTGACTCTACATCATGTGGAGGTTAAATCCCATTGGAAAACTATTATTAATTTTCTGCTTTTGTTTGGCAGCATAATGATGCTATCCGTGCTGAAGAATACCAGGACTCCTGTGAAGTTCTGGTTCTTGAAGAATTACTTGTCCCCCACATTTAAGGTTTGTTTTGCAGAGGAAGGGAAAACATTCTTATTAAGGAGATATTTACTGTATATGTTTCATGACTTTTGTTTTATCTGTATACTTTAGCAAATTTTCCATTTACTAAGATACCCTAATTTGGTTGCATATTTCTATTTTGATTATTCTTCCAGATTGGTCTGTTTGAGGGAAACAGTTAAATTGTGTTTAAAAACTTGGATAATATAGTAGGAGAGCGTGTTGTTGTTGTTATTAGGAGCGGTGTCTTATGAGATAACATTTCCTTCCTCGGAAGCCTGCGTGCTTGCTTTCAGTTAGAAAGCACAGCAATGGTTTACATTCAGGAGCATGACTGGTGTGAGCATGAACCACTCCCAGATGATGTATGGAAGTCATGCTTCCTCTGTGCAAAACAAAACACGTCCTTGGAATGCTTTCTGCATTATTTATATCTGCCAGTATTTGTCATCTAAGTTGATTTATTTGCATCCTTTTTTTTCCTGTAGAATTTACTAAATGACTTTTAATATATTCAATAACCATTCTCCTTGATAAGCACTTTCCTGCTGGCCCCCTAAAGGTACTTGTACTTAGAATCTGAAAGACTTATTCATAAAGGGCAACATATTTGTCCAGAGTTCTGGCTTTGCAGTGTTATTCCCCGGATTAGATCTGGCCTTGAGGAAGGCTTGTCATCAAGCTCAGTAAATGCCTTACTGAAGTCAAGTTCAGACAAATGGACTTAAAGTTCATGTGCGGTAAAAACACACACAGAGGGATGTACATCTAAAATCCTTCTCTTGAACATTCTCTGATTTCATGTGGTGACCAGAAGTCATAAAGAAATGGGGATTTCACACAGGTTTATATCTGTTCTTCTCTATAGTCATGAGTGGGTCAGGGCCAGTCTTTGTAAGACCACTGTTTTGGTAAATGTGTTTTATTTGTCCCGTATCATGGTGGTTGGCTTACATTATGAAAGCAGTTTTCTTAATCCGAAGAAATGATTCTTTGTTGTTCCCATGTCTCAAAACAGGAGTTTATACCTTACATGGCAAACGAATACAATTTTCAGTATGAGCTTGTTCAGTACAAATGGCCCCGATGGCTTCATCAACAGACTGAAAAACAGCGTATCATCTGGGGTTACAAGATCCTCTTCCTGGATGTGCTTTTCCCACTAGTTGTTGACAAGTTCCTGTTTGTGGATGCGGATCAGGTAGGCCCTTAAAGGCCAAGTTTTGACAGTTTGTATTAAAAGCAACAAATTGCTTCTTTTTAAATGGTATTTTTTTCCAGTTATGGAAAAGGACATGCTTATTTTACATTTAGAAAATATGGAAATATGTATCACACAAATGTGATCACTTTTTAAACATTTAGCTTATCTCCTTTACATCTTTTTCTCTGTCTTTTTAACATCATTGTGATAACATGATGTGTGCAATTTTGTATCTGACTTAATTCATTTAACTTGAAAAGTAAAAATTAGAAAATTAACGTTTAGCAGTGCTTGCCATCATCTCTAATTATCTGCCCAAAAGGTAGGAGTTATTGTCACGGGTAATAGACAAAACTTAAGTGGATGCATGGCTTTGGCAATAGGGAACCTCCGGATATTCTTCCAGCTGTCAGGGTTTGACTTAATGAAAGGGAACATGTGATTTTAGAACGTACAAACTCCAACAGCGTAAATGCATTTCTGCCCACAGCCTTCCACTTCAGCCCAGGCGGGCGGAAACCTGAGTCAGCCACCTGAGTGGAAGGATGTAATGTGTGTGAAAGTCACTGGGACGGAGACTTCACTCACCTCTTTGGAATTCTCTTCCACTGGCTCAGCCTGAAGTGTGCCTTCCTGATTCTAACATAGCCACATTTAATCCTTGTTGAGTACTTAAGATGGGCAAGGCATTATTCTACATCTGTCCATCCATGTGTTAAACTTACATAATCCTCCCAGCAACCCCATGACATAGGTACTGTCATTATCTCCATTTTATAGATGAAGAAACTGAGGCACAGAAAGCCTAAGCAATTGAAATTTGTTTTATTCCTACTCCCACACACCTTGCTAAGCGTCTTATATGTTAGTGAGTCAACCTACTAACAAGTGGAGGAAGCAAAGTCCATCTGCCGGCAGTGCCTGTGCCACTCACCACTGAGCAGCCTTCCATGCTGCCTTCAGCGAGCCACTCTGTATCTTAAGGAAACGGCATTAGAGCCGTCTGCATGGTTGCTTAACGAATGACTCTCGATATCCTCCAGATTGTCCGAACAGATCTGAAAGAGCTGAGAGATTTCAGTTTGGATGGTGCTCCTTACGGTTACACTCCCTTCTGTGACAGCCGAAGAGAAATGGACGGCTACAGGTTCTGGAAGTCAGGGTACTGGGCCAGTCATTTAGCTGGGCGAAAGTATCATATCAGGTACTGAAAAGAAGCACTCCTAACACCGTGATGGGGTTTTCCTAAAATTGATTTTGTGTGGTTAAAATTGTGAATAGGTAATACATTGGTATGGTTGAAAAATAAAAATTATAAAAAATACACAGTGGCTGGGCGCAGTGGCTCATGCCTGTAATCCCAGCAGTTTGCGATGCCTAGGCAGGCAGATCACCTGAGGTCAGGAGTTCAAGACCAGCCTGGCCAACAGGGCAAAACCCTGTCTCTACTAAAAATACAAAAATTAGCTGGGCGTGGTGATGGGCACCTGTAATTCCAGCTACTCGGGAGGCTAAGGCAGGAGAACTGCTTGTACCTGGGAGGCCGAGGTTGCAGTGAGCTGAGATCACGCCACTGTACTCCAGCCTGGGTGACGGAGAGAGACTCCATCTCAAAAAAATAAAAATAAAAATAAATAAAATAAAATACACAGTGTAAAAGAAAGTCCTAATCCTGTCTCTCTCTTTCCTACTCAGTTCCTGTTCTCACAACAGATAACCTCCCAACTTTTGACTGTCTGTCTTTCCAGATTTTCTTAATTCTTACAGAAACAGCTGTGAATGTGTATTCTTTTTTCACACAAAATATGCTACCTATTTATACATTTTGTAACTTGGCTTTTTTTTTTTTTTAACTTAATGTCATATACATCTTCTCAGTGAATAGAAAGAGACCTGATTCCTTTTCATAGCTGCATATTATTCCAGTGCGTGAGTGTTATTTATAGTTTTTTCCTATGACCTACCATGTTGCAGTGAATAAATTATTTTTCATATCTCAGATATGTTTGTGGGATAAATTCCTCGAAGTAGACCTTTTAGGTCGAACTGTGTGCGTTGTGACATTTCTAATGAGCACTCCATTCTCTTCTCTGCGAGAAGTGTGATTTGAAGACGTGCAGGGAAGAGGAGCCTGTAGAAAGCGGCTCATGCATCACCGCTGGGGTGTAGTGATGGCGGCTTCATTCTTTACAGTCCTGGTCCAAAAGAACTGTTAAGGACTGAAACACTCTGGGATTTTTTCCCCCTTGTAACATTGAAGACATCATCAGGGTATCATTGAATAATAGTTACCAGTTACTATGGCTTTTATTACTGCCGCATTTGCTAGAAATCTTTTATTACTTCTTTTGGATGGCAAATATGGAACAGTAACAAAAGCATGGCACAGGATAGATTTTGCAGTGACTTTCTTAGAGATCTTAAAGCAGCACACTTTAACTCCACGGTAGGGCTGCAGCATACCTTTTCAAAGAAAAGCCAGAATATTTGGCTAGTGGCCTGTTCCATTATTCATGGGGTTTAGTTTTCCTGTTGTATTCCATGGTTGGTTGTAACAAGCGGGTCTTCTTTGTTCAGTGCACTATATGTTGTGGATCTGAAGAAGTTTAGGAAAATAGCTGCTGGTGACAGACTCAGGGGACAGTACCAAGGTCTGAGTCAGGACCCTAACAGCCTTTCAAATCTTGATCAAGTAAGTGTCCATTTTTTATGGTTAACTGTGAGTGGCGGGTATACAGAGTTGCATCAGAAAATGAAGTATTATTTGTGTCCTCAATCCTCTCCTCTCAAGACGGTGTCTTGTTTTTTCATGGTGTGTGTGTGCGTGTATGTGTGAGAGAGATTTTTATCTGCCCTCAAGAGAAGACGTATCAGCATGAAAATGTCATAGATCTGATGCTGGCTGGGGAGAGAGATGGAAGGAGGATGCTGCCTCTCTGAACCATTAGCATATCTTTGTATTTTGTACTCAAACTAACCTCGTAGGTTTGTTTTTCTACCAGCTCGGGTCAGTTTGTTTTTCTGCTGTAGGAACTAAATAGCTCAGGATTCGTAGTAGAGAATCACAGTATAGTATCACAACTTCCCCTTTTTCTATGTCAAACCATGATGTGTTTCAAGGCTAGCTAAATTACTGTTTGTTAATGTGAAGCATTTTTCAGAGGTGAGATTGTAGTTTAAGGGTTTTCGATACATATTTCACATATTTTAAGCATTTTGTTTTGCTTAAGTCTACTTAAATTTTTTTAAACCTTTATTGTGATATGTAACATCCATAAAGAAAAGTATACAAAAAACATGCACACGTATTCACATACATCCAGGAATTATTGTGAAGCAAATACCCAGATACCACAACCTAGTTCAAGAACTAGAGCATTATCAGCATCCCAGAAGCCACCCTTTCTCCCTAACAAAAGTGTCTAGCATCACGACTTTTATGGTAATCATTTGCTTTTCTTTATAGATTTGCTGTTGAAGCCTGTATCTGTAAACACGAGTTTAATTTGTTCATTTTCTTCTCTTCTATCACCATGGAATAGTAAAAGATAAACTTTTTTTTTTTGAGACAGAATCTCACTCTGTCCCAGGCTGGAGTGCAGTGGCATGCTCTGGGTGGCACTCGCTGCAGCCTCCACCTCCCGAGCTCAAGCGATTCTCCTGCCTCAGCCTCCTGAGTAACTAGGATTACAGGCGCGTGCCACCATGCCTGGCTAATTTTTGTATTTTTAGTAGAGACGGGGTTTCACCATGTTGGCCAGGCTGGTCTCAATCTCCTGACCTTGTGATCCACCTGCTTCGGCCTCCCAAAGTGCTGGGATTACAGGCATGAGCCACAGTGCCCAGCTCTACTTACTTTAAAATTTGTGCGATACCTGGTATCTTCTAATTTATGGAGCTACTGTGGATCTGATTCTGTTGTATTATTTCTGTTATTCTTTTGTTCATATTATCTGTCACATATCTGTTTATCTTCTGTAGTGTGTCAGGCATTGTTTTTGCAGAATTATTTTGGGAAATAATTTGAGTTCAAAAATGGTATCACCTAACAGTTTTTGTTTCTCTCTTTTTTTTTTTTTCTTTTTTTTTTTTTTTTGAGATGGAGCTTTGTTCTCGTTGCCCAGGCTGGAGTGCAGTGGCACAGTCTCGGCTCACTGCAACCTCAGCCTCCCAAAGTAGCTGGGATTACAGGTGCCCGCCACCACGCCCCGCTAATTTTTTTATATTTTTAGTTGAGACAGGGTTTCACCATGTTGGCCAGGCTGGTCTCGAACTCCTGACCTCAGGTGATCCACCCGTCTCGGCCTCCCAAAGTGCTGGGATTACAGATGTGAGCCACCACACCTGGCCTGTTTGTTTCTTTTTGTCACATTTTTTGTGAGAAAGTTGGCACTGGCTATCCAGGAGTATTTTAATCCGTTTTAAAGATTCTGATGACTGGAATTTGAGCTGCATTCTTCTCGGGCCTTTTCTGGCTCACTCGAAATCGGAGTGTATGTTCTTTTGGTATGCCAACCCAAAGCAAAGGGTTTCGCTAGAACTCCCCTCAACCACCACAGATCTTCCATACAAAGCTTTGTTACCTCAGGCCTGAGTAGCTGTCGAAAGCCTCAGAAAGCCTCACCAAGCAGCATAGATCCTGAGGGAAAAACCTGATTCCAGAGTTATCTTTTCTGGCCGTTGTTCTCCCCCGGACCAGTAATTACTGTCTTGTAGTTCTCTGGTGCCTTCAAAAGGTGTGTGCTTTTTGTAATTCATTCAGCTATTCTAGTTTTCCTCAGGAGGTGAGCTAGTCTCATTTACCTAAGTCCACCAATGCTGAAAGTAGAGTTCTGCTCTTTTTCAAGCAGAGTACAGAGTTGGAACTCATACTGTGTTCTTGATTCAGCTTTCTATAGCAGTGCCACAAGGTCAACAGTGTGTAAGACTTTAAGTGAAATTAAGATAAATCAAGATGAGTATTTGATACTTTAATCCAGCTTTCTTTTTTTTTAAGACAAGGTCTCACTCTGTCACCCAGGCTGGAGTGCAGTGATGCGGTCATGGCTCACTGCAGCCTCGAACTGCCAGGCAAAGGCGATCCTCCCACCTCAGCCTCCTGAGTAGCTGGGACGACAGGCTTGCACCACCAGGCCTGGCTAACTTTTTGTAGAGATGGGGTTTTGCCATGTTGCCCTGGCCAGTCTTGGAACTCCTGGGCTCAAGCGATCTACCCACTTCAGCAGGTATTTTTAAATTTTAGTTTGTTGACAGGGTTTTGTAGAGAAGTATCTATTTATTTTTGTACCATCATGGAACATTCTTTACAAGTATGGCAGTCAATCATTTCTGTACATTTCCTTGTTCCACGTAAGTCTTAGGACAGTGGAACATTTTATTGTGGCAAAGTCAGAAGGTCTCCTCAGAAAAAAGGTTTAAAGCATAGAGTAGAATTGGCTAGAAAATATGTCACCTATTTGGGAGCAAGTCTCAAAAGACGAGGTAGATTCAGAACTTCCTTGACAGAAGCCTGTAAAATTTATGAACCACCACTCTAGTTGACGTTCAGAAGTCAGTAGGAGTATTTTTCTTAGGATTGCCCTAATGAAGGGAGGGTTAGGTGCAGGCTATTTGTAAGTTTTAAGGCAGAGCTTTTCAGTTGCTTATTATGGGCAGATGTTTTATGGATCCTCTAAAATTTGTAGTTTTGAATAATTTCTCTAAGGCATTGGTAAGGACCTTTTCCCTTTTAAACATTTGTGATTGGCATGTGATCCGTAACGAGCAGGTGTACACATCACTGATGTTCTGTGCATTTAAGCTCCCCATGAACTAGTGGCTCACGCCTGTAATCTCAGAACTTTGTGAGGCTAAGGTGGGTGGATTGCCTAAGCTCAGCAGTTTGAGAGCAACCTGGGCCGCATGGCAAAACCCCGTCTCTAGTAAAAATACAAAAATTGGCCAGGCGTGGTGGCGGGCCCCTGTAGTCCCAGCTACTCAGGAGGCTGAGGAACAAGAATCTCTTGAATCTGGGAGGTGGAGGTTGCAGTGAGCTGAGATCGTACTACTGCCCTCCAACCTGGGTAACAGAGTGAGACCCCATCTCTGAATAAATAAATAAATAAGTACCACCAGAACTTTAGATACATGTGTTTTATTTTTATTTTTAACCAAACAGGATCTGCCCAATAACATGATCCATCAGGTGCCAATTAAATCCCTCCCTCAAGAATGGCTTTGGTGTGAAACGTGGTGTGATGATGCCTCTAAGAAAAGGGCAAAAACCATTGATTTGGTAAGCTGTGTGTGGTGCTTCTGCATGTTCATCCAGTGGATGTATGAGCGAATCATGATTAATGATTTTTATTTAGATTCTTAAATTTCAGAATTTCCTAGGTTCTTATTTAGACTTTCTCTGTAATTGTATAGTTTGTCAGGGCTATAATTATCTTAGAGAATATTCTTATAAATATTCTTATCTTATAGAATAAGTATAGTTTGTTGTATAGTAAGTATAAGTATTTGGTTTTTCAGGGCTATTCTTACAGAATATTCTTACCCTATAGAATACTTCAGTGGTTTTATTTCCCCACTTAGGTTAGGAAACCAAACCCCTGAGCACTTAATGGGACTGTTCCCACGACTTACAATCTGCTGAGCCACTCCTTGGCTTCCAGTTGATCTCTGCGCCTTGTAATTTTTCCAAATGGACTTTTACTTTTTCTGCCTTCCAGTAGCCACTCACACATTCTTTGCAGATGTAAATGCAGCTTTACATAGCGCACTACCATATTGCTTCCGGTGGTGTATCATTTGGTTCCTTACAATTGTGTTTTTGTCTAGTTAGGACTTGTAACCCAAGAACCTTTGAATTCTCTATGATGTGGCCTTTCTTCAACTCAGCTGAAGTGTGTTCTTTTGGTTTTCACAGTGTAATAATCCAATGACCAAAGAGCCCAAACTGGAAGCAGCCGTGCGAATTGTCCCAGAGTGGCAGGACTACGACCAAGAGATCAAACAGCTCCAGCTCCGCTTTCAGAAGGAGAAGGAAACGGGAACGCTGTACAAAGAGAAGACAGAAGAACCTAGCCGAGAAGGTAAACACAAACCGCTGGCTTTGGGACAGTACTTCTTTCCATTTATGATTTGTTTGTTGTAAAGACAATAGAATAATGGATAAAAGGAAGAGAAAAATCTCCTATTGATTCTTCCATTCTGACATCGACCGGTGTATATTTTTCATTTTCCTTTTATGTTGGTCTTCTAAACAGTATTTAGTAATGCAATTGCTTTTTTTTTTTTTCCATTTTTCTGGTGAGGAGGAGAAAGGGATTTTAATTATGATTATAGTTATTTAAGTTCATGAGTTTTGTGATACATAAACCAAACCTTTTGTGGAGTTCTTGTCAGATTCCTTGTTTTTTTCATTAAATCTGTCAGTGTACTAGTGAATGAATAAATTTAGATCAAGACAAATATGTATTTGAAAAAACTATTCTTTTTTTTTTAAGACAGAGTCTCACTCTGTTGCCCAGGCTGGAGTGCAGTGGCATGATCTTGGCTCACTGCAACCTCCACCTCCCAGGTTCACGCACTTCTCATGCCTCAGCCTCCCAAGTAGCTGGAATTATAGGCATGCACCACCATGCCCAGCTAACTTTTTATTTATTTTTTATTTTTTGTATTTTTAGTAGAGACAGGGTTTCACCATGTTGCCCAGGCTGGTCTTGAACTCCTGACTCAAGTGATCCACCCACCTCAGCCTCCCAAAGTGCTGGGATTACAGACGTGAGCTACTGCGCCTGGCCGAAAAAAGTATTCTTTAAAACAAGCATGTTGGGATGGAGATGGAATGCTTGTATTTAATTTAGCGTTAAGTCTTTTAATGTTTTTCCCTGTTGTGTGTGTCTTGAATAATAGCTACTTGAAAAAATCATTAGAATACAAAAGTGACTTAAAATATTAATAAGCTGGGCTCTAGATTTAAGAAAAAATTTAAACGTATTTACTTTTAAACTGTCACATAATAATTGTACATATTTGTGGAGTCCATAGTGATGTTTTGATATGTCGATGGGCTCTGGATTTTTTAGATTTATTCTGCTTTAGACGAATTCTAAAAGAGTGCTGGGCGCAGTGGCTCATGCCTGTAATCCGAGTCTCTCAGGAGGCTGAGGTGGGAGGATTGCTTGAGCCTGGGAGGTCAGGGTTGCAGTGAGCGACTGCACTCCAGCCTAGGTAACAGAGAGAACCTGTGACCGAGCAAGACCCTGTCTCAAAATAAAAATATCCAGAACATGGATCTTGAGTGATTTGCCTGTGTATCCCTCAGACTGTACTATGATACTGAATATCACAGCTGGACGGTTATATAGTAACCATAACAATAATTAGTTCAGAGTCATCAGTAAAACCCTGAGAATTTCCACAGATAAATGGGCAAAGAATGTGGACACACTGTTCAAGTAAGAGGAAGCACAAATCATAAATGAATTTGAGGAAACTAATCAAATTAAAGCGCTCTGTCACTAGTATCTGCGACGTGGAAGAAAACAGACATAGTGATAATGCCATTTGTTTGGGAGATGGTGACGAAACTGTTGTGGATCTACCTTGATGAAGCTTTGTGCATTCGAATCGCCCTTGTTGAAAAGCAGTACACCTACCATTAGAAGCCTTCAAGGCGTTATACCCTCAGTAATTACTCTCTTGAGAATATATCTTAAAGAAATAATCAAGTTATATACATGAAAAAAATTTATTTTACTATTACTTGTAAGCCAAAAGCATTAAAAACAGTTTAAACATCCAAGAATCAGCTACACTGATACACAGAAAATGTTTAGATGCTATTAAATGATAAAAGAAAAATCCCGACTAAAAAAATGCATGCATGTTTACTGAAAGTAAATATTGTATTTGTAAAAACAAGTCAGTTGGCAGGGCGTGGTGGCTCACGCCTGTAGTCCCAGCACTTTGGGAGGCCGAGACGGGCGGATCACGAGGTCAGGAGATCGAGATCATCCTGGCTAACACGGTGAAACCCCGTCTCTACTAAAAAAATACAAAAAAAAAAAAAAACTAGCCGGGCGTGGTGGCAGCGCCTGTAGTCCCAGGTACTCGGGAGGCTGAGGCAGGAGAAACGGCGTGAACCCGGGAGGCGGAGCTTGCAGTGAGCTGAGATCCGGCCACTGCACTCCAGTCTGGGCGACAGAGCGAGACTCCGTCTCAAAAAAAAAAAAAAAAAAAAAAAAACCAATTCAGTTGGAGTGGGGTTTACAGATAGTTTCCATTTTTAAAAAATCCTTAATTTAGTTTTTGCTTTCAAAATACAGTACAAAAACACAAATCCCAAAGATGTAGTAAGTGAGATAAGATGGAGGTGGAGGTACAAAGAGGAGGTTCCGGCGATGAAAAATGCCCACTCAGTGGTGTTTGTAATTTGAAGATCATCTGTTTTCTTTTCTGTGGTTCTCCTTTTCCTTAGGTCCTCAGAAACATGAAGAATTATGATCTCTGGAGAAGGACAGGAAATTACCCTGTTTGAAAAACAGTTTTTATACTAAATATTAGTTTTTTCTGATCTGTCTATACAACTGCTGATAAACTGGCTGGGCAAGAGTGCCACACCTTTTGATTCTGAGCATTTGATTCTGACTTCTGCACTCTGGTGGCCGCTGGATCTTTGGGATTAAAGCCCTGTTGGAATTGTACCTCAGAGGAAGACCAAGTGGCTGATCTTCTGGACTCTGTAAAGAGCATTCTTCTAGCCAGAGGGTGGAACGGCAGCAGCAACTGGAAGAAAATGGGTTTTTTGGTGCCCACACCCAAGAGCACACACATGCTGCGGTGTCTCAGAAAGCAGGGCCAGCTAAAGCCGACATGTTCTTCCTTACCTCAGTTTACCTGCAGCCTGCGCTGCACTGCAGATGCCCATCCTCCCCAGGGTCTGGCCGGCAGAAGCTCTGTCCAAGGTCCACACATCTCCAGGTTGATGCCAACATGCTCCTTGTGCCCTCCCCACTTTCTCTTCCCACGCATTAGGTGCATTGTTTAACTGAAATCCAACCGACAATTGTGTGTCAAGGCTGGTTCGGTGCAGTGGCTGGGCAAATTAATTTTGGGCCGGGATGGCGGTGCGTTGCAGTGAGGGTAGGGAAAATATCAGGAGTAGGAACGTTCCGGGGGTTATGGGAAGGGAAGGAAGACCAGAACTGGCCATCCTCTTTTATAATCCATTAGTAGCGCCATGGCTCATTTGAAATGAAAATGTTACACTTATTCCCCACCCAACCACAGTGAACTTTCTAGGAAATTGTTTTGAAAACAAATTTTATATCTGTGAAAGTCTTTGCTTTTTCTTTCCACTTTCTAGAAAAGTCTGTTACCAGTTTCCTTACTGGATACAGCCATACTCAGCCTCCCTCGTATCCAGCCCGTCAGGATCAGGGTCAGGCTCCCTCAAGACGAGCATCGTATTGTCTGCCCTCTCCTGCGCGGGATTTTCTCTCAGACCCAGGGGACATTGCCTTGGACTTTCCTCTACAAACGCCCTCAGATCTAAGACCAGGACTGATTCTGCTTATGGAACGTGTGGCTTTCTGTCCTGTTTTCCTTTTATTTGAGCACTGCAGGTTGCCTTTGGCGCCCACAGCAGTTCTGTCTTCATGTCTCTGCGTCATGAAGCCGCATTTGCCTTTAGTCCCTGCTTTGTGTGTCTTCACTTCCACAGCCAGTGTTGCCCCTCGGGGCAGCCTGTGCTGGTGAACGGGCTGTCGAGTCTTGGGTATGTTGTTGGCCTGAGTGGGCGTGAGGCCCCCGCATCTGACTCCATCTGCCAGGCTGCCGGGCACAGCAGCACTGGCAGAGACAGGCACGCTCTGTCTTCCAATGTGCACCAGCCTTTTCTTACATATTTTGCCTGTTTTTAAAAAATAGGAGAGGGTGCAGATGGATAGCTGTGCCCTCACCCTTCTAAGCCAGGTAATATATTGATGTGCAGACTTTTTAAGAAATCTTAAGTTTTATCACAAATATCAGGTAATTTATTTTTTCCATTTTCAAATACAAAAGTTAGCCTAGGAAGCCTCCCAGTCATCCCGAAGGACCTTTTGACTTTGCTTTTATAATTCAAGAAAAAATTGAGGGGATTAATGGGTACAATGAAAACAAAACAAAACAAAAATTAAGGAGAGGAGAGCTCAAAAAAGGATAAGAGACTGAAAAGGCACCTCAGAATGGCTGCTGTGGGCAGAGTCTGTGGCATGACTTTTCCCGCCCTGCCCCTCTGGTCAGAGCAGCTGAGAGATGGAATCAGTGAGATTAAAAAACTTTTGTTTGGCCAGGCGCGGTGGCTCACGCCTGTAATCCCAGCACTTTGGGTGGCCGAGGCTGGTGGATCATAAGGTCAGGAGTTCAAGACCAGCCTGGCCAATATGGTGAAACACCCTCTCTACTAAAAATACAAAAATTAGCCGGGTGTGGTGGCTCACGCCTGTATTCCTAGCTACTCAGGAGGCAGAGACAGGAGAATCGCTTGAACCCAGGAGGCAGAGGTCGCAGTGAGCTGAGATCGCACCACTGCATTCCAGTCTGGGTGACAGAACAAAACTCCGTCTCAGAAAACAAACAAAAAAAACCTTTTGTTCAAGCTGCATCTTCATATTGAATGAAGCATTCAGAGAGGTGGCTGCTGCTGTCCACATCTGTGGGCAGAAGGGTGCCTTTTCCCGGTTTATCGTCCAGGAGGTTGAACGGGAAATACTCAAATCGCTGAGGTGGATGTTTTCCAGATGCTGGCCCCCATGGCACCTTTCCCCATGTCTTTCTACCAAGCCTCTTATGTTTGTTCTATGCAAGGAAGACAAAGAGTAGACCATGTTCTCTGTGTGCTGTGTGTGTCCTGGTGTCACTCATTGCCTCTTCTCTGTCACCACCCTGACAAAAGTCAGCTGAATAGTTGACTCTGAATAATGCAAGACCCAGCTTACTTCCAGAATGGTCCAGGACCCTCCTCCTCCTGCCAGTTTCTTTTTTGGTTCATGTGGCATAGTCATCTTTCAAAATTAACTGAATGCCCCAGAAAATGATGTTACCACTAAAATATTGTCTCCAAGAAGGCATACTGTAACGGAAAAGATAGGTAAGAGATTTTTTCCCCAAGAAGTAAGAATTGATTGTGTTGAATGTTCAAAGTCTGGAAACTGTTCACAGTATGTTGTTCTTAGCTATTATTTATATATAATGAATTATTTTCTCTCTCAATCATGCCATAGTGGAGACTTTTGTTTCTGAGTAAGTGACAGAGTAATATGAAATACTGTGATACGTCAGAGTGACATGCAGCACCATGAGCCTGTTTTTGTGTTCTGTGAACAGTGGCATTTGGTTGAGATCAAAGCCTGTCACAGCTGCTGCTGGGGGTGTGGGGATACGCCAGAGTCCTGTGTTTGGTTTTAGAAGTTTACTGAATGTTTCCCACATGGAGAGTAATGGATGGCATGTTAGTTTCTGTAAGAGTGATAAAGTTGTACATCTGTCATTGTTGCATTTCAAATTGAACACATAGATGCTTGCCTGTCTACTTGGGTGAATGCCTCTTGGGAGAGCACAGATTACATGCATGATGTATGTTAAGAAACAGATTCCAGCCAGGTACGGTGGCTTAAACCTGTAATCCCAGCACTTTGGGAAGCTGAGGCGGGCAGATTACGAGGTCAAGAGATTGAGACCATCCTGGCTAACATGGTGAAACCCCGTCTCTACTAAAAATACAAAAATTAGCTGGGCATGGTGACACACGCCTGTAGTCCTAGTTATTCGGGAGGCTGAGGCAGGAGAATCACTTGAACCCAGAAGGCAGAGATTGCAGTGAGCCAAGATCGCGCCACTGCACTCCAGCCTGGTGATAGAGCGAGACGCCGTCTAAAAAAAAATTAAATTAAAAAAAAAAAAAGCGGTTTCCATAAATGGAGCTTGATTTGCTCGGCTGTCCTTAAGCCCTCATGGGTTTTGTTTGTTTGTTTGTTTGTTTGAAAGAGTCTCATTCTGTCACCCAGGCTGGAGTGCAGTGGTGCGATCTTGGCTCACTGCAACCTCTGCCTCCCAAGTTCAAACAATTCTCCCGCCTCAGTCTCCCGAGTAGCTGGGATTACAGGTGCCTGCCACCATGCCCAGTTAATTTTTGTGTTTTTAGTAGAGACGGGTTTTACCATGTTGGTTGGCCAGGCTGGTCTCGAACTCCTGACCTCGGGTGATCCGCCCACCTTGGCCTCCCAAAGTGTTGGGATTACAGGTGTGAGCCACTACGTCCGGCCAAGCCCTCGTGTTCTGAACCTTGTCAAGGCTCTGCCTGAATGAGTTTTCATCTGATTGTGGGGACCAAGTCCCTGAGTAGAGGGCCAAGAGCTAGGGACAGGGGGAAGATCCTGGCCCAGGTGGTAGAGAGGAAAGAACTCCCAGAGTTTCCTTTAGCCAGGAAACCTACTCCACTGACCCCGTGACCTGGACAGTCAGATGCCACCCTGATAGTGACAAGTGTAAAATGACCCCCTTCCTCCCCCACCCTCCGGAAGTATAGTTAGATACTTGAAAGCAATCCTTTTCTAAAATTGCCATACCTAATTTGGCCTGAATGATTAAAAGAAATAACTCAAGAGTTACAAGGGAAAAAAGAAAAAGCGTTACAAGGGCATTCTAGTCTTTTTCTGAATAGAATATTAGTACTGTAGTATTGCATTTCATGGGAGGGGAAATGTGCTGGTAAAGCCACCTGATGGAAGCCTTCTCTTGGTAACAAAAATGGAGGGTGTATTATGTGCAGTTATTTAAATATTTGTATTCCGTTGTTGAGTGTGTTTTTTTCCCTCCCCCCCGAGACAGAGATTTGCTCCTGTTGCCCAGGCTGGAGTACAATGGTGTGATCTCGGCTCACTGCAACCTCTGCCTCCTGGGTTCAAGTGATCCTCCTGCCTCCACCTCCCAAGTGTAGCTGGGATTACAGGTGTGTGCCACCACGCCCGGCTAATTTTTACTTTTTTTTTTTTTTTTT
>NW_012102177.1:2023099-2027183 GCF_000951045.1 Mandrillus leucophaeus
TTTTTTTTTTTGAGACGGAGTCTCGCTCTGTTGCCCAGGCTGGAGTGCAGTGGCAAGATCTTAGCTCACTGCAGCCTCTGCCTCCCGGGATCAAGCGATCCCTCCTGACTCAGCCTCCTGAGTAGCTGGGATTACAGGTGCCCGCCACCTGCCTGGCTAATTTTTTGTATTTTTAGTAGAGACAAGGTTTTGCCGTGTTGACCAGGGTGGTCTCAAACTCCTGACCTCAAGTGATCCACCCACATTGCTCCCAAAGTGCTGGGATTACAGGCGTGAGCCACTGCGCCTGGCCCATTGTTGTGTAATTTTAATAATTAGTTTTTTAAGTACTTGATTTTATGGGCACATTTTTGTGGGATGATTGGAGTTAATCAAATATAGCTTGTCATGTGTGTAGTTTGGTAAGATAAACTTTTTTAAATTCATGTTTTCTCTGCCTTGAGGTAGTGAGGGAAAGATCTTAATCAGGATTTTGGTAATTACCTGAATTCAAACAAATGAGACATCATGAAGTTCAGTGGTGGTTGGTATTTCAGGGTATACACCTGAAATGCCTGGAGGATACAGATTTCTCGTTCATTCTTCGGTATTTCATTTCTCTGTATACAGAAATGACACTTCTGGGAGGCAGTAGTAGCAGGAAGTCTATGAATTGAGTAGAGGGTCCCTTCCCTCAGGCTCTCATTGATCAGTGACAATTTATAAAAACAAACTACAAGTCTGCGTGCGGCAAGCAGCCACCTGTTTCCTAGAAGGAGCCCATGAAGGTTAAACTCCATGGTCAGTGTTCGCAAGCGCCGGGCATGGTGGCTGCCGCTGTAATCCTAGCACCTTGGGAGACCTAGGCGGGTGGATCACCCGAGGCCAGGGGTTCGAGGATTTGCAAATGGTCCTCTCCTGAGTCTTTCCCAGATACTCAGCAGTGCAGGGGCCGGCCGGGGAAGGTTGCAGTGGGACAGGAGTGTACTGTGCGCCTTGCCTTACTTGTCACCTTTGAGATTTCCAGAGAAATGGGCGTAACAGCTCTTAACAACAACAACAAAAAGCAAAACACGTTCACCTAAGGTTGACAACAAAAGATGATCAAGTACCATGTTTTCCAGCCGACCAGTTATTCATGGTAATAACAAAAGAAAGGTGGGAAACTGTTAGAATTTTTAAGGAAACTACGTACTTTCTGTATGAATATCCAAATTTACTGTAATCCTGCTCCATTAAATGCAACATTGTTGTCAGGTGCTGCCCTTGCTTGGGAACAGCATTGGGCTTTTAAATGTCTGCAGAATCTCTGCACTCGAAGGGAACTGAGAAGGAACTTCGTGGTGCTGTAATGAAAAGAAGGTCTGCTCAACAATAAACTCTTCCTCTCTTCTCTGCGCCTGCGCAGTCCCCGGCGTTTGTGTTTAGGGAGGGCAGATTGGTAGACTGCAGAGTCCGACCCGTTCATCTAGCGGAAGCTGCAAACCCAATGGAGGAACGAGCGCTTTACCTGAGTCTTGTCTGCTGCTGGGGCTGGCTTCGGGTGGCAGCCAGTTCTTTGGAATCTGAGGATAGCACCCAGGTCCCCTCCAGGTCCTCAGCCTCTGGGAGCTGCCGCAGGCAGAACTCGGCAGGCTGGCATAACGGGTGGGTTGGGAGGGGGAACCTCAAGGCAAGAAGGTGTCATGAGACCCCTGGGCCCGTGGAGTTCCTTAGGCGGGTGGCATGGACTTTGCATTTTGCCAGTTCTCTGAGCTCCTACTCCAGGGTGGATATGCATGGAGGATGTAGGCTCTGTGTGATGATGGGGAGGGCGGGGAGGGGCGCCTGGTGCCTGTGAGGGCACAAGAGAGGGCCCTAAGGTGCAGGAGCAGGGACTTGCTGGTCAGGAAAACCTGCTACAAGGAGGTGGTGCTCAGGTTGCAGCCTGAGGACTAAGTAGGGCGATCCCTGTGGGCGAGGGGTGGGCAGAGAGGAGGAGCTTGAGCTAGTGTCATCGAGGGGGTTGCATGGAAGCCTGCTCATGGCCAGGAGAGGGGGAATGGGTTTGATCCTGGGGGCACAAGAAGGCCCCTGAGGGGTTTAAACTGGGTGCTGGCACGAAATGGGTTTCTTCTTGTAGTAAACTTTGCATTGGGGTCTGTAGCACATGTTGAAAAGGACATAAACATACACCTTGATAGATTTTCACAAAGTGAAAGCACTAGCGTATCTATCATCCAGATAAAGAAAAGGAAGTTGGAGTTTATTTTAACATTTAAACATCTGATTACCGTCTGACTTCCAGAAGGGCACAGCAGCTTGTATCAGACCAGCCTACGCCTGATCGTTACACGCACTATTGAAATGCACTGGAGCCTGCCGAGATACAGGCGAGAGGGAGGGGACCAGCCATCAGAAGAAGGGAAGCACATTGGGTCAGAGCCACATCTGAGGGGCTGTTCCTCATGTGGCTCGCAGGCAATGAAACAGAAGGTGGCAGTCGTACTAGGCCCAGGAGCCAAGTCACTTCAGGACATTCTTGGCAGCTGCACACTGGTGTGGGGGCACATCCCAGAAAGGAGGAAACCACAGAAGCCCCCAACTTTGCCTTGTATAGTCTCGTCAGGTTCTTGGCGGGTTCCTGTGTTGTACATAAACAGGGTAGAATTCCAAACGGAAAGCAACACTTGGAAGGCTGGAAAAGCTGAGCAGAGATTTCAGAAGATGTGCTGGGGAGAAGAAGTTTAGAGTTCATGTTTCATCATATTACAGGAATTTGGTAACTATTTCCGACTTTCCATTGAAAACCCAGGTTGTAGGCCTTAGGATTAGGACCACATCACAGAACTGAAATCTAGGGTCTAGGACAGAGCAAAAGTATAAAATAGACCTACCTTCATAAAGCCTAAAATGAAGGCTTAACAGAACTCTACTAAAACAAAACAGTTTTTGTGGAAAAAAACTGAATCTAGAGTCTCTATATGTCATGCGCGTCCGTGTGAAGAGACCACCGAACAGGCTTTGTGTGAGCCACATGGCTGTTTATTCACCTGGGCGCAGGTGGGCTGAGTCCGAAAAGAGTCAGTGAAGGGAGATGAGGGTGGGGCCGTTTTATAGGATTTGGGAAGGTAAAGGAAAATTACAGTCAAAGGGGGGTTCTCTGGCGGGCAGGAGTGGGGATCACAAGGTGTTCAGTGGGGGAGCTTTTTGAGCCAGGATGAGCCAGGAAAAGGAATTTCACAAGATAATATCATCGCTTAAGGCAAGGACCGGCCATTTTCACTTCTTTTGTGGTGGAATATCATCGGTTAAGGCCAGGCAGGGCATTTGCACTTCTTTTGTGATTCTTCAGTTACTTCTGGCCATCTGGGCATACACGTGCAAGTCACAGGGGATGCGATGGCTTGGCTTGGGCTCGGAGGCCTGACAGTGTATTATTCAGAATGTCCAGTATATAACCACATCAGTAGGCATGAGAGGAAGTGGGAATATATGACATGTAATCAAGAAAAGAAATCAGGCTGGTGCGGTGGCACACACCTGTGACCCCAGGACTTTGGGAAGCCAAGGTGGATGGATCACTGGGGCCCAGGAGTTCGAGACCAGTCTGGGCAACATGGTGAAACCCCATCTCTACAAAAAACACAAAAAATTAGGCAGGCATGGTGGTGTGTGCCTGTAGTCCTAGCTACTCAGAAGGCTGAGGTGGGAAGATTATTTGAGCCTGGGAGGTTGAGGCTTCAGTGAGCTGTCATTGCACTCTAGCCTGGGTGACAGAGGGAGACCCTGTCTCAAAAAAAAAAACAAAATCGAACCACCCATAAATCAAGGTGTTGAAACCATTCAATAAAAATGTTAAAATAATTATAAACATTTTTCTTAGACATAAGTGGATGCTTTTTTTAATTGTCTTTACTTTTGATATGTCCTGAGTTTGTGTGTGTGTGTATATGTGTGTATATATATGTATTAATTGACGAAGATTGTGTATATTCAAGCTGTACAGTGTGATGATTTGCTACACATGTGCATTGTGTGATTATCACCACTGAGTTAGGACCCCATCCCCACCTGTGCTGCACATTAGATTTCCCAGAATTGATTTTTTTTTTTTTTTTTTTTT
>NW_012102177.1:2027233-2030622 GCF_000951045.1 Mandrillus leucophaeus
TCAGTGGGGGAGCTTTTTGAGCCAGGATGAGCCAGGAAAAGGAATTTCACAAGATAATATCATCGCTTAAGGCAAGGACCGGCCATTTTCACTTCTTTTGTGGTGGAATATCATCGGTTAAGGCCAGGCAGGGCATTTGCACTTCTTTTGTGATTCTTCAGTTACTTCTGGCCATCTGGGCATACACGTGCAAGTCACAGGGGATGCGATGGCTTGGCTTGGGCTCGGAGGCCTGACAGTGTATTATTCAGAATGTCCAGTATATAACCACATCAGTAGGCATGAGAGGAAGTGGGAATATATGACATGTAATCAAGAAAAGAAATCAGGCTGGTGCGGTGGCACACACCTGTGACCCCAGGACTTTGGGAAGCCAAGGTGGATGGATCACTGGGGCCCAGGAGTTCGAGACCAGTCTGGGCAACATGGTGAAACCCCATCTCTACAAAAAACACAAAAAATTAGGCAGGCATGGTGGTGTGTGCCTGTAGTCCTAGCTACTCAGAAGGCTGAGGTGGGAAGATTATTTGAGCCTGGGAGGTTGAGGCTTCAGTGAGCTGTCATTGCACTCTAGCCTGGGTGACAGAGGGAGACCCTGTCTCAAAAAAAAAAACAAAATCGAACCACCCATAAATCAAGGTGTTGAAACCATTCAATAAAAATGTTAAAATAATTATAAACATTTTTCTTAGACATAAGTGGATGCTTTTTTTAATTGTCTTTACTTTTGATATGTCCTGAGTTTGTGTGTGTGTGTATATGTGTGTATATATATGTATTAATTGACGAAGATTGTGTATATTCAAGCTGTACAGTGTGATGATTTGCTACACATGTGCATTGTGTGATTATCACCACTGAGTTAGGACCCCATCCCCACCTGTGCTGCACATTAGATTTCCCAGAATTGATTTTTTTTTTTTTTTTTTTTTTTTTTGAGATGGAGTCTCGCTCTGTCGCCCAGGCTGGAGTGGAGTGGTGTGATCTTGGCTCACTGCAACCTCCGCCTCCCAGATTCAAGCAATTCTCCTGCCTCAGCCTCCTGAGTAGCTGGGATTATGGGTATGTGCCACCATGCCCGGCTAATTTTTGTGTTTTTAGTAGAGACGGGGTTTCACCATGTTGTTCAGGCTGGTCTCAAACTGCTGACCTCGTGATCTGCCTGCCTCAGCCTCCCAAAGTGCTAGGGTTTAGAGGCATGAGCCTCCACGCCTGGCCTATTGCTCAGGCTTAAGTGCAATGTTGCAATCTGGCCTCACTGCAACCTCTACTTCCTGGGTTCAAGCAATTCTCCTGCCTCAGCCTTCCGAGTAGCTGGGATTACAGGCACCTGCCACTGCACCTGGCTAATTTTTGTATTTTTAGTAGAGATTAACCATGTTGGTCAGGCTGATCTGAAACTCCTGACCTCAGGCAGTCCGCCCACCTTGACCTCCCAAAGTGCGAGGATTACAGGCATGAACCACCACGCCCAGTCCCCACAGAACTTGTCTTTAAACGGAGAGTTTGTGCTCTTTGATCAGCATCTCATTTCCCCATTTGCAGAAGAAAAAGTCAGTGAACTTGAAGACGGGTTAATAGAAAGTATCTGAATTGAAAAACAAAGAGGAAGAAGAGATTGAAAAAGAGTAAGTGAGCAGAGACTCAACTGTGAGACAGTATAACAAATGCGTAATTAGAATCCCAGGAGAGGAGAGAAAAATGTGGCAGAAAAGAAAAAAAATACGGAGAAATATTGGCCAAAATTCTGTTTTTTAAAAATGTGGTTTTGACCCAGTTTTGAGGCCCTAGCTTTGAGGTCTTGGCTAGAGGCCAGTCAGTCCTCTAGAGCAGCCAATCAGGTTTACGCCCTGAACTACCTCCCTTCCTCAGGTCAAGCTCCAGGCCAGCACCCTGACACCCCCGGGCGGTGCCAGTCAACCTGCAACAGTCCGTGTGGCCCAGCCCCGCTGAGATTATTCCAGTCCACCTCAGTCTGCTGCCCCTGCCTCACCTGCCCCTTCCTGGGAAACCACAATCAGGGGTCTTGCCCACATTCCCCTGGTCCCGGTGCCCCATAACCAGTGGTCGCTTCCCCTGAGTGGCCCCGCGTGGAGTGCTGTTTCTCCCCAGGGAACTGAGCGCGCCATGTCAAATTTACCGTTTCTCTCTTGATCTGCATCTGGCCTCATCGGAATCACCAGTCCCTCCCCTCAAAAGCAGGATGAATATAAAGAAGACCACGCCTAGGTGCATCATAGTCAAAAGCTGAAAACTAAAGATAAAATCATGAAAAAGCAGTAGCCGGGGGGAAAAAACACCTGATGTGTAGGGGAAAATGACAGCTGACTTTCCACCAGGAACGGGGGAGTGACATCATAGAAGGCTGAAAGAAGAGCTAACATCCTACGTGCAGGGAAAATATTCCTCAAAAATGAACTTGGGGCCAGGCGCGGTGGCTCACATCTGTAATCCCAGCACTTTGGGAGGCCAAGGTGGATGGATCGCCTGAGGTCAGGAGTTTGAGACCAACCTGGCCAACATTGTGAAACCCCATCTGTACCAAAAGTACAAAAATTAACCAGGTGTGGTGGCAGGAACCTGTAATCTCAGCTACTCGGGAGGCTGGGGCAGGAGAAACGCTTGAACCCAGGAGGCGGAGGTTGCAGTGAGCCAAGATCATGCCATTGCACTGCAGCCTGGGTGACCGAGGGAGACTCCGTCTCAAAAAAAAAAAAAAAAAAGTTGGAATAAAAACATTTTGGAGTAACTGAATGCTGACAGAGTTCATTGTAGGAGGAAAGTACTACAAAAAAGTGCTAAAAAAAAAAAAAAAAAAGGCTCCCAGCGGGGGTGGTCCCAAGAGTTGGGGTTCAGTGTCCTCCAAGCCCTGGTCCTCTCCAATGGGCCTGGGTTCCACCCTGCCTGACCTGTTGTCCCCACCCTGAGGTTGGCTTCAATGCTAAGGAAGCCCACAGTATTGTGGAAGAGTGTGTAGATGGGGTTTCAGCTGGTGAAGATTATAATCACAACGATATCCACCAAGCATAGTGGAACAATCCTTAACACATCTGGTTAAGTTGGGAAAAGCTTGTAAATATATTGTGACCTGTGCAGTGGTCCAGAAGAGCACACATGACTTTCAAACAGCCAGCTCCTGTTTTTGGAATACCACATCTGATGGAACCTGTACCGTAAGATGGGAGAACCAGACCATGAACTGTATTGTCAACATTTTTGCCATTGCTATTGTTCTGTAACTGACTAAAAATGTTGGGCTAAAGCCATTAATTTAAGAATTAGTGTATCCTGGCCGGGCGCGGTGGCTCAGGCCTGTAATCCCAGCACTTTGGGAGGCCGAGGCGGGTGGATCACGAGGTCAGGAGATCGAGACCATCCTGGCTAACATG
>NW_012102177.1:2031407-2035902 GCF_000951045.1 Mandrillus leucophaeus
GGAGTTTCACCGTGTTAGCCAGGATGGTCTCGATCTCCTGACCTTGTGATCCGCCCATCTCGGCCTCCCAAAGTGCTGGGATTACAGGCTTGAGCCACCGCGCCCGGCGACATATTGTATCTACTACTTTTCATTTATATTTATTTATTTTTGAGACAGAGTCTTGCCCTGTTGCCCAGGCTGGAGTGCAGTGGACGATCTCAGCTCACTGCAACCTCTGCCTCCCGGGCTCAAACAATTCTCCTGCTTCAGCCTCCCAAGTAGCTGGGATTACAGGCACCCGCCACTGCACCTAGCTAAGTTTTGTATTTTTAGTATAGACAGGGTTTCACCATGTTGGCCAGGCTGGTCTCGAACTCCTGACCTCAAATGATCCCCCCGCCTCAGCCTCCCAAAGGGCTGGGATTAAAGACATGAGCCACTGCATCTAGCCTTGTGTCTACCACTTTTTAAAAGACAGTTTTACGTAGCAATTTTGCATATGAATGCAGTTGTATGTCTCTTCAGGTGCTTTAAGCTGCGTGTAAGAGGAAGCCCTGCTCGGGCTGGCATACCCACTCAGAAAATATTCTAATGCTAACACATCAGAAGCCAGAGCGAGGATGGTCGTCTGTCTGAAAGGTTCAGGTGTTCCGAGATGTCCTTAGGTCTCAGGTTCTTCCTGCCTCCCTGCCCCATCATCCATAGCATCAGCTCTGTGTTAGGATGGCTGCCCGCAGCATGCGGCGCTACATGCCCGCTTGTCCGCATGGTGGGAGGACCTGGCTTCCCACAGTGATGACCCTGGATTTAGTGTCAGGAGAGACCTTTCCCGAAGACTGGGCAAACCTCTCCTGTTCCAGAGCCCGCCACTGGGCACAAACCAAGCCTGCCCCCTTGAACTGAGGCTAATTACTCAGCCTCATTACTGCTATTTCAAGTGGGCTGGGAGAGGGGTGTGGCTTTAGCATGTCCATCACAGTGTGCACCACCAAAGTTCAAAAAGTCAAGTAGTGCTTAAAAATATCAATGAGCCGGCCAGGCGCGGTGGCTCATGCCTGTAATCCCAGCACTTTGGGAGGCCGAGGTGGGTGGATCACTTGAGGTCAGGAGTTCCAGACCAGTGTGGCCAACATGGTGAAACCTCATCTCTACTAAAAATACACAATTTAGCCAGGCTTGGTGGCGTGCGTCTATAGTCCCAGCTACTTGGTAGGCTAAGGCAGGAGAATTAATTGGACCCGGGAGGTGGAGGTTGCACTGAGCCGAGATCACGCCTTTGCACTCCAGCCTGGGCAACAAGAGCGAAACTCCATCTCAAAAAAAAAAAAAAGAAAGAAAGAAAGAAGGAAAGAAAAAAATATATCTCAATGAGTCTGGGCGCTGTGGCTCACATCTGCAATCCCAGCATTTTGGGAGGCCAGGGAGAGCAGATCAGTAAAGCCCAGAAGTTTGAGACCAACCTGGGCAACATAGCAAGACCCTGTCTCTATTTTTTAAAAGTTACACACACACACACACACACACACACCCCCCCCAGCAAATTGCTGACCCACTGTGTTTCATCTAGAGGCAAATATTTTTCAACTCTTTATGCTATTTTTCCCAGGATTCCCCTCCAAGTTTCTCAAGCATATCCTCCTATCCTCCTGCACTACCACTGCTTGATACCTAGTGTGGAGACTGAGGACTCCCTCCGCTCCCCTACAGCTGCATCTCCCGCCTCCCCACTTCCCCTCCTACGGCATCAAGCTTAGGAGCCATTATGACTGGGATTGTGTTCCCCTACATATGTTGAAGCCCCAAGCCCCCATGTGACTGTATTCAGGGGTAGGGCTTTTAAAGAGGTAGTTACACTTAAATAAAGTCATAAGGGACCATATGAGAGGAAGAGACACTGGGCGTGGGTGTACACAGAGAAGGGCCACGTCAGGATACAGGGAGAAGACAGAAGATGGCCGGCTGCAAGTCAAGGAGAGCAGCCCCGGGGGAAAACAACCCTGCCAGCACATTGATCGTGGGCCTCCAGCCTCCAGAACTGCGCGCAAGTCAGCGTCTGCTGTTTACGCCTCCCCGTCTGTGGTATTTTGTTATGGCAGTCCTAGGAGACTAATACAGTGTTAATCATTAGTAATTATTAGACAAATACAGTATCAATTTGGCTAAATCAATAGTGATTTAATAATTCTAATTATGCAAATGTTGTTTGCTGCTGAAACAAGCTGTATACTGCAACTTTTTTCCTTTCTGGAATAACTTATTTTGTTTTAACCAGAGGGTAAAATCTCTCTGTCTTTGTCTCTCTCTCTTTTGTGTCTAGTTTTCTTTTTTTCTTCTTTTTTTCTTTTGAGACAGAGTCTCACTCTGTTGCCCAGGCTGGAGTGCAGTGGCACAATCTCAGCTCACTGCAACCTCCGCCTCCTGAGTTCAAGCGATTCTCCTGTCTCAGCCTCCTGAGAAGCTGGGATTCTCAGCCTCCCGAGAAGCTGGGATTACAGGCGTGCCATCATACCCAGCTAATTTTTATATTTTTAGTAGAGACGGGGTTTCACCATGTTGGTCAGGCTGGTCTCAAACTCCTGATCTCAAGTGATCCACGCGCCTTGGACTCCCAAAGTGCTGGGATTACAGGAGTGAGCCACCACACAGGGCCTCGAGTCCAGTTTTCTATGTATCAGTTTTTCCCCCAAGAGGTCCAACAGCAAATGCCTTTCTATCTTCTTCCCGACTCCGCACCTCAAATCCACAGTTTGTGCCTGCCACCCTCCATCCTCAGGTGGGCCCCATTCTGGCCGGTGAGCTCGAGGCCAGGGTTCTACTGCCCCTCCCCAGCCCACCCTTCTGTTTGCCTCTCCCTGGTGGAACCTGTGTTCTGGGTTCAACGGCTTCTTCTCTTTTAGCTTCCCACCTTGTTTTCCCAAAGGACATCCTTTGTGAACAAGAATGCACGGCAGGTGTCTTGGAGTCCTTGCACACCTGAAGATGTTTTAAGTCCCCCTGACACTTGGCTGAAAATGAAATTTGAGGCTGGGAGTTATATTCCTACATTATTGTTGAGGATTTTCAGTTGTTTCTACTTTTTCATATTATCAAGGCTGTGTTAGGTGCTACCTATTTCACTTTATTTTTTATTGGAAGAGACAAGGTCTGGCTCTGTAGCCCAGGCTGGAGCGCAGTGGGACCATCACAGCTCACTGTAATCGCTAACTCCTGGGCTCAAGTGATCCTCCTGCCTCAGCCTGCCGAAGCACAGGGACTACAGGTGCACACCACGATGCCCAGCCTAGTGCTTTTTTTTTTTTTTTTTTAAACAGCTAAACCAATTTTCTAGGATAAAGTCCTAAATGGGTCAAAGGTTGACACATTTTTAAAGGTTTAAAACAATACATGTTGCATGATGCCTTCCAGCACCACCCTATTTGAGTGCCTTTGTTTTGTGCTGTTTTTGTATTTCCATCAGACCTGAATATCAACACTTTAAAAAGTTGTTCGCCAGCTTGATGACGAAAATGCTGTTTAGAGAGCTGGCTCTAGGAGGGTGGGAGGTGCCGTTGTAGCAGGACGAGCCGTAGACAAAACTCCTCAGACACCGGATTAAAGAAGGAAGAGGTTTTTTATTCGGCCGGGAGCGTCGGCAGACTCGCGTCTTAAGAACCAAGCTCCCCGAGAAATACTTGGCCTTTTTAAAGGCGTACAACTTTAAGGGATCCACGTGAAAGGGCCGTGACAAATCGAGCAAGCGTGGGAAACGTGACTGCGGGCTACATGCATCAGCTAACAGAAAGTTTTACAATGCTTTTTTCATACAGTGTCTGGAATTTACAGATAACACAAGTAGTTTAGGCCAGGGGTTGATGTTATTCTTATTACTTTGTTTAACTCCTAGGGCCGGGTGGTGGTGCCAAGGTTGTCTGGCTATTTATCTTACTTTTGTTTCTCTCTCACTTTCCTCCTGTCTTGTGAACTAGGCAAGGTGGGGGGATGCGGGCAGCAGGAGTAGTACTGGTCTCCTTCCTTACCGTGAGGTATGAGGCAGGACCTGGGCCTGCTCCCACCTTCCTTGCCAGCTCCAGGAGATGGACGCCGGCCTGCCGGTCTCTGCTGTGCTCCCAGGGCTGGCGAGAGGACGAAGCAGGGCAGGTGCTGGAGGCAGTCTCCCCCCAGGGGTCCCCGGCATGCTGTGCTTCCTGTTATCGCTCTGTGAAAGTATACTTACCAACATGAAGATGGGCGTAAACCTAAGCTCTACACATGACCCCAGAGGGAATTCCAGGGTGAAAATGTAGCTCAGCCCGCCCTGGCCATGGAACCCTGGATAAGTCACGGTGGCAGCCAGGTATTACAAATAAAGCTGTCGCCGGGCGCGGTGGCTCAAGCCTGTAATCCCAGCACTTTGGGAGGCCGAGGCGGGTGGATCACGAGGTCAGGAGATGGAGACCAGCCTGGCTAACACGGTGAAACCCCGTCTCTACTAAAAAATACAAAAAACTAGCCGGGCGAGGTGGCGGGCGCCTGT
>NW_012102177.1:2036036-2041879 GCF_000951045.1 Mandrillus leucophaeus
AAAAAAAAAAAAAAAAAAAAGCTGTCACAGACATTCATGTACAAGCCTTTGCATGGATGTGGATTTTCATTCCTCCTGGATACATATTTAGGAATGGGAAGGTGGGATTATATGAAAGGTAAATGTTTAACTTTTTAAAAGACTGCCCAGCTGATTTCCAAAAATAATTTTACCGTTTTTCATTTCCACCAGCAAGATATGAGACTCGCTGTTTTGCTGCACTTTTGCTTTTACAATTTTAGCCATTCTGGGGCTGGGCATGATGGCTCATGCCTGTAATCTCAGTGCCTGGGAGGCCAAGATGGGAGAATCCTTGAGGCCAGGAGTTGGAGAAGAACCTGGGCAACATAGCAACACCCTGTCTCTACAAAACAAAAATAAGTAAATAAAATAAAATGAAAAATTAGCCCACACAACTGTAGTCCTAGTGAGAGGAGAAGCCAGCTGGACTTCCTGGGTCGAGTGGGGACTTGGAGAACTTTTCTGTCTTATAAGAGGATTGTAAAATGCACCAACCAGCACTCTGTAGCTAGGATTGCAAAACACACCAATTAGTGCTCTGTAGCTAGCAAGAGGATTGTAAAATGCACCAATCAGTGCTCTGTAAAACACACCAATCAGCAGGATCCTAAAAGTAGCCAATCGCAGGGAGGGATTGAAAAAAGGACATTCGGATAGGACAGAAACAGAACATGGGTGGAGACAAGTAAGAATAAAAGCTGACCACCCCCCAAGCCAGCAGCAGCAACCTGCTCGGGTCCCCTTGCATATTCTGGAAGATTTGTTCTTTTGCTCTTCGCAATAAATCTTGCTGCTGCTCACTTTTTGGGTCCATGCCACTTTTAAGGGCTGTGCTGTAACACTCACCGCAAATACTGTGAAGATCTGCAGCTTCATTCTTGAAGTCAGCAAGACCATGAACCCCCAGTGGCAGGAACCAAACTCTGGATACCCTAGCTCCTCTGGAAGCTGAGGCGGGAGGATCACTTGAAACCAGAAGTTACAGGTTACCGCAAGTTTCTGTCACTGCACTCCAGCCTGGGCCACACAGTAAAACCCTGTCTCTTAAAATGAAAATTAGCCTTTCTAGTGGAGATACAGTGGTATCTTATAGAAGTTTTTGTTTTCATTGAAGTTTTAATCTGCATTTCCCTAATGATAGTGAGACTATTTTTTCACGTCCTCATTTGCCATCTGTAGAGCATCTCTGGTGAAGTCTCTGTTCAAAATTTTGTCCTTTTAAAAAAATTGAACTGGCCGGGCTTGGTGGCTCACGTTTGTAATCCCAGGACTTTGGGAGGCCAAGGTGGGTGGATCACTTGAGGTCAGAAGTTTGAGACCAGCCTGGCCAACATGATGAAACCCCATCTCTACTAAAAATACAAAAATCGGCCAGGTGTGGTGACACGTACCTGTAATCCCAGCTACTTGGGGGGCTCAGGCAGGAGAATCGCTTGAACCTGGGAGGCAAGGAGGTTGCAGTGAGCCAAGATGGCACCACTGCACTCCAGCCTGAGTAACAGAGAGAAACTCTTTCAAAAAAAAAAAAAAAAATTAAACTGTTTGTCTTACTATGTTATAATAGCTGTATATATGTATTCTAGATACAAGTATATGTTTTGGAAATAATTTCCATTTGTGGCTTGCTTTTTCATTTTTGTAATTTTTTTTTTTTTTTTTTGAGACGGAGTCTCGCTGTGTTGCCCAGGCTGGAGTGCAGTGGCACAATCTCTGCTCACTGCAAGCTCCGCCTCCCAGGTTCACGCCATTCTCCTGCCTCAGCCTCCCGAGTAGCTGGGACTACAGGTACCCGCCACCACGCCTGGCTAATTTTTTGTATTTTTATAGAAACGGGGTTTCAGTGTATTAGCGAGGGTGGTCTCGATCTCCTGACCTCGTGATCCGCCTGCCTCGGCCTCCCAAAGTGCTGGGATTACAGGTGTGAGCCACCGTGCCCGGCCAACTAGTTGTTGGTCTGTAATCCCAGCACTTTGGGAGACTGAGGTGAATGAATCACCTGAGGTCAGGAGTTCGAGACCAGCCTGATCAATGTGGTGAAACCCCGTCTCTACTAAAAATACAAAAATTAACCGGCCATGGTGGCGTATGCCTGTAATCCCAGCTACTCGGGAGGCTGAGACAAGAGAATCGCTTGAACCTGGGAGGTGGAGGTTGCAGTGAGCTGAGATCGTGCCATAGCACTCCAGCCTGGGCAACAAGAGTGAAACTCTGTCTCAAAAAGATAAAGTAACTGTAACTTTTTCGGATGGCACCATCTTCCAGTAATTCGCCAAAATGACTAACACAGAAGGAGAGAAGAGAGGCCCCCGATATATTTTCTCTATGCCTTTTGGAAAACATGGAGTTGTTCCTTTGGTCACATGTATGTGAATCTATAAGAAAGGTGATATTGTAGACGTCGAGGGAAGGTACTGTTCAAAAAGGAATTCCCACAAGTGTTACCACGGCAAAACTGGAAGAGTTTACAGTGTTACCCAGCATGCTGTTGGCATTGTTGTAAACAAACACATTCGGGGCAAGATTCTTGCCAAGAGAATTAATGTGCAGCCGAGATAACTTCCTGAAATGCGTGAAGGAAAATGATCAGAAAAAGAAAGAAGCCAAAGAGAAAGGTGCCTGGGTTCAACTGAAGTGCCAGCCTGTTCCACCCAGAGAAGCACACTGTGTGAGAACCAGTGGGAAGGAGTGTGAGCCGCTGGAACCTATTCCCTATGGATTCAGGGCCTCGTAGGTGTTAACGAAACAAAACGACCTCTGGACTGTGAAAATGTTTCTCTTCATCGAGTCAAAGTGTGGTATCCTTTCCCCCAAAGAAATATTTAAAGCAAATTTTAATTGGATCCTAATTCATTCTGTAATGTCTTTACTCTCCAAATTTAATGTATTTCTTGCTGAAAGATGTGAGGTAGCTTATTGTGCAACAAATTACTCGACTGGTTAGAAAACGGTCAGACACCAGGCGCAGGGCGCAGTGGCCCACGCCTGTAATCCCAGCACTTTGGGAGGCTGTGGTGGATGGATCACATGGTGAAACCCCTGTCTCTACAAAAAATACAAAATTAGCCGGGTGTGGTGGTGGGCGCCTGTAACCCCAGCTGCTTGGGAGGCTGAGGCAGGAGAATCACTTGAACTGGAGAGACGGAGGTTGCAGTGAGCTAAGACTGCACTCCAGCCTGGGTGACAGAGCAAGACTCCATCTCAAAAACAAAAGAAAAAAAAAGAAAATGGCCAGATATTATTTATGAAACATTTTTACTGGTTTGAAAATAGTCCCTCATGGGTTCTATCATGGAAGAAATAATTTATAAAAATAAAATAACTATAGACTCACATGAAGTTGCAAAATCAGTACATAGAGTGCCATTACCCTTCCTCATCTTCCCTCAAGTGTTACTACTTATGTAACCGTAGTACAATAGCTAACTCAGGAAACTGACAGGCTACCATCCTGGTAATTAGACTTCAGGCCTCATTCAGCTTTCATCAGTTTTGATATGTACTCATTTGTGTGTGTGGTTCTCTGTGATTTAATCTCACGTATAGAATGACCGGACTGCCGCCACAATCAATATGGAAGTATTTCATCACCATGAAGAAATTCCCTGGGCTACCCTTTATAGTTGCACTCACCTCCTGCACCCCGCCCCTGTCTCTCAGCAACTATTAATCTGTACTTTATTTCTATAGTTTGATCATTTTCAAAATGTTATCATACAATATATGAACTATACTACAGTATGTAACCTTTGGCTACTGACTTTCTTCCTGTGAACACGGTTGCCTTGAGATCCGTCTAAGTGGTTGAGTGGATCAATAGCTGCTACTTCGTATTGCTGAGTAGCATTCCACTGGATGGATGTACACTCCATCCAGAGTGTGTATCCAGAGTATCCAGAGGTCTTTTTTTTTTTTTTTTGAGACAGGGTGTCACTCTGTTGCTCAGGCTGGAGTGCAGTGGTACGATCTTTAGGTAGGCTCACTGCAGCCTCTACCTTCAGGCTCAAGGGATCCTCGCACTCCAGCCTCCCGAGTAGCTGGGACCACAGGGGCATGCCACTGTTACAGGTAGTTAGACAGGCATGGGTGGGGCAGGAGAGGACTCTTCCCCCACCCGCTAGAAATGTCAGGTGATGGTTTGACAATATTCACATTGCCTTTCTCAAAATGGTAATTTGGCAGCCGGCACCAAAACGAGACAAGCTCCCGCTGATCCACAGCTGTTAACATTAAAGTGTGAATTGAATGCAGGCACGAGGGAGAAGCACAAAGGGCTTCCAATGAAGTCTCAGGGATTGGGCGAGTGCGCCTGGGCATGCGCATTAAGAGACAAGATGGCTGAGTGTGATTTTCCAGGGGCCCTCCGCCAGAAAAGGGAAGAAAGTCTCAGAGGGACGCGCATGCAACTTGCTACTAAACCCACTGTGCGTGCTCGCCTCCCACGGGTGAGGAGGGCACTGCAGGCGGGCAGCCCGCCCTGAGGGAAGAATCATGGGAAAGGAGCGCAGGATGCTGGAGGTGGGTCAGCCTGTAAAGTCCCAGGTGCAAGGTTCAGCACTGCACTTGTTCTTCAAGCTGCCTGCCTGGGCCCCTTCCAAGTGCACCTTCCTTTCTCTCCTGTTCTAAAGCCTTTTCAATAAGCTTCCACTCCTGCTCTGAAGCTTGCCTCGGTCTCTTTTTCTGCCTTATGCCCCGCAGTTGAATTCTTTCTTCTGAGGAGGCAAGAATTGAGGTTGCTGCAGACCCGTCAGGATTCGCCACTGGTAACTCAGCTGCCGGTCACCGGTAACACCACCACACCTGGCTAATTTTTGGTATTTTTTGTAGAGTTGGGGTTTTGCATGTTGCCCAGGCTGGTTTCCAATCCCTGACCTCAAGCGATCCTCCCGCCTCGGCCTCCCAAAGTGCTGGATTACAGGCATGAGCTACTGTGCCTAGCCTTATCCGGAGAGTTTTAAACCATTCACCCACTGAAGGAAATTTTGGTTTTGTTTTGTTTTTTTTTTTGGCTTCTGAATATTATTGTTGACAAAGAAACTCGAACTCTGTAAAGTATTTGAAGACATTTATTCTGAGCCAGATGTGAGTGACCGTGGCCGGCAACACAGCTGCAGGAGATCCTGAGAACGTGGGCAGGCTACAGGTTGGTTTTATACGTTTTAGGGAGACTTAAGACATCAGTCAGTACGTGTAAGATGTACATTGGTTGGGAAAGACGGGACAGCTGGAAGTGGAGGTGGGTGGGATGGGGCGGGGTTCTAGGTCATAGGTCGATTGAAGGATTTTCTGATTGGCAATTGGTTGAGAGTTTATCTAAAGCCTTGGAATCAGTAGCAGGGAGTGACCATCCCACTTCCATGATGGCCTGAGCTAGTGTTTCAGGTTTATTTTAGAAAGCCCTTGGCTGAGAGGAGGGGTCCGTTCAGTTGGTTGAGGGGCTTAGAATTTTATTTTTGGTTTACATTATGAATAAGTTTGGAAGAACGTTTGTGCACAGGTTTTTTGTTTGTTTGTTTGAGACAGGTTCTGGCTCTGTGGCCCAGGCTGGAGCACAAAGGCACGATCACAACTCACTGCAACCTCCGCCTCCCGGGCTCAAGCAGTCCTCCCACCTCAGCCTCCTAAGAGCCGGGATTACAGGTGTGTGCCACCGTGCCTGGCTAAGGTTTTTTTTTTTTTTTTTCTTTTTTTTAATATTTTTAGTAGAGATGGGGTTTCACCATGTTGACCAGGCTGGTCTCAAACTCCTGAGCTCAAAGCGATCCGCCTGCCTCAGCCTCCCAAAGTGTTGGGATTACAGGTGTGAGCCAGCACACCTGGCCCTG
>NW_012102177.1:2042684-2050215 GCF_000951045.1 Mandrillus leucophaeus
GGACTACAGGCGCCCGCCACTACGCCCGGCTATTTTTTTTTTTTGTATTTTTAGTAGAGACGGGGTTTCACCCTGTTAGCCAGGATGGTCTTGATCTCCTGACCTCGTGATCCGCCCATCTCGGCCTCCCAAAGTGCTGGGATTACAGGCGTGAGCCACTGCGCCCGGCCGGCTCAGAATAAATCAAATATTTTTCAATATTTTAAATATTTTACAGTTTGACTCTTTGTCGACAATAAGAAACCATTGAATTATTTTGCAGACTGGCTGTACCATTTTCCATTCCAGTTTATTTGCTTCTGTGCCAGCATTTGGTATTATCCCGATTTTTTATGTGAACATTCTAATAAATGTGTAGTGACAGTTTATTCTGGTCTCCATTTGCATTTTTCTTTCTTTCTTTGTTTTTTGAGAAGAATTTCACTGTATCACCCAGGCTGGAGTGCAGTGATTCGATCTCGGCTCACTGCAACCTCTGCCTCCCAGGTTCAAGTGATTCTCCTGCTTTAGCCTCCCAAGTAGCTGGGATTACAGGTATGCACCACCGTGCCTGGCTACTTTTTGTATTTTTAGTAGAGACTGGGTTTCACCATGTTGGCCAGGCTGGTCTTGAATTCCTGACCTCAGGTGATCTGCCCGCCTCTGCCTCCCAAAGTGCTGGGATTACAGGCAGGAGCCACCGCGCTTGGCCCGTTTGCATTTTTCTAATGGCCGATGGTGTTGAACATCTTTTCGTGTGCTTATTTTCCATCTCTGTCTCCCAGACTAGCCCATTTTCTGTTGCTTTAACAGTGTAGGGGAACCCAGGGGAAACATCCCCTTTGCCCTCTGAAGGTTTGCTGAACAATCACTGACATGAGGCAGATTAATAGGAGAAACGGCACACACATTTAGGAGAAAAGGCATACACATTGGTGTATCCATGGGAGCCTCAGAACGAAGACTCCACCTCCCAATAAGGTATAGAAGCTTCCATACCATCTTGTAGTTACAATAAGAAAGGGAGCTTGGATCTTGGCAACAACAGGTCCTGGGAGGGAGAAAGGAAGCGGCCTGGCTGGCAGAGGTGGGCTTGTTATGCAGATGAAGCCTTACAGGTAGCAGAACTCGGAGAGAATAGATGGTAAATGGCTCTATTCAGACCTTTAAAAGTGTCAGAGTGCTTTAATCTCTCCGCGATCCAGGAAAGGGCTAGAAAGGGAAGGCCTGGCATTTAGGAAGATTTTCTTTTCTTTCCTTTTCTTTTGAGATGGAGTTTCGCTCTTGTTGCCCAGGCTGGAGTGCAGTGGCGCAAACTCGGCTCACTGCAACCTCTGCCTCCTGGGTTTAAGCGATTCTCCTATCTCAGGAGTAGCTGAGATTACAGGTGCATGCCACCACGTCTGGCTAATTTTAGTATTTTTAGTAGAGACGGGATTTTATCATATTGGTCAGGCTAGTCTCGAACTCCTGACCTCAGGTGATCTGCCCACCTCGGCCTCCCAAAGTGCTGGGATTACAGGCGTGAGTCACTGCACCTGGCCTTAGGGAGATTTTCTACAGATACAAGAGTTGCCCCCAAAAGACAGTTTTGCAAGGCTACCTCAGCCTGCTGGCCCTGAGGCAGCCATTTCAAAATACGTCAAACAAATATATCTGGGGTAAAATATTTTGATTTCCTTCTACAGAATCCCTGAAACTGGGTAATTTATGAAAAGGAACTTGTATCTTACGTTTATGGAGACTGAGAAGTCCAAGTTGGAGGGGTTGCATTTGGTAAGAGTCTTCTGGCTGGTGGGGGAGTTTTGTGTCTTAGTTTATAAGATATTGGCCCATAGTTTTATTTTTATTTATTTATGTTTCGGTACTGTCTTTGTTCATGATTTCGGGGTTTCATAAAATGAGTTTGGAAGTGTTCCCAATTCTTCTGTTTTCTGGAAGAAATTGTATAAAATTGGTGTTAATTCTTTAAATGTTTTGGAGAACACTCTAGTGAAACTATCTAACTATCTGGGCATGGAGATTGTTTTTTTTTTTTTTTTTGGACAAGATTTTGCTCTGTCACCCAGGCTTGAGTGCTGTGGAATGATCTTGGCTCACTGCAGCCTTGACCGCCTGGGTTCAAGTGATCCTCCCTCCTCAGCCTCCCGAGTAGTTGGGACTACAGGCACGTGCCATCATGTGCAGCTAATTTTTGTGTTTTTTGTAGACATGGGGTTTTGCCATGTTGCCCAGGCTGGTCTTGGACTCTTGGGCTCAAGTGATCCACCTGCCTTGGCCTTCCAAAGTGCTGGGATTATGAGCATAAGCTCGTGGTGCCTGGCCCCCTTTTCAATTTCATTGAATTCTGCCTTTTTTTTTTTTTTTTTTTTTTTTTTTTAACTTTTGAGACAGAGTCTCTCTTTGTCACTGAGGCTGGAGTACAGTGGCATTATCTTGGCTCTGCCTTGGCCTCCCAAAGTGCTGGGATTACAGGCAGGAGCCACCATGCCCCGCCTCTGCTCTTATTTTTATTTCCTTCTTTCTTCTTGCTTTGAGATTATTTTGCTCTTCTTCTCCTGGTTTCTTGAGGTCAGAGCTTAGATTATTGATATAAATCTTATCATGCTTTCTAATGTAAGCATTTAATGCTATAACTTTTCTTCTCAGCTGGGCGCAGTGGTTCATGCCTGTAATCCCAGCACTTTGGGAGGCTGAGGCAGGCGGATTGCCTGGGCTCAGGAGTTTGAAACCAGAGTGGGCAACATTCTCTACTAAAAATACAAAAAATTAGCTGGGCGTGGTGGTTGGAGCCTGTAGTCCTAGCTACTCAGGAGGCTGAGGCAGGAGAATCACTTGAACGCAACAGGTGGAGGTTGCAGTGAGCCGAGATCACGCCACTGCACTCCAGCCTGGGCGATAGAGTGAGACTCCATCTAAAAAAAAAAAAAAAAATTTCCTCTCAGCAGTGCTTTAGAGGTATCCCACCAATTTTGACATGTTGTATTTTCATTTGAATTTAGCGCTATGTACTTTTTTTTTTTTTTTTTTGAGACAGAGTCTTTCTCTGTCACCCAGACTGGAGTGCAATGGCGTGATCTTGGCTCACTGCAACCTTTGCCTCCTGGGTTGAAGTGATTCTCCTGCCTCAGCTTCCTGAGTAGCTGGGATTACAGGGGCTGCCACCATGCCCAGCTAATTTTTGTATTTTTAGTAGAGACAGGGTTTCACCATGTTGGCCAGGCTGGTCTCCAACTCCTGACCTCAGGTGATCCACCTGCCTTGGCCTCCCAAAGTGTTGGGGTTACAGGTGTGAGCTACCGCGCCTGGCTATGTATGTTTTACTTTATTTAAGGCTTTGTTTTTTACTCATGAATTATTTAGAAGTGTGTTGGTTAATTCCCAAGCATTTGGAGATTTTTCCTGTTGTCTTTCCGTTACTGATTTCTAGTTTAAGTCCATTATGGTCAAGAAATATACTCTACATGATTTTAATTATTTTAAGTTTGTTAAGGTTTGCTTTATGACCCAAGATATAGTCTGTCTTGATTCATATTATATAGGCACTTGAAAAGACTGCATTCTGCTGTTGTTGGCTATAGGCTGTTTGATAAACATCAGTTAAATCCTGTTTGATAGTGTTGCTCAGTTCTTCCATGTCTGATATTGTTTGGATGTTTGTCCCCTCCAAATCTCATGCTGAAATGTAATTTCCAATGTTGGAAGTGGGGTCTGGTGGGAGGTGAATTGGATCATGGGAGCAGATCCCTCATGAATGGTTTAGCACGATCCCCTTGGTGATGAGTGAGTTCTCAGTTAGTTCACATGAAATCTAGTTATTTAAAAGTTTGTGGCATTGGCTGGACACGGTGGCTCATGCCTGTAATCCCAGCACTTTGGGAGGCTGAGGCAGGAGGATCACTTGAGCTCAGGAGTTTGAGACCCAGCCTGGGCAACATGCTGAGACCTTGTCTCCACTAGAAATTGAAAACTTTGCTGGGCGTGGTGGCGTGCGCTTATAGTCCCAGCCACTTGGGAGGCAAAGGTGGGAGAATTACTTGAGCCCAGGAAGTAGAGGCTGCAGTGATCTGTGACCACGCCAATGCACTCCAGCCTAGGCAACAGAATGAGACCCTGTCTCAAAAAAAAAAAAAAAAAAAAAAGAAAGAAAAAGAAAAAAGCCTATGTGTCATCTCTCTCCTCTCTCTCTTGCTCCTCCTCTCTCACTGGCTCCTCCTTTGCCTTCGGCCATGATTAGAAGCTTCCTAAGGCCCTTACCACAAGTAGATGCTGGCACCATGTTTCCTGTACAGCCTGCAGAACTGTGAGCCAATTAAACCTTTTTTCTTTATAAATTACATAGTCTCAGCTATTTCTTTACAGCAATACAAAAATGGCCTAATAAATGTCCTTACTGATTTTCTATCTAATTTCTATGTATTTCCAACTGCAACTGTGGATTTGTCTACTTCTCCTTTCAGCTCAGTTTTTGCTTCATGTATTTTGGGGCTCTGTTGTTTGGTGCATATATATTTGGGATTGTTATCTTCCTGGTGGATTGATTCTTTTATCATTATACAATCTCTCTTTTTTTCTAGTAATTTTTTTTCTGAAGTCTACTTTATGTGATATTAAGATAGTGACTCCTGATTTTTAAAAAATCAATGGTTGTTTGCTATTGTGGTTTGAATGTCTCCTTCAAAACTGATGTTGAAATGTAATTCCCAATGTGGCAGTATTGAGTGGCGGGAGCTTTCAGAGGTGACTGGCTCATGAGGCCTCTGCCCTAGTGAATGGATCAATGGGTTAATGGATTAATGGGTTATCATGGGAGGGAAACTGGTGGCTTTACAGGAAGAGGAAGAGAAACCTAAGCAAGCACATTCGCACTTCAGCCCCTCACCTTGTGATATACTGCATTGCCGTGGGGCTCTGTAGAGTGTCCCCACCAACCAGAACACACTCACCAGATGAGTCCTCTTGACCTTGGGCTTCCTAGCCTCCAGAGCTATAAGAAATAAGTTTTATTTCTTATAAATTAGTTTCAGATATCCCATTATAAGCAACAGAAAATGAACCAAGACGCATATATCTTTTTTTCATCCTTTTTCAACCTACCTATGTTGTTATGTTTGAAGTCAGTGTTCTGTAGATAGCACATAGTTGGTTTGTGTTTTAAAAATCCCCTTTGCCAATCTGTCTTAATTGGTGTATTTAAACTATTTACACTTAAAAAAATTACTAATTTTTTTTTTTTGAGACAGAGTCTTGTTCTGTCACCCAGGCTGGAGTGCAGTGGTACAATCTCGGCTCACTGCAACCTCCACCTCCCAGGTTCAGGCAGTTATCTTGCCTCAGCCTCCCGAGTAGCTGAGATTACAGGTGTGCACCACCACACCAAGTTAATTTTTGTATTTTTAGTAGAGAAAGGGGTTCCACCATGTTGGCCAGGGTGGTCTCAAACTCCTGACCTCAGGTGACTCACCTGCCTTGGCCTCCCAAAGTGCTGAAATTCCAGCTACTTGGGAGGCTGAGGCATGATAATCGCTTGAACCCAGGATACAGAGGTTGCAGTGAGCCGAGATCATGCCACTGCACTCCAGCCTAAGCAACAAAGCCAGATTCCGTCTCAAAAAAATAAAAAATAAAAATAAATAAATAAAGTTTAGTGGTCAAGAAGCTTGTCCCAAAATACGTTATTATTATGTGTATATTCAGATAAGAGAGTTAGGGGTCATCTATATTTCTAATATTTCAATATTTCCAATATTTGTATATATTTTTTCCTGTTTCCTTTTCTTTTTTTTTTTTTTGAGATGGAGTCTCGCTCTGTCGCCCAGGCTGGAGTGCAGTGGCGCGATCTCCGCTCACTGCAAGCTCCGCCTCCCGGGTTCACGCCATTCTCCTGCCTCAGCCTCCTGAGTAGCTGGGACTACAGGTGCCCGCCACCTCGCCCGGCTAATTTTTTTTGTATTTTTAGTAGAGACAGGGTTTCATCATGTTCGCCAGGATGGTCTCGATCTCCTGACCTTGTGATCCGCCTGCCTCGGCCTCCCAAAGTGCTGGGATTACAGGCGTGAGCCACCGCGCCCCGCCTCCTATTTCCTTTTCTTGCTCTCCTCTGGGCTACTTAGAGGAGTGGTCTACATTACAATTTCCCTCATTCTTTCTTTCTTTTTTTTTTTTTTTAAGGAGTTTGGGAGTGGAAGTTTAATAGGCAAGAGAGAGAGAAAGAAAGAGAAAGGAAAGAGAGGGAGGGGACTTCCAAGAGGAAAGGGCCATATAGTTTTTTTTAATTAGCTTTCTATATATACTTTTTGTGTATGTGGTTGCTCTGGGTATGACAGTATACATATACAACTTATCACAGTCTATTGGTACTGATAGTTCACCACTGCAAGTAAAACGTAGAAAACTTATTCCCATTTAGGTCCTTTTTTCCTCCCCACTTAAAAAATATAATTGTCTTAGTGTCACATAATGATACTTAGGTCAACAACGGACCACATATAAGATAGCTGTCCCATAAGATTATAGTACCTCTTCTATGTTTAGATATGTTTACATAAGCAAATACTGACCGTTGTGCCACAATTGCCTATAATATTCAGTGTAATCACATGCCATTACACTCTACGATGTTTGCACAATGACAGAATTGCCTAATGACTCATTTCTGAGAATGTATCCCTGTCATTAAGTGACACATGACTGTGTTTCCTGTACATATATTGAGTATCACATTAGACCATAAGTTTTGCTTCAGCCATCAAACATGATATTAAAAACTATAAGGACAGCTTATTTTACTTAACCCTATTTTTAAAACCAATTTATTTGTTCTTTCTTTTTTCTTTCTTTTTTTTTTGAGACAGGGTCTTACTCTGTCACCCAGTTTGGAGTACAGTGATGCAATCTCGGCTCATTGTAACCTCTAGGGCTCAAGCGATCCTCCCACTTCAGCCTCCCGAGTAGCTGGGACTATAGGCATGTGCCACCACGTCTGGCTAACTTTTTTTTTTTTTTTTGAGATAGAGTCTCGCTCTGTTGCCCAGACTGGAGTGCAGTGGCATGATCTCGGCTCACTACAACCTCTGCCTCCCAGGTTCAAGCAATTCTCCTGCCTCAGTCTCCCAAGTAGCTGGGACTACAGGTGCTGGCCACCACACATGGCTAATTTTTGTATTTTTAGTAGAGACAGGGTTTCACCATGTTGGTCAGTCTGGTCTCGAACTCCCAACCTTAGATAACCCACCCGCCTCAGCCTCCCAAAGTGCTGAGATTATAGGCGTGAGCCACCACACCCGGCTACGTCTGGATAACTTATGTATTTTTTGTAGAGGTAGGGTTTGCCAAATTCCCCAGTCTGGTCTCAAATTCCTGACCTCAAGTGATCTACCAGCCTTGACTTCCCAAAGTACTGGGATTAGAGGTGTGAGCCACTACACCCCACCTTTCTTTTATTTTTGATGTTCCAGGGTTCCTTTTGTTATCATTTCCTTTTTGTTTAGGGAATAGCATTTTGTTGTTGTTGTTTTGAGGTGGAGCCTTGCTCTGTCGCCCAGGCTGGAGT
>NW_012102177.1:2050265-2051849 GCF_000951045.1 Mandrillus leucophaeus
TTTTTTTTTTTTTTTGAGATAGAGTCTCGCTCTGTTGCCCAGACTGGAGTGCAGTGGCATGATCTCGGCTCACTACAACCTCTGCCTCCCAGGTTCAAGCAATTCTCCTGCCTCAGTCTCCCAAGTAGCTGGGACTACAGGTGCTGGCCACCACACATGGCTAATTTTTGTATTTTTAGTAGAGACAGGGTTTCACCATGTTGGTCAGTCTGGTCTCGAACTCCCAACCTTAGATAACCCACCCGCCTCAGCCTCCCAAAGTGCTGAGATTATAGGCGTGAGCCACCACACCCGGCTACGTCTGGATAACTTATGTATTTTTTGTAGAGGTAGGGTTTGCCAAATTCCCCAGTCTGGTCTCAAATTCCTGACCTCAAGTGATCTACCAGCCTTGACTTCCCAAAGTACTGGGATTAGAGGTGTGAGCCACTACACCCCACCTTTCTTTTATTTTTGATGTTCCAGGGTTCCTTTTGTTATCATTTCCTTTTTGTTTAGGGAATAGCATTTTGTTGTTGTTGTTTTGAGGTGGAGCCTTGCTCTGTCGCCCAGGCTGGAGTACAGTGGCACAATCTTGTCTCACTGCAAGCTCCGCCTCCCGGATTCATGCCATTCTCCTGCCTCAGCCTCCCAAGTAGCTGGAACTACAGGCACCCGCCACCACACCCGGCTAATTTTTTTTCTATTTTTTAGTAGAGACGGGTTTCACCATGTTAGCCAGGATGGTCTCGATCTCCTGACCTTGTGATCTGCCTGCCTCGGCCCCCCAAAGTGCTGGGATTACAGGCGTGAGCCACCGCGCCCAGTCTTTTCTTTCTTTCTTTTTGAGACAAGCCTCTCTCTGTGGCCAAGTTGGAGTGCAGTGCCACCATCTCGGCTCACTGCCACTTCCGCCTCCCAGGTTCAAGCTATTCTTCTGCCTCAGCCTCCCAAGTAGCTGGGACTACATGCGCGCGCCACTAACCCCGGCTAATTCTTGTATTTTTTAACAGAGACCGGATTTCACCATCTTGGCCAGGCTGGTCTCGAACTCCTAATCTAGTGATCCTCCCGCCTCAGCCTCCCTAAGTGCTGGGATTACATGTGTACGCCACCGCGCCCGGCCCTGTGGTGTCTTTTTAAAGAACAGAACTTGGGGCCAGGTGCGGTGGCTCGCGCTTGTAATCTCAGCACTTCGTGGGGCCGGGGGCGGGAGGAGTGCTTGAGCCCAGGAGTTGAAGACCAGCCTGGGCGCTCTCACGGCTCACTACAGCTTCGACCTCCTGGGCTCAAGCAATCCTCCCGCCACAGCGCCTCCCAAAATGCTGGGATTGCAGGCGTGGGCCACCGCGCCCGACTAAAAATCAGTCTTTTCCTTTGGCTTCTGGTCTCTTTGCTCGTTTAAGAACCCCTAGCTGCGGCCGTCCGGACTTTCCCTGGTGCTGGTGGACGTTTCTGGGGCGCACTCCCATGTTGCTGCCTGGGGAGTTTTGCACCCCGCAAGTGCGCCCCTCCCCTCCCCAGTGAGGCTGCGGGGCCGGCTTGGTTGTGCAGGGGAGAGGAGGCCCGAGGGGCCGCGCCCTGTCACCCGCGCAACCACTGCGG
>NW_012102177.1:2052509-2087899 GCF_000951045.1 Mandrillus leucophaeus
CGAGGGGCTCTGTTTGGAGGGCAGGGCGGAGCCCTCTGCTGGCCGCGGTGGGGACGGCGGGCTCCCCTGCAGTCTTCAGGCTGTAGCCCGCCCTTCCTCGTCCTCCTTCCTTCTTCCTCCTTCCTCGTCCTCCTTCCTTGTGCAAAGGTGCGCTCAGTACCACGTGGAAATCACCGTGGAACAGGCACCAGGTGGGTGGGTTTGAGAAGCTGCGCAGTGTCCAACATCCTGTTACAAAGGAATTGCAGGTATTTAAGAATTAAAGAAAAACGATTCTCTTTTCTACTTATGTGGATCACTTTCTCAAACGCCAGCTAAGTCATTAGCATACACGTGCTTGTTGGGTGGCTTGACCTAACTACTTAATAAACGCACCTGCCAGGTGTTGCCTGCCCCTAGGAGGCCCTGAACATTTTCAGATACCCAGGGCTCCATGAACTGAACTTGGGAACTGAAGGCTCCCAAATATAAAAATTAACATCTTCCTCAGGAGGGTGGCCACAGGTGCGTTTTGGCAGTTCCGTGTGGTCAAGCGGGACACCAGAGGGGCCTGATGTCAGGCAGGAACTGGCAGGGGTGGATGTCTAAGCTACCCTTGCCCTGCTGAACCCTGATGGGCAGCATTTCTTTTCTGAAAGCAAAACTCAAAAGAAGAATTCAGGCGGGGTGTGAGTTCACCCCTTTAATCCCAACACTTTGGGAGGCCGATGCGGGCAGATCATCTGAGGTCAGGAGTTCAAGACCAGCCTGGCCAACATGGTGAAATCCCATCTCTACAAAAATACAAAAATTAGCCAGGCATGATGGCGGGTGCCTGTAGTTCCAGCTACTCGGTAGGCTGTGGCAGGAGAATCGCTGGAACCCAGGAGGCGGAGGTGGCAGTGAGCTGAGATCGTGCCATTGCCCTCTAGTCTGGGCAACAGAGACTCTGTTTCCAAAAAAAAAAAAAAAAAAAAAGAGAGAGAAATTCAGGTGTGCATTTTTTCTATACCCACGTGGTGTTGACCAGCCTGTGAAGTTTAGTTGGGCCTGAGAAAAATTGGAGAAACAACAGGACATGGATTTGCTGAAGGCTTTACACTGAGCTGTGTTGATTGTGTGGGGACTCCATGCGGCCGGTGATAGCCTGGCACAGCTGGAAGGCCCTGTGTCCACGGCACAAAAAAGCTTAGGTCTTCCCAGGGCTGGACATCAGGCCATGTGGAAAGCAGTTGGGCAGCATCTGTTAAAATTTAACATGCCTCTGTCTTCGGGCCAGCAACCCCACTCTGAGCAACCAGACCTAGAAATGAAGCACAAGTGGGTGGGGCTGTGTGCAGGGACATTACCATGGGACCCCAAATTGGTAGCAAAGTGACTGCCTGTCACCCAGGGCTGGGTGAGTAAATTACAGTCACCCACAGCATGGAATATTATGCAGCCACAAAAAGGACCCAGTGAGGAGGCTGTGAGCAGTAGATTTCACAGGGATTTCTACAAGGCATCATTGACTGAGAACATCATGATACAGAAAAATGTGTGAAACAGGATGCCACTGTGTAATGAATTAACTGAATACCTCTATGGATGCACATGTGTAGAGGTATATACACATCGATATGCACATGTGTGCTTGATTATTATATATAAGGATAAAGGAAATATACAGAGAATCGATGGAATACAAATTAGGTTATTGACATAGGGTATGTGGTGGTAAGACAGAGATGGGAGAGGAAAGGGAAGTATACAGCCAAGAAAAGAAGGAAAAGACTAATTAAAGTAAATTAAAGCAAAATTCTTGCTTATGTATTTCTATAAGGTGTTACACACATACACATACATATGTACACATACACACTTAAATGTATATAGAGATATGTTTATGACAGAGGGAGATTACACACAGTTCTGTGGCAAGATATAGTGGCATGAGAAAAAAAACCATTATTTTTGTTTCAAAATAAATGTAAGATGGCCATGGAGTCTGTGGGTCAGGCACTGGGGAAAGGTGCACCTGGAGTTTCCACTTGGCGTCAGATGCTATCTAAAGGCTCATCTGTGCTGGGGACCGCCTTTCCAAGGTGGAGCCTCACACAGCTGGCAGTGTGGTGTTAACTGCTGGCCTCTTCGTGGGGTTACTTGATGTCTTCATGGCAGTGTCGGGCAGCCGCAGGTGAACTGTGGTAAACAGATAGTAGCCATAGATAGGGCAATCGAATGCAGGTGGCTGTGGGCTGTAGTTTGCTGACCCCGACGTAGCCTTGGAGCCATGGTTAAAGCTTTGACCTTTTCTCTGAGAGACATGGAGAGGCGCTGGGGGACTTGAGCAAGAAATAACCTGGCCTGGCTCAGTTTTTTTTTTTTTTTTTTTGAGACAGAGTTTCACTCTTGTTGCCTAGGCTGGAGTACAATAGCATGATCCTGGCTCAGTTTTTTTTTTTTTTTTCCTGAGACAGACTCTTGTTGCCTAGGCTCGAGTACAATAGCATGATCCTGGCTCAGTTTTTTTTTTTTTTTCCTGAGACAGAGTTTCACTCTTGTTGCCTAGGCTGGAGTACAATAGCATGATCTCGACTCACTGCAAACTCTGCCTCCTGGGTTCAAGCGATTCTCCTGCCTCAGCCTCCCGAGTAGCTGGGATTACAAGCATGCACCACCATGCCTGGATAATTTTGTATTTTGAGTACAGACAGGGTTTCTTCATGTCGGTCAGGTTGGTCTCGAACTCTCGACCTCAGGTGATTCACTCGCCTCAGCCTCCCAAAGTGCTGGGATTACAGGCGTGAGCCATTGCACCTAGGCCTGGCTCAGTTTTAAGAGGGGCACTCTGGCTGCTGTGTGGGAGTCACACAGAGGGGTCAAGAGGGGAGCCAGAAGACTGGAGCAGGTGTGATCTTGGGGGACAAGGGTGGTGAATGTGGGGGTGAGAAGGGGCTCCTGGATGTACTTTGAGGGTAGACTCGGATTGGTTGATTAATTCATTTACTCAGGAAGAAACACAAATCAAAATACTCTGTTACAGTTGGCCCCATGTCGTCATCCTGAGCTCAGCGCAGATGGCCAAGAAACTCAGGGGGTGAGTGTGAGGTGGCCGTTGGCGAGTGGGGCAGGGCAGCTGCCGCCAGAGGAGATGGAGTTAGGTGGAGCAATTCTACCCAACAGGGAGGCCGGTGTCTGGAAAGAGGGCCTGGGGCCAGGCTGCCCTAGTGCTGAGGGCTGGTTTGCCAGCTGTGTGGGGTCCAAGGAGCGGGCAGCCATTCTGGCAAGGGCTGGCCATCTGTGGTCCTGGAGCACAGTGGCAGGGCCGTCCAGCTTGGACAAGCCACAACTGGCCGATCCCCGACTCTTGGGCACTGTTCTGTACAAAGAAATATGTAGATACATAAATCAAAATGAAGCTGTGGGTTTTGTGATTCAAGCTGGTGATTCATATTCTGCAACTGCTGGTCAGTGCTGTGTTTAAGTAAAAATGCAGGTCCAGCATTTTTCCCCAACTTCTTATCCTGACAATTTTCTGACATGGATAAAAGTTGAGAAAATAGTTTAACACCCATACACCCACCACCTGGATTCAGCACCTAACTTTTGCCATATTTGATTCATCTATGTATTTTTTTACCCAATCCCAGATATAATGAGGAGGTTGAACAAGAACGATTGCTCAACAAATGTCAGCTTTCCTCCAGTTATCTAATAAAAAAAGTTATTGGTGAAAATAAGATGTGACATAGTTACTTTAGGATTTTGCTCTTGGTATTTATATAACAATCTGAGGCCTTGATTGGAACCTTCCTGGTGAGAGACTGAATGAATATACAAACAGACAATAGCCAGAGCATGTATAAAACTAGAACTCAGACCCGCAATCTGCAGCAACCAGGCCAGGAAACTGACCCGTTACCTGCCGGAACTAGCCCAGGAAGGCAGCCTGCTGCCTATATATCAGGCTGATAGAAAGTTGGCCCACCATCTCCAGCAAACAGTCCAGGACGCTAAACAATGACACCTGTGACAATCAGCCCCAAATGTCCAGGATTAATGACTGCCTGCCTTTTTAATTTAATTTTTTTTTTTTTTTTGAGATGGAGTCTCATTCCAGCGCCCAGGCTGTAGTGCGGTGGCATGATCTTGGCTTACTGTAACCTCGACCTCCTGGGTTCAAGCAGTTTTTCTGTCTCAGCCTCCCAAGTAGCTGGGATTACAGGCACGCGCCACCACACCCGGTGAATTTTTGTATTTTTAATAGAGACAGGGTTTTGCCATGTTGGCCAGGCTGGTCTTGAACTCCTAACCTCAAGTGATCCACCCACCTCGGCCTCCCAAAGTGCTGGGATTACAGGTGTGTGCCACCACACCTGGCTAATTTTTGTATTTTTCGTAGAGACAGGGTTTTGCCATGTTGGCCAGGCTAGCCTTGAACTCCTGACCTCAAGTGATCCACCCGCCTGGGCTTCAGCCTCTGTAACTTTTGGACCAACCCTTTTAACTTAAGACCAACCAAAGAAAACCAAATATTTGCCCCTAACCAATCCCATAAAATGCCCTTTTCTAGTTAGCTGCCTCCAGTTTCTCCATGACGGCATCCTCCATCAGGGCACCCCTGAAGCCTCCCGTTTTCCACCATGAGGCTTCCCCTCCTCAGCCTGCCTTTGAGTCTCTGCCAAACAAAAGTGAGGATGGCCGACTCCCTTGCTAGAGCAAGCTCTCAATCAATAGCCTTGCTGTTCTCATTTGGCTGGTCTTTGTTTATTTCCACAATGGGATTATAATTTTCTTCTGCATGAAATTTTCTGAGTAAATCTACCTTTTAAAGCCAGGGAAAAAAGTGGTGGTTTCCAAATTGGATCCAGAAGCCTGGAAGATGAGCAGATGTTGTGGGCAGGGTGTTGTGGGAAGGAACTTGATTTGGAGGTGGGGGTTCAGGAGGGACCCCACTCTCCCAGGCCAGGGGCAGAGGGACGACCTCACTAAGAGGAACATGGAACATAGAGCCAGGTGGGGGAGGCCGTGCCCTGGGGACACAACACTGTCCTGCATTCCAGCCTCCCACTCCCGATCCCAGCCGTTCAGAACAAACCTCAGACTGAGTGAACACTGAGTCTGCTCAGGCTGCCAGAACTGAGACCATAGACTGGGCAGCTTCAACAACAGCAGTTTATTTCCCCAAAGTTCTGGTGTCTGGAAGCCCAAGATCAAGGTGTGAGCAGGTTGGTTTCTCCGGAGCCCTGCTTCCTTGGCTGGTAGACAGCCATCGTCCAGCTGTGTCCACACATGCACACGTGGTCTTTTCTCTGTGCACACCCCTCCCTACTGTCTCTTTCTCTTCTTATAAGGACATCAGTCCTGTTGAATTAGGGTCCCATCTTATGACTTCATTTAACCTTAATTACCTCTTTTTTTTTTTTTTTTTTTGAGACGGAGTCTCGCTCTGTCACCCAGGCTGGAGGGCAGTGGCTGGATCTCAGCTCACTACAACCTCCGCCTCCCGGGTTCAAGTGATTCTTCTGCCTCAGCCTCCCGAGTAGCTGGGATTACAGGCACCCACCACCACACCTGGCTAATTTTAATTATCTCTTTAAATGCCCTATCTTTGAATACTATTACCTTCTAAAATACTGGGGGATAGAGCTTCACCACAGGAATTTGGGGGAACAGAATTCAGTCCATAACAGGTGGTCAGAGACATATGCCCAAGGTGTCCATGAGCAATGCAGTTCCTTTTTTATTTTTTATTTTGAGACAGGTCTCACTGTGTCACTAAAGTGGAGCGCCGCGGTTCAATCAGGGCTCACAGCAGCCTTTAATTCCTGGGTTCGAGTGATCCTCTAGCCTCAGTCTCCTGAGTAGCTGGGACTACAGGCGCACGCCACCACACCTGGCTAATTTTCAAATTTTTTTTGTAGAGATAAGGCCTCTCTATGTTCCTCAGGCTGGTCTTGAATTCCTGGTCAAAAGTGATCCTCCCACCTTGGCCTCCCAAAGTGTCAGGATTACAAACGTGAGCTACCATGCCTAGCTAGCAGTCCCAGTTCTGAGGACTTGACACTCACGGGTTTATGCTCTGCCCCCTTCTAGTTAGCAGATTGTCCCACTGCCTGGAGTGGCTGCTCTCTCTCTGGTCCTAGTGGAGTGGTATACTATAGAACCAGGTGGTATACTATAGGAACTTTAGGTCCCTAGCGGGCTTCCTGACTATAGTGAACCCCAGGCTGTGGCATATTTTGTGGACAAGTGGGTCTATGTCTTTTGCACTTTTCAGGGAGAAGGTGAACGATGTTCACTTTATTCTCCAAGGGAAAATTGATAAGGACCATTGCTCCAGGTGGCTGGGGCCAGGGAGTCCACATGAAGCCCCGGAAGGAGTAAGGTTGTGCATGTGGCCCTTTAGAACAGTAGGTGGAGGAGGACAGAATCTCTGACATGCCTGTGGTACGGAGATGTCAGAAACATACCTGGGCGTTATACACAAGGCACTTTAAAACACTTTATTGTAGGCTGGGCACAGTGGCTCACATCTGTAATCCCAGTACTTTGGGAGGCCAAGGCGGGCGGATCACTTGAGGTCAGGAGTTCAAGACCAGCCTGACCAACATGGTGAAACCCCGCCTCTACTAAAAATACAAAGATGAGCCAGGCGGGGCTGACTCAAGCCTGTAGTCCCAGATACTTGGGAGGCTGAGGCTGGGGAATTGCTTGAACCTGGGAGGTGGAGGTTGCAGCGAGGTGAGATGGTGCCATTGCACGCCAGCCTGGGTGAGAAGAGCGAAACTCTGTCTCAAAAAAAAAAAAAAAGTCCATTACTTTAAATGATCCTCACAACAATCCAGGGTGAGGCAGGCAGCTGTTGTTATTGATAGATCCCTGAGACCCCTATTTCAAAGGAGGAATTGGCTCACAGAGGTTACAATTGGCCCAGGGTCATCCCACTAGGAGCCTAGAGCTGCTGGCTCCCGATCCCAGGGCTCCACGGCCTCACACCGCCTGTGCACTCTAAGTAAGTTGTGCTTGTGTGGCTGGCTCACGCCTATATTTCAAGGCGTAAGTTAGGACCCATGAGTTCGGTACTATTTGTATTTCGTAAATCTCTGTATGTTGGTTCATTTCCCACCAGAGGCCAAAGCACAGCCACCTAGACCACTGTGCTTACACTTCCATGCCAAGAGCAAAGCACTGACTCAAAGCACCAGTTCTCAACCTTGATAATCCATGTAGGGTCCCCTGGGGAGACTTTGAAAACTAGGAAGCCTGGGCCTCCTCACTCAGGCCCAACCTGACTCAGGGCTTTCCCCCCATCATTTTTTTTTTTCTTTTTTTGAGATGGAGTTTTGCTCACAGGTGTGAGCCACTGCGCCCGGCCACTTTTCCACTTTTTATAGGCTCACTAAGTAACTGTGATGGATATGGAGGATTAAGACCCACTAATTTAGAGAAAGTTTTGGAACTGAAGTGGAAACAGAAGGGTAACTAGTGAGTTTGCTAACTGATCTTTCTTTATACATCAGTTTATGATTAGGTTCAGCTGTGAAGAACAAAGTCCTGAATAATAGAGGTTTACACAAGATAGAAGTTTATTCTGGTGGGGCACGGTGGCTCACACCTGTAATCCCAGCACTTTGGGAGACTGAGTCAGGCAGATCACCTGAGGTCGGGAGTTCCAGACCAGCTTGACCAATATGGTGAAACCCCATCTCTACTAAAAATAGAAAAATTAGCTGGGCATGGTGGTGTGCACCTGTAATTCCGGCTACTCAGGAGGCTGAGGCAGGAGAATCTTTTGAACCTGGGAGGCAGAGGTTGCATTGAGCCGAGATCGAGCCACTGCACTCCAGCTTGGGTGACAGGAGACCTTGTCTCAAAAAAAAAAAAAAAAAAAGTAAAAGAAAGAAGTTTATTATGTCCCATATAAATGAAGTCTGGAAGTAGACAGTTTCAGGGCTACAATAGCATCTTCATGATGTCTTAGGCTTCTTTGATCTTGTGACTTCTGTTCCCAAGATCACCTCATTCTCAAGGTCTAAATGGGAGCTAGTGCTCCAGTCATCACATGTGTGTTCCAGGCCGCAGGACAGGGGAAAGAAGGATGAAGGGCATGCCTTTTTTTTTTTTTTTTAAGGAGGCTTCCTAGAAGTATTATATAACATTTATGTTTACATTTCTTCAGCCAAAAAGACACAAAAAGCACTAACCACAAAACAAACAAAAATTAATAGACTATTAAAATGGAAAACTTCACTTTATCAGGAGTTCATGAAAAGAGTAGACAATCAAGTCAAAGACTAGGAGAAGACATTCAGAAAACATGTATCTGGCAAAGTATTCTTAGTAAAAATGTTTAAAGAATTCCTACAAATGAATAAGAAAAAGCCAAATGATTCAGTTTTTTAAAATGAGCAGAAGAGGAAATGGGGACTTTTTATTTCCAGTTCTAAGCTCCTTCTAAGGAGCTTAGAAGCCACCACTCCATCCTAACAAGCAGCACACAGTTGAACATACTGAAGAATCAAAGAGCTCTTCTTGGATCCTTCAGAGAGGTGAGGACACAGGGTAGACCGTCGTCCCCAGCACTGGAGGGACTGACAGGCAGACACAGGGAGTCGCAGCTGACTGAAGCAGAGACCGTGGGCAGAAACCACCACAGGAACAAATGCCGGGAGGAAACCTCAACTGCCAGTGGCCAGTTGCTGGAGGCTAGTGGGGATGAGTCTGAGAGTTCGAAACTCCAGGGCACCCATTCACAGGATGAGGGGAAGAATATTGTGAGATTTACCTCCAGGACCTTGAACAGATTTCCACAGTGGATATTGGAGAAAAATCTTGTGTTTCTTTCTTTTTTTTTTTTTTTTTTTTTGAGACAGAGTCTCGCTGTGTCACCCAGGCTGGGAGTACAGTGGCCGGATCTCAGCTCACTGCAAGCTCTGTCTCCCAGGTTCACGCCATTCTCCTGCCTCAGCCTCCCAAGTAGCTGGGACTACAGGCGCCCGCCACCTCGCCCGGCTAGTTTTTTTGTATTTTTAGTAGAGACGGGGTTTCACCGTGTTAGCCAGGATGGTCTCGATCTCCTGACCTCGTGATCTGCCCGTCTCGGCCTCCCAAAGTGCTGGGATTACAGGCTTGAGCCACTGCGCCCGGCCTGAAAAATCTTGTGTTTCTAGCAGGAGGAGGGGAAAAGGAACTATTTTGAAATAAGCCATAGCATTCTGTTCTTAATAGACCTGCCCTCAGGAGAACTAGTTAGTCAGGGTCTACCTGCAGGGATATTTTATTTTCAAATTTTTTTTGAGACAAGGTCTTGCTGTGTTGTACAGGCTAGAGTGCAGTGGCATAATCATGGTTCATTGCAGCCTTGGCCTCCCAGACTCAAGCAATCCCTCCATCTCAGCCTCCCTCGTAGCTGTGACTACAGGTCACGCTTCCACACTGGACTACTTAAAAAACAAATTATTGTAGAGATATGGTCTCACTGTGTTGCCCAGGCTGGTCTCAAACTCTTGTGCTCAAGTGATCCTCCCGCCTTGACTTCCCAAAGTGCTAAGATTACAGGCATGAGGCACCACGCCCGGCCCTAATTTTTTCTTTGAATGATACCTTATATTTGTACATATTTAAGTGGTATATGTGATATTTTATTACATGCATAGAATGTGTAATGATCAAGTCAGCGTATTTGGGGTGCGCATCACCTGGAATATTTATCATTTCTTTGTGTTGGGAACATTTCTAGCTGTTTTGAAATATGCAACACACTGTTGTTGACTATAGTCACTCTACTCTGCTATTGAACATTGAGACTTATTCCTTCTATGTAACTGTATGTTTACATGCATTAATCAACCTTTCTTCATCCCCCTCACCCCCCGCCACACACACCTTCACCTGTTGGAGTATTATTAGAGCTTAACTAACTTGGAGGAAGGGAAGTGGCAACTCCAGCCCACAGTAGCTATTCTGCTCCACCTAAGGGGGAAAACAAGGATCCGTGAAGTTCATGGTACAGAGCGATAGGCTCACAAGAAGTCCTAATCATAGCAGGACACGTCCTCTCCCCACAGCATTACCACATCGCTAAAGGCTGAGCAGTTCCTTTTACTTAGCACACCATGTACACCATCAAGAAAACTATATACAAGGCATAACACAAGGCAAAAAACACAATTTGAAGAGACAGAGCATTAGAATGAGACGCGGCAGGAATGTTAGAATTATCAGACCGGGAATTTAAAACAACTATGATTAATATGCTAAGGGCTCTAATGGATAAAGCAGACAGCGTGCAAGCACAGATGGGTAATATAAGTAGAGAGATGAAAATCCTACATAAGAACCAAAAAGAAATGCTATAGATTAAAAAAAACCAAAAAAACAAAACACCACTGTAACAGGAATGAAGAATGCCTTGATAAGCTCATTAGTAGACCGGACACAGCGGAGGAAAGAATCTCTCAGCTTAAGGATATATCAATAGAAACTTTCAAAACTGCGAAACAAAGGGAACAAAGACTGAAAAAAAGAAAAAAACAAAACAAAACAAAAAAACACGCCCAAAACCAAATCAGAACAGAATATCCAAGGACTATGGGGCCAACTGTAGAAAGGTGTAACCTATGTGTAATGAGAATACCAGAAAGAGAAGACAGAAAAAATATCTGAAACAATAATGACAGGATTTCCCCCAGATTAATGTCAGACATCAAACCACAGATCCAGGAAGCTCCGAGAACACCAGCCAGGATAAATGCCCCCCAAACCCCCACACCTAGGCGTATCATTTAGAACCCACAGAAAATCAAAGATAGAGGAAAATTCTTGAAACAAGCCAGAGGAAAAAAGCGCCGTACCTACAAGGAACAAAGATAATAATTACATCTGACTTTTCTTTAAAAACAGTGCAAGCAAGAAGAGAGTGGAGTGAAGTATTTAAAATATTAGGAGGAAAAAAAGCACCAACCTAGAATTCTACATGCTGTGAAATTATCCTTCAAAAGTGAAGGAAAAATGAAAACTTTCTCAGACAAACAAAAAGCGAAGGGCTATGTTGCTGGCAGAACTGCCTTGCAGAAATGTTAAAAGAAGTCTTAAGAAGAAAAATAATATAGGTCAGAAACTCAAGCTCTACATAAAGAAAGGAAGAGGGCTGGGCGCAGTGGCTCATGCCTGTAATCCCAGCACTTTGGGAGGCCAAGGCAGGCAGATCACCGCAGGTCAGGAGTTCGAGACCAGCCTGGCCAACATGGCAAAACCCAGTCTGGGTGACAGAGCGAGATTCTATCTTAAAAAAAAAACAAAAAACAACAACAAAAAAACCTTTAATTTTTCTTATTCTTAATGGATCTAACAGATCAATTAATATCTAACAGATCAATACAGCTACATACTGTAAGTTTATATGCATAAGTAAAATGAATGACAGCAATAAGACAAAGCACAGGAGAGAAGAGTTAGTATTATTTTGTTACAAGGTACTCATGCTGACTGTGAGGTGGTATAGTGTTATTTGAAGGTAGACTTGGAGTAGTTGTAAATGTATATTGCAAACTCTAGGGCAACCACTAAAAGAGTTTAAAAAGGAGATAACTGATATGCTAATGGTCTAGAGAAAACAGAATCATATATGATCTCTTTTATTTTTTGAGATGGAGTCTTGCTCTGTTGCCCAGGCTGGAGTGCAATGGCGCAATCTCAGCTCACTGCAGCCTCTGCCTCCCGAGTTCAAGGGATTCTCCTGCCTCAGCCTCCTGAGTGGCTGGGATTACAGGCACCCACCATCATGCCTGGCTAATTTTTGTATTTTTGTAGAGATGGGGTTTCAACATGTTGGCCAGGCTGGTCTTGAACTCCTGACCTCATGTGATCCGCCCACCTCGGCCTCCCAAAGTGCTGGGATTACAGGTGTGGGTCACTGCACCCAACCTACAATCTCAATTAAAACTTCAAAAGGCAGAAAAAGAATGGAAGACAAAAATAGGAATAAAGAACAAGGGCAACTAATAGAAAATAGTAAAAAAAATATGGTAAATATTAATCTAGTTACATCAATATTCACTTTGAACATCAGTGGTTTAAATACACCAATTTAAAAAAAATATATATAGAGAGATGGAGTTTCGCTCTTGTTGCCCAGGCTGGAGTGCAATGGCATGATCTCAGCTCACTGCAACCTTCACCTCCCAGGTTTCTCTCTCTCTCTATATCTATCTATCTATATATCTACCTATATCTATAGCTATATCTATATATAGAGAGAGAAATTGTCAGAGTGGATCAAGGAACAAAGAACAGTGGACCAAGGAACAAGATCCAGCTATATGTTGTCTACAAGAAACTCACTTAAAATATAAAGACACATATAGATTAAAAGTAAATGGATGAAGAGAAATACACCATGCTAACACTGATCAAAAGAGATCAGTAGTAGGTCTATTAATTTGAGACAGAGCAGACTTCAAAGCAAGGAAAGTTATCAAGGATAAAGAAGGGCAATACCTAGGCCGGGCATGGTGGCTCACACCTGTAATCCCAGCACTTTGGGAGGCCAAGGAGGGTGGATCACGAGGTCAGGAGATCGAGACCATTCTGGCTAACACGGTGAAACCCCATCTCTACTAAAAATACAAAAAATTAGCTGGGCATGGTGGCGGGCGCCTGTGATCCCAGCTACTCTGGAGGCCGAGGCAGGAGAATGGTGGGAACCCGGGAGGCGGAGCTTGCAGTGAGCTGAGATTGTGCCACTGCACTCCAGCCTGGGTGACAGAGCGAGACTCCGTCTCAAAAAAAAAAAACAAAAAACAAAAACAGAAGGGCAATGCATAATGACAAAGGAGGTCATTTGTCCTTTGGTCATTATGTAATGCCCTCTTTTATCCACTGAGGTTCTCCAATCCTTAACATGTATACAAAACTAATAAAACTGAAAGGAAAATTGATAAATCCATGAACATAGTTGAACACTTTAACCACATTTTATCAGAAATGGTCAGATCCAGCAGGCAGAAAATCAGTAAAAGTGTAGTTGAACTCAAAACACCATCAATCATTAGATATAATTAACATCTCTAAACTACTTCCTTCAACAACAGCAAAATACTCTCAAGCTCACACAGAATATTCACCAAGATAAACCACATTTCAGGCCATAAAGCATTCCTTAACAACTTTAAAAGAATAGAAATCATGCAGTATTTGCTTTCAGACCACAATGGAATCAAACTACAAATCTGTAACAGAAAGATAACTGGAAAATGCCAAAATACATGGAAATTAAACAAGATGCTTCCTTAGGGAAAAAACCAACAAACACGTGGATTAAAGGAGAAATCTCAAGGTAAGTTTGAAAATAGTTTGAGCCAAATGAAAATGAAAATACAACATGTCTTAGCCTATTTTATGTTGCTATTATAGAATACCACAGACTGGGTAATTTATAATGAACAGAAATTTATTTGACTCACAATTCTGGAGGCTCAGAAATCCAAGAGTATGGTGATGGCATCTGGCAAAGGCCTTTGTGCTGTGTCATCCCATGGCAGAAGGTAGAAGGGCAAGAGAGGGTGAGAGCAAGAGCAAGAGAGCAAGAGAGGAGCCAAACTCACTTTTATGACAAACCTACTTTTGAGATAACTGCTAGCCCATGCCCGTGATCATGACATTAATCCATTAATGAGAGCAGAGCCCTCAGGACCGAATCATCTCTTATTAGGGCCCAGCTCCCAAAACTGTTACACTGGGGATTGTTTCCAACACATGAACTTTGAGGGGTATATTCCAACCATAGCACAATTTATCCAAGATCGTGGGATGCAGCAAAAGCAGTACATGAAGGGAATTTATCGCACTGAATGCATACATCAGAAAAGAAGAAAAATCTAAAATCGAAAATCTAAATTTCCACAGTAGAAAACTAGAGAAAGAAGAGCAAATTAATTCCAAAGTAATCAGAAGAAAAGAAATAAAATAATTAGAGCAGAAAGCAATGAAACTGAACACAGGAAATCAGTAGAGGAAATCCACAAAAGCAAAAGCAGTGCTTTGAAAAGATTAATAATATCAGTAAGTCTCTAGCAGGGCTAAGAAAAAAAGAGAGAATGTAAATTACTAACATCAGAAATGAAAGATGCTATGGACATTGTAAGGTGAATAAAGGAATACTATGAAGAACTCTGTCCACAAATTTGATAACACAGATGAAATGAACCAGTTTATTGAAAGACACAATCTGCTGAAACTCACCAAAGAAAAAAAAATAGACATTCTGAATAGGCCTATAGGTATTCAAGTAATTGAATAAATAATTAATAACCTTCTAAAAAATAAAGCACTAGGCCCAGATAAGTGCAACTTCTACCAAACTTTTTTCTTTCTTTTTTTTTAAAGACAGAGTCTTGCTCTGTCACCCAGGCTGGAGTGCAGTGGCATGATCTCAGTTCACTGCAACCTCCACCTCCCGGTTCAAGTGATTCTCATGCCTCAGCCTCCTGCTAGCTGGGACTACTGGCTTGTGCCACCACACCTGGTTAATATTTGTATTTGTTTTTTTTAGAGGGAGCTTTGCTCTTGTTGCCCAGGCTGGAGTGCAGTGGTGTGATCTCGGCTCACCGCAACCTCTGCCTCCTGGGTTCAAGTGATTCTCCTGCCTCAACCACCCAAGTAGCTGGGATTACAGGCATGTGCCACCATGCCCGGCAAATTTTGTATTTTTAGTAGAGACGGGGTTTCTCCATGTTGGTCAGGCTGGTCTCTAACTCCTGACCTCAGGTAATCCACCGCCTCAGCCTCCCAAAGTGCTAGGATTACAGGTGTGAGCCACCACGCCTGGCCTTAATATTTGTATTTTTAGTAGAGATGGGGTTCTGCCATGTTGGCCAGGTTGGTCTCAAACTCCTGGCCTCAACTGATCTGCCCACCTTAGCCACCCAAAGTACTGGGACGACAGGCATGAGCCACCTCACCCAGCCTCACATACATTTAAGGAAGAAATTCTACAAATTGTCTACAATGTCTTTCAAAGAGTAGAAACAGAGAGAATACTTCCTAACTCTTTCTATGAGGACAGCATTACCACAATACCAAAACCAGACAAAGATAACACAAGAAAAGAAAACTGATATCCCTCATTAGCAAAGAGGCAAAAACTCTCCACAAAATATTAGTAAATTAAATCCAACAATGTATACAAAGAATTATTTGCCAGGACCCACTGAGGTTTATCCTAGCTATACAAGGCTGGTTCAACATTTGAAAAGTAATTAAAGTAATCCATCATATCAACAGGCTAAGAAAAAAAATTATGATCATATCTATACAGAAAAAACATTTGACAAAATGCTGTTTATAGTAGCTTTACCCATAATTACTAAAACTTGGAAGCAACCAAGATGTCTTTCAGTAGGTGATTGGATAACATGGTGGTTCATGCATAATAATGGAATGTTATTTAGCACTGAAAAGATTTTAGCTATCAAGCCACAAAAGCACACAGAGGATCCTTTTTTTTTTTTTTTTTTTGAGATGGAGTCTGCCTCTGTCATTAAGGCTGGAATCTCAGCTCACTGCAACCTCTGCCTTCTGGGTTCAAGCGATTCTCCTACCTCAGCCTCCCAAGTAGCTGCAATTACAGGTGCCCACCACCATGCCCAGCTAATTTTTGTATTATTAGTAGAGACGGTGGTTTCACCATGTTGGGCAGGCTAGTCTCGAACTCCTGACCTCCGGTGATCCACCCACCTCAGCCTACCAAAGCGCTGGGATTACAGGCATGAGCCACCGCGCCTGGCCGAGGATCCTTAAATGCATCTTACTAAGTGAAAGAAACCAATTTGAAAAGGCTGCCGAGTGTATGATTCCAACACCCTGGAGAAGGCAGAGCCATGGAGACAGTGAAAAGAGCAGTGGTTGTCAGACGTTCGTGGGGAGGGAAGGATGAGTAGGCAGAGCAGAGAGGGTTTTTAGGGCAATGAAAATCCTCTGTGTGATGCTGTAATGGTGGATCCATGCCATTATGCATTTGTCCAACCCATAGAATGCCCAACACCGAGAGTGAGTCCTCAGTTAAACCGTGAACTTTAGAGGCTAATGATGTCACTGTAGGGTCATCAACGGTAACAAATGTACCACACTGTTTGGAGATGTGGATAATGGCCAGCGTGGTGGCAGGGGTTATATGAGAAATCTCTGTACCTCCCTCTTAATTTTGCTATGATATCCAAAGATATCCAGATGGCCCACAGCATATGAAAAAGTGTTCAACATCATTACTTATTTGAGTAATAAAAATTAGAAACTAGAATGAAATGCCACTATGCAATTAGAATGACTAAAGTGGAAAAGATTGGCCTCAACAAAGGTTGGCAAGGATGTGGAGCCATGGAAATTCTCATCCACTGTCTACACAGGTAAATCAGTTCCAGCACTTTGGAAAACTGCAAATTTGGTATAAAGTTAAAATTCACTTTTTATGGCCCAGAAATTACATTCTCTGGTATTTACACAAGAGGAATAAAAAGATAGGTCTACAGAGAGAATTTAGTATCAACTTTATTTATAAATAGGTAAAAACTCAAAACAACCCTAGGTCCAATAACTGGAGAATGGATAAACAAATTATGGTACATTCATATGACACATAAAAAACAGCAAAGGTCCCTTGCCGCTAGCCAGGCCTGGCCAGGTCCAGCTAGTAGCATCCGCTGTCCTGAACCCTGAAAGGCTCTGGGCCTGGCCTAGGATCTTGTAGCAGCATCTTGGCAGGCAGAGAGCCCAGAGGGAGCTCAGAGTTGGAGATGGTGCAGCCTGTAGCAGCCAGTGGCACCTCTTCTAGGGAGACCGGACTTAGCCAGCCAGCATCTGTGAGGAGTCACATGTAACACACATGGTGCCCAACGTGAATAGCATGAAACATATATAGCATGTAATATATACTGCATATAACATACATAGCATGCATACATGCATAGCTTGTAACACACATATGTGTGCAACACATGTAGTACACAATATGCACAGCATATATAACACAAGCTGCATGACATGTAACAGCATGTGTACATGTATGGCATGCAACATGCATAGCAACATGTACACTACATAATTCATAGCATACATAAAGAATGCATAACACACATGCATGTTTAACATATAACACACACGCGGCCGGGCGCGGTGGCTCAAGCCTGTAATCCCAGCACTTTGGGAGGCCGAGACGGGCAGATCACGAGGTCAGGAGATCGAGACCATCCTGGCGAACACGGTGAAACCCCGTCTCTACTAAAAAATACAAAAAACTAGCCGGGCGAGGTGGTGGGCGCCTGCAGTCCCAGCTACTCAGGAGGCTGAGGCAGGAGAATGGCGTAAACCTGGGAGGCGGAGCTTGCAGTGAGCTGAGATCCGGCCACTGCACTCCAGCCTGGGCGACAGCGCGAGACTCCGTCTCAAAAAAAAAAAACCAAAAAAAACCAAACATATAACACACACGCATATATGTATAGCAAGTAATATACATACTGCGTACTAGGTATCACGTGTAACATATATAGCATGCACCACATGCAGCAGGTACCATGTATAGCATGTCGCAGATACAGCATGTACACATGCATGGCACCTTGGCCTGTGGTTTGTCTTTCCGTGAGGAACGTCCTCTCCCCTGGTTGGACTGGCCTGAGGATGGGAATAGCTCTTCCCAGCAGGCCGAATTAGGCTTGTTTTGCCTCACCCTTCACCCTCTACCCTTTATTTCCTTCTTGGGACATGGCCCAAATAAGCTGGGATAAAGAAGGGGCCTTTTGTAATGTGGCTGTGAGTGCAGAACAGTCCAGGAGGCTCTTTTCTGTACTGGCCCCTGGAGTCACTAGAAGAGGTCACTTGGCTGCACCAGGACTCTGGCTGCCTTGCGACCGGGCCCCCAGGCTGCGGGTGTGAAGAAGGCTGACTTCCTTCTCCTCAGTCCCGCTGTGCTTCTCTCAAGGGAGAAGCAACTTGGCAAGAGGGCTTCTGGTGACTGCCCTGAAATCAGGGTGTCTTGGTTTGTGTTCCCCCAGGAGCAGACTCAGCAAGGCTTCAATTGCAGGTGGCTTATTCAGGAGGTCATCTCAGGAACCTCCAATGTGCAAACGGGGAAGTGAGGGAGGATAGAGCGGGCGTCTTATCACGCAGCCTCCACTGGGCAAGTGGGGCCAATCCCTACGGGGATCCTGGAGACTTATCCTTGTCTGTTGTGGAACCACCAGTTCTCAAGGAGTGATCTACTCCCAGCTCTCGTTTTACAGTAGAAACTTTTGACGAAAAGAGCCAAACTCGGCTGGGCGCAGTGGCTCATGCCTGTAATCTCAGCACTTTGGGAGGCCAAGGCAGCTGGATCACCTGAGGTCAGGAGTTCAAGACCAGCCTGGCCAACATGGTGAAACCTCATCTCTATTAAAAATACAAAAATTAGCTGGGCGTGATGGCAGGCACCTGTAATCCCAGCTACTCGGGAGCCTGAGGCAGGAGAATCGCTTGAACCCAGGAGGCGGAAGTTGCAATGAGCCAAGATCACGCCATTGCACTCCAGCCCAAATAACAAGAGCAAAACTCCATCTCAAAAAAAAAAAAAAAGTCAAACTGTGTAAAATATTTGAAGAGACTTATGCAGAGCCAAATATGAGTGACCACGGCCCATGACACAGCCCTCAGGAGGTCCTGAGGAAATTCTCCTTGCTGGGGAAAATCAGACACGGTCAGCATGTCAGGAGGGCCCAGCCAGACGGTGGGATACTGCAGCCAATGGTTGCTGCATGTGCTGACCTGAGGCAGGGTTTGTTGGCTGAAGGTGGGAGCAGCAAAGACCTGACATGGTCATTATTTATGGCCGCACAGCCACTTTCTCAGTGACCGTGAGAAAGGGCCTTCTGAGTAGAGCCTCCCTGAATTGACCGAAGGAAATGTGGATGCCTGTCCTGGGGTAAGAATAACCATGTCCCAGGCTGGGTGCATTGGCTCATGCCTATAATCCCAGCACTTTGGGAGGCCGAGGCGGGCGGATCACCTGAGGCCAAGAGTTTGAGACCAGCCTGGCCAATGTGGTAACACCCCGTCTCTACTAAAAATACAAAAAAATTAGCCAGATGCGGTAGTGCTTGCCTGTAATCCCAGCTACTTAGGAGGCTGTGGAAGGAGAATTCCTTGAACCTGGGAGACAGAGGCTGCAGTGAGCCGAGATCACACTCCAGCCTGGGCAACAAGAGCGAGACTCCATCTCAAAAAAACAAAAAACAAACCAAAAAAACCCAACCATGTCCTAAAGGTGAGTTGATTAAAATAAAAGTCTTCTAGATAGGAAACTTACACCTCTGGTAATACGGGAATGTGGAGTAGACATGCTTTTCCCTCCTCCTGCTACGTAAAACTAAAAACTCTGTCCATCATATATATACTCTGAAAGGTGGAGAGAAGACAGACCAGCTAGGGACCTTGAGACCCAAGGAATGATGTATTAATCCATTGTCATGCTGCTAATAAAGACATACCCAAGATTTACAAAGGAAAGAGGTTTAATTGACTCAGTTCTTCAGGGCTGGGGAGGCCTCAGGAAACTTACAATCAGGGCAGAAGGGGTAGCAGACACCTCCTTCTTCACGTGGTGGCAGTAAAAGCGGAAAAGCCCCACATATCCATATATATATATATGTGTATATATATGTGTGTATGTGTATATGTGTGTGTGTATATATGATATATATATATAATTATATATATGTATATATGTATTTTTGAGATGGAGTTTCACTCTTGTTGCCCAGGCTGGAGTGCAATGATGCAATCTTGGCTCACCGCAACCTCCGCCTCCCTTGTTCAAGCGATTCTCCTGCCTCACCCACCCAAGTAGCTGGGATTACAGGCATGAGCCACCACGCCCGGTTAATTTTGTATTTTTAGTAGAGACGGGGTTGCTCCATGTTGGTCAGGCTGGTCTCGAACTCCCGACCTCAGGTGATCTCCCTGCCTAGGCCTCCCAAAGTGCTGGAATTACAGGCATGAGCCACCACGCCTGGCCAAGGAAAAGCCCCTTATATTAATAAAACCATCAGATCTCATGAGGAACTCACTATCACAAGAACAGCATGATGGTAACGGCCCTCATGATTAAGTTACCTTCCACTGGGTCCCTCCTGTGACACATGGGGATTATGGGAACTGCAATTCAAGGTGAGATTTGATGTGGACACAGAGTCAAATCATATCCAATGAAATAGTGGTGAGTCCCTGCGTTTTCTTTTTGGCTTCATGTGTCCCAGACTTGGAGGAGAAGCAGCTGGCAACCCAGAAATGCTCATGGACATAGGACAAACAAAAACCCCAAGAAAGTCTGCTATCTTAGTCCAAAGACCAGGAAAGGTGTCGCCTACCAGAACAGAAAAGTCTCAGGCAGTAACCATTCTAACCCCGCTGAACACCACAGAAAAATCTGTAGTCCCCCGAACCCCCACCAGCAAAGGCCAGGGTGAGATCCTAAACTATAACAAAGCACCCCAACGTCTGCTGGGATGCTGTCAGAGAAGGCCAAATAGGGGACTGGGACTTCTATCCCCAGTGGCTGGTTATGGGCCCCTCCCAGGTTTCAGTAACATTGAGCCCCTCACCTCAGGTGTCGGGAGAGCCAAGCGAGGAACCTGCATCTACACCTGGAAGTGCTGGGACAGCATCAGCACCTCCCCTGTTTCACCTCCAGAGCCATGCCAGTGACTGGAAGCTGAAACAGAAGGATTCAATAAGATCCAGAGTCTTATACAGGAAAAATGTCCATATTTCAACAGAAAATCACTCATATCAAGAACCAGGAACATCTCAAGCGGAATGAAAAAAGACAATCAGTAGATGCCAATACCAAGATGACAGGGATGTCAGAATTATTTGAGAAGTTTGACAATAATTCTTAAAACAGCCATGATAAAAATGCTTCATTGAATAATTATGAGCACTCTGGAAACACAGGATAAAATAGAACGTCTCAGCAAAGAAATAGAAGCTATAAAGAAGAACCAGGCTGGGTGCAGTGGCTCACGTCTGTAATCCCAGTGCTTTGGGAGGCCAAGGCAGGTGGATCGCTTGAGGCCAGGAGTTTGAGACCAGCCTGGAAAATACAGCAAGACCCTGTCTCTTCTAAAAATACAAAAATGAACCAGGTGTGGTGGCACACGCCTGTAGTCCCAGCTACTTGGGAGGCATGAGAATTGCTTGAAGCTGGGAGACAGGGGTTGCAGGAGCCAAGATCATACCACTGCACTCCAGCTTGAGCAACAGAGCAAGACTGTCTTTCAAAAAGCAAAAACAAGCAAACAAACAAGAACCAAATGGAAATTTCAGAATTGAAAACACAATAACTGAAGTAAAAATCTCAGCAGATGGTCTCAATAGCAAATGGAGGGGACAGAAGAAAGAACTAATGAACTGATGAACCGGAAGACAGAACAAAACGAATTACCCAATGTGAAAACAGGGATTAAAAGCAGAGCTTTAAAAAATGAGCAGAACCTTGTGGGCCTATAACAAGATCTTACATTAATGCCATCCAACTCCTGGAGGGAGAGAAGAAAGAGGGTGGAGTTGGCAAAGTATGTGATGAAATAATGGCTGAAAACGTCTCAAATTTGGCAAAAGACATAAACTTATGTATTCAAGAAGCTGAATGAATGCCCAACAGGATAAGTTCAGAGAAATCCACTCCAAGATACATCATAATTAAACTTCTGAACATGTAAGATAAAAAAATAATCTTAATAAGTAGCCAGAGAAAACAACACATTACCCCTAGAGGAAGAAAACATTGAAATGACAGTGTATTTCTCATCAGAAATCATGGAAGCCAGGAGAAAGTGGCATCATTTTTTTTCAAGTGCTGAAAGAAAGGAACTGTCAACCCAAAATCTCATTACTACCCCCGCTCCCCAGATCTTTCAGGAATAAACCAAGACATTCTCAGATGAAGGAAAACCAAGAGAGGTGGTCATGAGCACACCTACCCTAAAAGAGTGGCTAAAGGAAAATCTCTAAACAGAAAGGAAACAATAAAATAAGGAACCCCGAAACACCAGGAAGGAATAAAGAACATGGTAAGCAGAAATATGGGTGACTACAATAGGCTTTTCTCTTCTTGAGTTTTCCAAATTGTATCTGATGGTTGAAGCAAAAATTGTAACATTGATGTGGTTCTGAGTGTATGTAGAAGAAGTATTTATTAAGATAATTATAAATGGGGGAGAAAAAAGGGAGGTAAGATGTCTATACTGTATGCAAACTGGTAACATGATGACACTAGTAGACTGTGATAAATTGTGTATACTTAGGTAATACTAGAGCAACTACTAAAAAAGCTGTATCTAGAGATACACTAAAAAACACTACAGATAAATGAAAATAGAATTCTAAAGAATTGTTCAGCCAAGCCACACCAAGGCAAGAAAAAGAAAATAGAAAAATGAAAAAAGAGGACGAACAGAAAACAAAATATAAAATGTTAGACTTAAGCCCTACCTAACATATCAATAATTATATTAAGTGTAAGCAGTATAAATATACCAATTAAAAGACAAAGGAAATGTGTATGAAAAAACATCCCCCAATTCTGTGTTGCTTACAAGAAACTAACTTCAAATAAAACAATATAAGCTGGCCGGGTGTGGTAGCTTACACCTGTAATCACCACACTTTGGGAGGCTGAGGCAAGGAGGATTGTTTGAGGCCAGGAGTTTGAGACCAGCCTGGGCAACATGGTGAAACCCCATCTCTACAAAAAAATGCAAAAATTAGCCAGGTGTAGCAGCATATGCCTGTGGTCCCATGTACTTGGGAGGCTGAGGTGGGAGGATCACTTGAGCCCTGGAGGTAGAGGCTGCAGTGAGCTATGATTGTGCCACTGCATTCCAGCCTGGGTGAGGAAACAAGACCATGTCTCAAAAAGCAAAAAACCAAACAAAACCAACCAACCAAACAAAAAACCCAAAAACAGCAACCACAAAACAATATAGGCAAGTTGAGAGTAAAAGGATGAAAAAAGATATATCATGTAAAGATTAATCAAAAGAAAGCAGGAGTGACAATATTAATATCAGAAGGCAAACTTCAGAGCACAGACAATTACCAGAGATAGTGTGGGACAGTATATAATGCTAAGCCGGTCAAAATCTACCAGGAAGGCATTGTAATTTTAAATGTGTATGCACCAGACAAGACAGTTATAAAATACGTGAAACAAAACTGAGAAAAGAGAAATAGATAAATCCACAATTATAGTTAGAATCTTTAATGTCCCTCTCTCAAAAACTGACAGAACAGCTAGACAGAAATTGGCAAGCATGTAGAAGAATTCAACAACAAACAGACTTAATTGGCATTTATAAAACAACAGCAGTATATACCTTCTTTTCAAGTGTCCATGGAACATATACCAAGACAGACCATATACTGGGTGATAAATCTCAACAAGTTTAAAAGAATTGAAATCATGCAGAGCATGTTCTCTGACCACAATGGAATAAAACTAGAAATCAATAACAGAAAGGTAACAGAAAAATCTCCCAATATTTGAGAACTAAACAATGTCGTTCTGAGTAATCCATGAGTTAAAGAGGAAGGTTTAAAATGAAATTTAAAATTTAAATGAAATTTAAACATTGAACTAAGAATAAAAATGTAACAGTAAAACTTATAGAAGGCAGCTTAAGCAGTGTTGAGAGGCAAATGTACAGCAAGAAATGTTTCCATTAGAGAAGAGGAAAAGATTCAAATCAAGAATCTAAACTCCCAGGTCAGGCACGGTGGCTCATGCCTGTAATCCCAGCACTTTGGGAGGCCAAGGTGGGTGGATCACCTGAGGTCAGTGGTTCGAGACCAGCCTGGCCAACATAGCCAAACTTTATCTCTACTAAAAATACAAAACAAAACAAAACAAAACAAAAAAAATTAGCTGGGCTTGGTAGCGCACCTGTAATCCCAGCTACTTGGGAGGCTGAGGCATGAGAATTGCTTGAACCCAGGTGGTGGAGGTAGCAGTGAGCCGATATCATGCCACAGCACTCCAGCCTGGGGGCAGACCAAGACTCCATCTGAAAAAAATAAAAAAATAAGAAATCCTGGGCAGTGATCTGATTGGTTCTGCTTTTGTCATGTGACAACACGGCCAATCCCTGTGGCTGGGAGGCAGGGCCCTTTCCACCAAGGTGTCAGCCTCTGCGTTGCTGGCTCAGTGGACTTCCCCTCCTCACCCAGGCAACGCTGTGTGTGGTGGGGCTGTGGCAGCCGGTCTTGGGGGCTCTTGTGAAAGGGGACAAAACAGATGTGTGGGGGAAGGTGGGCCCACCCTGGGGGAACCAGGACCGGTGTCACCATTGCTCTATGATTAATCCGGCAACATGATGTGCAACGGCTTAAAGCCCGTGTCCCTGGTCTCCCCTGCCTTCATGGCACCTGGCCACCCAGGAGGTGCCAACCAGCCTGGCCTCTGTCCATGTCCTGGGAGTGCTTGGACCTGGCGGTGGGTGCCAGATCCCTTTCTGTTTCGGGAGCCGGTAGCTTGAGGTAGCCCAGGCTTGTGCACTGGCCTCACAGGCAGGCTTATTCAAATGATGACTTTATTTTGAGACACATAACCACACAGGAAAGTCCAAAGAACAACGTGTATCCTTAGTACGTATTTATGCTTTATTATATGTATTTATATTGTTAATATATACTATTGTTATATAAGAGATACACATATTTATGATTCCAATATTTATACTTATTAATAGATTTATAAATTTATAAATTTTTATAAATTTATAAAATCACTCAGAGGTGATGATTGCTGTCCTTATTTGTCTTGTTTTCTAATGAAAATATGTAAACTGTTACAGATAAAGTTGATGTTCCCTTATTCCTCCAACCTGAGAAGTCCCCATTTTGCAATTTTGAGAAAATTCCTGTCACGAATTTAGTGTTTATCTTCCCTTCCATTTTGCATTTGCTTTTATTTCCAGCTATTTATGTTTTGAATGGGTAATTCAAACATAACGTCATTGTCTTCATCTTCTCTTTCCCTCCCTCCCTTCCTTCCTTCCTTCCTTCCTTCCTTCTTTCTTTCCTTTCTCTTTCTTTCTCTCTCTCTCTTTTCTTTTTTTTCTTTTCTTTCTCCTCTCCCTCCCCTCCCCTCCCCTCCCCTCCCCTCCGTTGCTTTCCCTTCCTTTCTTTTTTGTGAGACAGGGTCTCATTCTGTCACCCAGGCTGGAATGAGGTGGCTCCATCTCGGCTAACGACAACCTCCAACTCCTCAGCTCAAGTGATCCTCCTGCCTCAGCTTCCCAAGTAGCTGGGATTACAGGTATGCGTCACCACTGCTGTCTAATTTTGTAGAGACGAGGTCTTGCTATGTTGCCCAGGTTGGTCTGGAACTCTTGGCCTCAGCAATCCTCTCAAGCCTCCCAAAGTGCAGGGATTATAGGTGTGGGCCACTCCATCCGGCCTCATTCACATGTTTCAAAAATCAAAAGGTACAGAAGGAAAAAGCTTCTTTCCCCTCTCTGGGCCTTTTAACACTTGCACATAAATGAAGCCAGGAACAGCAGCAGTGTCTTGAGTAGTTGGTGGAAAGAAGGTGTAATTACATGGGCTGCAGCCTCCAGCTATGCTCTTTGTAGGAATTTGATCTTTAGTGGTTCAGTTGAGAGTGACAAAAACCCCAAGCAACACTGGCCTTAACAAGGTACACATTTCTTTCTTTCTTTCTTTTGTTTTTTCAGACAGAGTCTCACCTCACTCTCTTACCCAGGCTGGAGTGCAGTGGCATGATCTCAGTTAACTGCAACCTCTACCTCCCGAGTTCAAGCGATTCTCCTGCCTCAGCCTCCTGAGTAGCTGGGACTACAGGTGCGCACCACCATGCCCAGCTAATTTTTGTATTTTTAGTAGAGACGGGGTTTCACCATATTGGTCAGGCTGGTCTTGAACCCCTGACCTCAGGTGATCCACCTGCCTTGGCATCCCAAAGTGCTGGGATTACAGATGTGAGCCACCGCACCTGGCCAGAACACACATTTCTATTTGACATGGATAAAGTCTTAAGGTAGGCATCCCACAGCTATTAGGGTGGTTCCACAATCATCAAGGACCTATCTTGTTGCTCGAGCCCCCTCACCACATGGCATCTACTTCATGGTCCAACATGGCCTCTTGAGCTCCAGTCATCACATCCTCATTGTAGCCGTTCAGTAGGAGAAAGGGAGGAAGTTACTTCGGTTTCAGGATTGTCTGCCAAAGCGGCAAGGAACATTTCCTCTTGCACACTGTTAGCCACCGGGTGTAGTGACAACACATGTCATTGGAAAGGGGGCTGGGAAGTGTAGTCTTGATCCCGGCTGGCTGTGTCACCGCTGATACGTAGTGGTTCTCCTGCTAAGAAAGGAGGGAAGAACGCCTACCAAGGCACAGCTAGCGGCTCTGCCAGCATGCCTGAGTTTCAGATATTCCAGGTTGAAAAACCCCTGCCTTCATGGAGTGCCCGCCGGAAAGGGACCGACTTCAGGCCACTTCCTGAGCGGCACCTCTCGGTGAATCCCAGAAGCAGCAGCCAGGCTGCACAGGGCCACTTCCTAAGCAAGCGCATGAGTCACACAGGCGGCCTTTGTTAGCTCAGCCAGCTCTCCTGGAAGTCCTCCTCCCGGAGCCGAGGGCCCCGTCCAGCTCTTCCTGCGCCCGAGGCAGAGGACGCGGTGCAGCAGTGAGCCCAGCCGCTCAGCCTCATGAACAACATTGCCTGGTGCTCCCCAGCCTGGGACCCGGCCTTCGAGGCTTCTGGGCTGGGCAGGCACCGCGGGGAACAAAGAGGCGTTCCTGAGCCTGAGCCACGCGGCTCCAGGCCGACTCCCTGGAGTCTTGGAGACGCTTGTGTTGAATGCCTGGCTTTTTGTTTGAGAAAGAAAAGTGTTTTCCAAAGTCCCCAGGCTTCCTCTTGCATAGAAATCACAGAGTTCCGAGGAGCCACAGAGTGGGGTGGGTGCACGGGGCAGTGAGGACGCCCTGTCGCAGGGGACAGTGAGAATGTGCAGGGGGTGGGGAAGTCTGGGGGCACAGGTGAAAGGGAAGACACCCCACCTCAGCCCTCCACGGCTGTGGCCTCTGCTGGGGCCGGGCGCTGGGAGGCGGGCCATGGCACCCACCTGGAATCCTGCGAGGGGCGTCTGGCAGGCCTGGCGGGGTGCAGTGCAGTAGACACGGCCGTGGGCACTCAGACATGGCTGAGGTGCAAGGGGGACCTGGGGCTGAGGTGGTGGCTCAGAGCAGGGCATCAGAGGGGACAGACTGGGTCCCAGAAGGGGTCTCTGTCTTACTCGAGCCAAGAGACTAGACTCCGAGTTCCGGCCGCCCTGGACACGCGTGCAGTGGAGCTGCTGAGGGCAGTGGCTGGCGGTCCTGGCGAGACCAATGACCCCTCTACAAGGCGGGGTGAGGGGGACCGTGTGTGAATGCCCTGTCCCTGCTAGGAGGACGACTGACTTAACAGGATGTAGGTAGTTTTTTTTTTTTTTTTTTTTTTTTGAGATGGAGTCTGGCTCTGTCGTCCAGGCTGGAGTGCAGTGGCGCGATCTCGGCTCACTGCAAACTCCACCTCCCGGGTTCACACCATTCTCCTGCCTCAGCCTCCCGAGTAGCTGGGATTACAGGTGCCCGTCACCACGCCCGGCTAAGTTTTTGTATTTTTAGTAGAGAATTCAGTAGTGAATTTTAGTAGTGAATTCAGACCCTCCTCTGGATCTGCCCCAGGAGCCCAGGTCCCACCTGAAGCCCGAGGTCCGGGGCTGAGCTGGGAGTGTTCGTGCAGACAGAGCTGGAGGCCAGTGAGAGGCAGCAGGGAGCAGGGCTGGCAGGAGGGAGGCAGACAGGCGTCCTCTCAGCGTGGGGCTGGGAGCAGGATGGCAGGGCCAGGCAGGGTTGCGTGGAAAACTGTCATGGCCCTTTCAGGGAAAGAAAGGGGGGAGAGAGGGACAGTGCCTGGGTGTGCCCACAGGAGAGGCTGGGCCCACGTGGTTTTGCGTGGCAGCTGCAAGGCAGTGTGGGTGGGGCCAGGATTCTGTGCTTTCAACAAGCCCTCCAGGTGGCTCATTTGTGGTCCGCGTTTCGTCCGCCTTTGTGGGCAGGTGTGGGGCCAGGCCTGGCTCCCCCGATGCAGCCGGATCCACACGGCAGCCTTACCCCCTTTTTTTTTTTTTTTTTGAGATGAAGTCTGTTGCCCAGCTGGAGTGCAGTGGCATGATCTTGGCTCACTGCAACCTCTGCCTCCTGGGTTCAAGTGATTCTCCTGCCTCAGTCTCCTGAGTAGCTGGTATGACAGGCGCCCACCACCACTAGTTGGCTAATTTTTTATATTTTTAGTAGAGATGGGGTTTTGCCATGTTGACCAGGCTGGTCTCGAACTCCTGGCCTCAGGTGACCTGCCTGCCTAGGCCTCCCAAAGTGCTGAGATTACAGGCGTGAGCCACTGCGCCTGGCCCAGCTTTCCCATTTCACAGAGAAGGAAATGGAGGCACAGGAGCGAACAGCAGCCAGCGGTCCACTTGGAACCCAAGACCTGATCTGACAAAGCGACTCCTGCAGGCTTCTCTGCCGCTGCCGCTACATGTCAGGGGAGCCAGACCCAGGCTCTCCCTGCAGGGCTGTCCTTGGAGCCCTGAGGTGAGGCCCTCCTAGGAAGGCGTTCTCATGTCATGAATACACTGTGTACCCCCCTCGTCCTCCTAGTCTGGAAGCTCCCCAAGTCCAGGTGTACACTTCCAGGAGAGGTCTTGGGGCTCCCACCTTTGTGAGGGTGGCCTGAGGATGGGCTCCTCTCTGTGCCACAATGAAGGGGACCAGGGACCCCAAGCCAGGCACCTGGGAGACCACACCTAGGTAGGGGTCGTGGGGGCCCAGCTTCCCCGAGGAAGAGAACCCAGCGCTGTGTGCAGAGGTGCCCCCAGCCGAGCAGGGTGTGAGGACTGATACTGGCCTGATGGCTTTGGCATGAAGCCCAAGGGGAGCAGTGGGGAGCAGGCCCAGTAGGCCCGTCCAGGGATGGGGCCGTGGCTGGCCATGGCTGGAGCCTCTTGTGTGAAGACGGAATGCCGGGGCAGGAGGGATGAGACGTGTGGTGCTGGCCACAAGGCTGGGTGGTGGAGGCGCTGCCTTTGTCCAAACCCAGAGGCCCAGGAGCAAGGACAGATGTGGGCTTCCCTGGCAGGATAGAAGGGGGTAGGGGACCTCGGAGGATTGGGTGAGCCTGACACTCACGGGACTCTGTGGCAGTGGACAGGAAGTGGGGATGAGGGCTGGGCAGGGGGCACACCTGAGCCTCTTGGGTCTTTGGCTCAGGTGGACTTCATTTATTTATTTATTTTGGAGATGGAGCCTCGCTCTGTTGCCCAGGCTGGAGTGCAGTGGCACGATCTCAGCTCACTGCAACCTCCGCCTTCCGGGTTCAAGCGATTCTCCTGCCTCAGCCTCTCCAGTAGCTAGGATTACAGGCACGTGCCACCACGCCTGGATGATTTTTTATGTTTTTGGTAGAGACAGGGTTTTACCATGTTGGCCAGGCTGGTCTTGAACTCCTGACCTCCAGTGATCTGCCTGCCTCAGCCTCCCAAAGTGCTGGGTGTGAGCCACTGCGCCCAGCCTCCTTCTGGCTCGTTCTGACTCCTGCCCTACTTGTGCCGTGACCCTCCCAGAAACACCCTGGTGACCTTTGTCACTGGGATGGTGGCGGGTACAAGCCTTGACCCTCCTAGAAACACCACGGTGACCTTTGTCACTGGGATGGTGGCAGATACGAGCTGGCAGGTGACCATTATGGCTGGGTTTCCCCAGGGCCCCAGCGGGGAGGCTGGACTTCCCTCATCCAGGGAACAGAGCCACAAGACACCTGGGCTGACGGAAGGTGCCTCGCCCGAGGGCCTTCCTGCCCAATGTCACCAAATCTGACCACTGGGAAACTTGCATCTGCAGACCTTTTAAGACAACTGGCCCGCATTAGTCAAATAAGTCAATCCTAAGAAAGATAGGAAATAAGAAGGGGTGGCCGAGACTCTCTCCTCCATTCAAGGAGACAGGAGAGGCACCCAGGGGATCGTGGTCCTGGGGCTACGAAATGCTCTGAAAACATCTCTAGGACAAGCGGAAGATCTGGATATTGGAAAATATTGTATTGTTAGAAAATTTGGGGGCTGGGATAACAGGGTTGAGTTTTGTGGCAGAATGTCCTTAGGAGAGACGAGCTGAGGGATTTAGAAGTGCGGTATTCTGATGATCACAATCTACTTTCACATGTTTCAGACAGGCGTGCGCATGTGTGCGTGTATGAGAAAGTGTGGGCACAGGATAAAAGAAGGTGAAGAATTTAGGCTAAGAGCATGTGGGTGTCCATCAACTATTCCTCCACCCTCTTTGTCATTTGAAATCTTTCAAAATTTCAAAAGGCAGGGAGGGAAGAGGTTAATGAGAATGTAACTCAGTGGCGCCTGCCTCCCCCTCAGCTGGGTGTTCTTCCCAAATACTGTCACTGATGATGAATAAATGGTTACTCTTTATGGTGATGACAAAGTCCCATTTTTTCTTTCAGAATGCCTTATTTTATTTTTTATTTTATTTTTTTGAGACGGAGTCTCGCTCTGTCACCCAGGCTGGAGTGCAGTGGCCGGATCTCAGTTCACTGCAAGCTCCACCTCCCGGGTTCACACCATTCTCCTGCCTCAGCCTCCCGAGTAGCTGGAACTACAGGCACCCATCACCTTGCCCGGCTAGTGTTTTTTTTTTGTATTTTTTAGTAGAGACGGGGTTTCACCGTGTTAGCCAGGATGGTCTCGATCTCCTGACCTCGTGATCCGCCCGTCTCGGCCTCCCAAAGTGCTGGGATTACAGGCTTGAGCCACCGCGCCCGGCCTCAGAATGCCTTCATGTGACTGTCCTCACTGAGCCCCCTGCACCTGTGCCACGCACCCCGCCCTTGGGACTCGGCGTGAGACCCCCACTGGGAGGGGCAGCTATGCCACAGAGACCACAGCACGCCCACCACTCCTTGTCAGAGTTTATTTCATCGGCTAACATTCATTCTCGACCTAGACAAAAACAATTAGATGATTATGACTTGCTTTTCCATCATCAACTCATTTTTTTTTTTTGTTATGAATAACCAAAACATTTCTTCTCAACACTTTTTTTTTAAGAAGAAGCTATAAATAAATAAAGCTTTAAACGATCCTGGGTTCAAGTTAAACAGTTCCAGTTCCCGAAAAGTTCACAGCCTTGTTTCGTGGGCAGTTCTGCTGTTCCTGGCTTCCCCCTCCAGGAAGGGATGTTTGCAGGCCTGGGGGTCCTGGTGACTAAGCTGTTAGCTCCACTGCCTGCCTGCTTCCGTCCTCGCAGCCCTGGGAGGGCCCTGGTGGACAGAGTTCTTACAATTTAGGAGATGCTGCTGGCCAAGGAACCGTTGACCCAAAGCAGGTGGCCTGAACGGGAAGTGCCAGGCTGGAGACTTGGGGGCTGAGGGCACTGCCAGTTGCCACCACCTCGGGACACCTCAGCCTGGCGCGGGCCTGAGACTGCTTTCCAAATGCAGCGGAGAGACTGAGATGAGACCCGTGCTTCCGTGTGAGTTGGGCTGCGGGGCATAAGTTAACACATACTCCAATATGTACAAAACAACCTGCGCTCGGGCCTGTGCACCCAGGACGCCCGTGGCCAGGTGAGGCCACCTTGAGCCAGGCCTCTGGCTGGGTATCCACCTCCTGCCAGGAGGCCAAGGTGCCCCATGTGGCTTGTGCAAGACTCCAGGCTCCCCTGAACATGCTCCTCCTCCTCCCAGGAGTGCACCCACCCCAGTGTCGAGTGTCCAAGCAGATTCCCATTGACCCTGACCTCCCTTTGAAAGAACCACACCGCTACATCCCCTTGGCACTCACTTCCTTCGTGCGATGCATCCACCCAGGGAGGTGACCCTGCGCTAGCACGCTGCCCACCCTACCCTGTTGACCACCCTGTCCTTGGACCCCAAAGCAAAATGGGGCCAGTGTAGGCGGCCTGAGGGTGGGGCCGTATGCCACACCTCCAGCGGTAGCAACCTCATCTGACCACACCTTCGCCTTCCTGTGCTGCAGAAGGCGCTTGCTCCCAAGCCCATGGTGACCCACATCTCCACCCCACAGTGGGGCAGCTGTGGTGGCTGAGTGAAAGCTGGGGCAGGAGACAGGGCCCCTGCCAACCCCAGCCAGGCAGCTTGCAGAGCCCACTGCCCGCATCGGAGTCAGCCTGCGGCCTGAGCACACCCGTCTGCCCTCTGGGGGACCCAGGGCGCCTGCGGGGGCCCTCCTAGAGACACCAGCCTGGCCTCCTAGGCATAAGGGATGGGGACAGGGGACAGGGCACGTGCTTACAGCGGATATGCAATGTGGCTTTTACTAGGGCCACTGCAGCCAGTGGGGAACCCTGCGGGGCTGCTGGGAACAGAACTTGGCCAGCCTTTTGCCAGGGGGTGGGCAGCATGGGGAAACGCAAGGAGAGCCAGGGTGGGGAGGGTTGAGTATCTGGTGTCAGGGAGGCCACCTACAGCTGTTTTGTCAAGGCTAGTTGAGAATCTGAAAGCTCGAGTTCCTGTTCCCGGCCATCCAGAGCCACTGTGGTCCGAGGGTGTGGCTCGGTCCCACGCTCCAGCCGATGGAGGCCTGATGAACTTAATCCACACGCTGGTGGCAGCAGTGGTATTTGAGCTCTTGAGTACGTGTCTCAGTGATGGGGCTGGGCAGCCTGCTAGCAAATCCCAGTGGGTCAGAAAGGAGAACTGAGGCAGGCAAGCGCTCGGTCCCCAGCCCTTCCAGTCTGAGCCACGTCTGCCTGGGTGGTCACCTCCAAAGGCCAGCCAGGGACTCAGGCACAAGTGGCAGCATCTCCGGCCAAAGCCTCCCCACTCCTGGGCTGCCAGTCGGCCCACAGAGGGCCGGCAATGCAGCTTGGGCCCACTCCCCAAACCCCTCCTTGGTCTGAGGACTGTGGGGAGTGGGTGGGGCCTGAACATCAGCTTTGGCCTCCTGACCCAAAGCATGGAGCAGGACCATGGACCAGGGCGGAGTGGGCTTCCTGGGGACTCGAGTCTTCTCTGCCTCAGATGGGGTGGGCCCTGACCTTGAGGGAGCTACAGATGGGTGAGCTGGGGGCTCCCCAGGCCTTGGGGCATCGGGGGCAGCCAGAAGGGGAGGGCCTATGGGATGGCCTGGAGCCGGGGCAGTTGCCAGAAGCCGGTCTCACTCCTAGTAGCCTGGAGAGAGGAGCTAAGAGCGAGTGCCGTGTGCATAGCTGGTGAGGGGCACACTCCTGGCCTGGCAGGTCCACGTTCTGCTGTCCTTGTCTCTTGTGCAAACCTTCAGTTTTTGTGATAAATCCAAGGGGGCCAGGAGAGCAGGCACAACCCCTGCTCTGGAGGCCCTGCCCTGCCCGTGGCATCCTCCGAGCATGCTTTCCTCTGACCCGCTGGCTGCACCTGTCGATTCCTCAAGCCGCCATCCCCGCCCAGCCCCACTATGTCCCTGTTCTGTTTATTTTCAGGACGCAGCTATCCCTGTGGAGCAGGTGTGGGACACTCTCCCCGTGACAGTCTTGGGTGGACCTGTTGTCTGTCCTGTTTTACCCCCCACACCCCCCAAGAGGCCTCCCTGTGGCCACCACCGCCACTACCACTTCTCAATGATGTGGCTCATGTAGTCCTCGGTGGGCACGCGGCCCGGCTCGTCAGCGTCCTCCCGCGGCAGCGCCTCCTTGGCCCGGTGCAGCAGGCGCTCCTCGCGGCTCCTCAGGCGCTGCTCCCTGCGCTCCAGCTGCCGCTTGTACTGGTAGCGCTGCTGGAAGAGGTCCTTGGCGTAGTCATACAGCTGCATGTCCAGGTCGTTGAGCTCCTCGATGCGCCGGATGGTGTCCTCGTCCACCTCCACGCCGCCCGCCCGCGTGCTGTTGTACTGCATGAAGGGCCGGATGAACTTGAGGTTGAACGTCCGCTCGAACAGGTACTGCGTCTTGCGCTGGAACTCGGTCAGGCCGAAGAAGGCCATGCCCCGCAGGTTCTTCTTGGCGCTCTCCAGCAGCAGCTGGGCCCGCTTGCCCTCGGGGATGAAGGACAGGTTGTAGCAGCCCACCAGGCTCAGGTCGGCCAGCATGCGCACCTGGCGGTTGTTGGCCAGGTTGTACGGGCAGTCCATGAACTCCTGCAGCGTGCAGCCCGACCAGTCCGTGCCCTCGTAGCAGGGCGGCAGCTCCTCGGGCGTGGGCGTGCGCCCGTCACACATGTGCAACGACGTCTTCCACGTGGCACCCCTCTGCACGTGCCGCCACTCACTCAGGTAGCGGGACACGGGGTCTCGTAGCAGGGTGATGTAGTAGAACTTCCTGCAAGGAGACGGGGAGAGGAGGTGAGGGCTGTGGCAGCATGAGGGGTGCTACCAGGGCTGCTCGGAGTCAAAGTCCCCACTACAGGGGTCTGGGCTTCACCTCTGAGGCCAGCCAACGCCTGCATTTAGCTCTCCAACAGCCGTTTCAAAACCCGGTATCAGAGATGCCAAGGAGCACGCCACGGCCACACGGCTCCCCAGGGTGACCGCCATGGCGCCCTGCAGTGCCTGGCCTGGCTCCTCTGGAGGGACAACCTGACTTTTCCTGCTGGTGGGTGAAGCCGCCAATACCTCATCCAGGGAGGTCCCGGAGCCACAGCCGCCTGAGACCAGCAGTGTTCGCCAGCTGTTTACAGCCTGGGCACGGTGCCACCCAAGGAGCCACTCAGCAGGAGCAGAGGGTGGGCAGAGGTCAGGGAGGGTCACCTCCAGTCCCAGTCCCAGGGTCCTGCCAAGGCCTGGTGGTTGGGCCCAGTGGACCATCCAGCCCAGGACCCCAGGGGCAGCCATGACTTACACAGTCTCCAACTCTACTTGGCGGGCTGTCCCCCAGGACAGGGGGGTGCACAAGGGAGAAACGACCCAAGGACGGCTCCACCTCCCACCGTCCCCTGCACGGCTGGAGCCCAGCATGGAGCATGCCTTTGCCAGGCTCGCGATGACGCTGGGCTGGAGGCGTCAGGACACTGGACAGGTGGGTAAAATGTGGCGGCAGCTGCGGATGTACCCGGTGTGTGTGTGTGTGTGTGTGTGTGTGTGTGTGTGGGGTCAGCCCCGGGGAGGCTGCAGTCATTCTTAGACGGTTCCTCCTCCTGGCTCCTGCCTGTGCCGGGGTGGGTGGGCCTCAGGTCAAGGAGCACCAGGGCCGGGCAGGCAGCCTAGGAGCCCACAGGGCCCCTCACTGCCCGGGGGAGCAGCTCCAGAAGGGCCCTGACTCACCGCCAGGCCTCCCCAGATGGCAACATGGAAGTGTACCCACACTGCCCTCCTCCTCCCCTCACACTGCCC
>NW_012102177.1:2089936-2137057 GCF_000951045.1 Mandrillus leucophaeus
CCTCACACTGCCCTCCTCCTCCTCCCCTCACACTGCCCTCCTCCTCCTCCCCTCACACTGCTCTCCTCCTCCCCTCACACTGCCCTGGGCAGGGGTGGGGATGGGGGGCATGGGGGGACCCCAGGGAACACAAAGCACTTCCTGGCGTCCACTGGCAGCTGCCCTGATCTGACCGCACACCTCCCTATGGGGAGGGAGGCACAGTGCCTGGCAAGTGGTGCGGTGCCACTGCAGGTCACCCCTGCCTGTGGGGACATGTCAGAAAGCCCCAGCGGGGGCAGCTCTGAAGCAGGCGGGGTGGCCAGTGATGGCTCCCGGGCAGGCAGCAAGGCCAGCACTACTGCATGCAGACTGCCGAGGAAGGGACAGGCAGCTGTCACCTGCCTGGTGTTCTCTGTGGCCTGGCAGGCCCAGACCCTGCCCTTGAGGAGCTCCCAGCAGATGGGGTGGAGGGAGGACCCGGCAGGACTGAGCTGACAACCCCAGGGTCAGGCACCGCTGGTCTCCAGGGGGCAGACAAGCTGTGGTCAGCAGGGGCGAGAGCAGGCCTCAGCTTCCCTGCTCCAGGCTCCCACTTCACACGCCCCAAGGCACACCTGGCCCTCCCCGAGCACCCTGCACCCATCGCCTGCCTGGTACCACCCATCTGTGCTGATGGCAGCAGCTCCTGGGCACTCAGGGCCTCAAGGGCCAGAGGGTGGGACCTTCTTCAGGTAGCAGGTGAGACAAACGCTTTAGAACCAAAAATGACCGAGGGCCAGGGACTAAGGGCCCGAGGCGGCCGGGGCAGGCTTCTGTCTCCCCCCTCGGGCTCACAAGGCCCTGACCGCTCAGAAGAGAGACCATCCATGCCTTCCTAGCTGACCCTGTGTCCAGGAGGCATAGGGCTGCATGGACTTCTGCTCCCCACCCTGTGGGGCCCTGACCAAACAGATGGAGACAGACCAGTGTGAGGGGTTTCTTCTGAACACGGAAAACCAGTGTGATGCGCCAACCAACAGAGAGGCTTGCCCTCCCAGCCCCAGCCAATGACCCTGTGAGTGACGGCCACACGGACCCCTGAGGGCTTTCCCCCTCCTGGGAGGAACTCACTCCTCAGCTGCACACGGTCTGACCACACCATGGGTCTTGGCAGCCAAGCTCGAGCAGCTGCCACTAGGGCACATGACCGCAAATGCCAGGTCAGCAGCAGAGTGAGGAGGAACTGAGGTGAAGCCGGCACCGTGGGAAGGGCCAGGACACGGTCTACACCAACCCCATACCCAGGTCCCCTGGGGGTTCAGGTGGTCCCTGGCCACTCAAAGACAGGAGCCTGGTGGTGAGGGCAACATGGGCCACAGCCACAGGCTCCCTTCTCTGAGTCCCTTCTCCCTGGCAGCGACCTTTCTGAATGACAGCCTCCTCACCCCTGCGAAGCTTGGGGCCTCTGCTGTGGAGAGGCTGGAGCACCCACCTGCCACCCGCCCAGTGTGGCCTGCGGCCCTCCCCTCCCCAGCCCTGTCGTGGTCTGCAGGCAGGAGCGCACAGGTACATCACCCCTGGTCTCTGCATGGGCCATGCCCTCTGTTGGAATGCCAGTGTGAGTGACCGCCCCTTGGTCAGACCTCTCCACCTTTAAGACCCAGCTCAAGAAGATAAGCGGTTGCCAGTGCAGGAGTGCAGGAAGAGCCCAGAGCACCCAGCAGGCACGTGTGGTGTACACAGTGGGCCGGCTCTAGTAGCCCCAGATGGCGCACGACCTACTGACCATCGTGGGTTAGGGTGGCAGCCGGCTCAGTTATCACGTGTCTGATGGCGGCATCCTCTCTATGGACACAGCTGAGGGGAACAAAGGCCTCCCTGCAGGGGCAGTGTCTTGAGGGGACAGTGAGACCCCGGTAGAACTGAGGCAGAGCTGGGGGCCAGAGACAGGGAGGAGGAGAGGAGAGGGCTCGCTTTTCTGAGTCCAGCCATTGAAATGACTTAGGTTTTTCGTGTGCGAGCCACTCAGAGAAGCCGTGAGCAATTTACTCTTTGGTTTCTGAAAAAGCTGGGAGGGTGAGCTGCTGAAGACAGACACTCATTTGAAAGCCAGCTAAGTCTGGGGCCCTCACAGCACTGGAGGTGACACTTTCTCCTTGACCGCCCCAGGCCTGGCTCTCTCCTTTGCCAAGGACTTCTGTGCACAGAAGGCCCAGCAGGCACCAACAGGGGCAACGGTGGGGGCAAGGGGCACCTGAGCCAGCCGAAACTCTCATGGTCCCTAGAATGACCGAGCCTGTCAGCCTCACCTGTCCTTCCTGCGTCCATTTCCCAAATAACCCTCTGGACCAAGGCCTCCCGCTGCAGGGACAGCTGCTGGGGACCCACACCAGGGAGGCAGGTGTGTGCAAAGACACGCATGCTCTCATTAGCAGTGCCGGTCCAGCGGCTCTGCATCTTACAACAAAATGACGCAACGGACACTGCGCCTGGGGGACCCTGAGGAGCTGACCGAGGCCCCCGTCCTAAGGCCCAGGGGCTTACACTGTCCCCACGGCTCCCTGTGCACCTTCCCTGCTCAGAACATTGCCATGCCCTGGGTCCCCTGGTCCTGTCCCCCAGACACGGCCTGTGGTATAGACAAACGGCCACGCAGACTCTAGAAGTTGCCTGTGAGGCCAGTAGCCAAATATGTGTGCTCCTGTCCCTTTCTGCAGATGTGACAGCTGAGCCAGGGAGGGTGACCTGCCCTTGGCCACCATCTAGTTCCTTCCTACCCCTGCCTGAAAGGCATGGAAGCCCCTACCTGGCACACCCTCCAGAGCCGGTGGCACTCTTTACGAGCCAGAGGCGTCCAGTCCCATGCCCACCACGCAGAGCCCTCCCCTCCCCTCTGCCTTGTCCCCTTCCCTCTGCCGAACACTGCAGGCACTGCTGGCCACAGGCACGTCCTGGCTGTCCACTGCCTCAGTGCCCCAGCTCCACCTCGCCCTGTCCCACCTCCCGTGCTCTGCCCTCTTTCCTCCACTGCATGCATTGCCAGATGCATCTGCTGTTTACTCTCCAGTCTGTCATCTGCCAAAACGTGGGGTGGAGGTGTCGAACAGAAGTGGGAAGAGGGCGGGGTGTGGTGAGGTGCAGAGGACTCCCCAAATGGCCCACCCCGGATCTAGTCAGCTCTCTGACATGTGCTCTCTGGAGGTGCCAAGGGGGCGGCTCACGGCTCAGAGGTTTGAGGAACGGTCTGCACACTCAAGGTGGTCCCCAGCCCCTGCCCTCAGGAGCCCAGGCTCATCTAATCCCTGCCCTGCACCCCCTGCTGAAGGGTCTGCGCCCCAGACCAGTCTTCCCTGCAGTGACACCTGGGACCCCACAAAGCAGGGGGCTTTGTGCCTACCACTATCCAGCAGGGTCTATCCATCCAAGTGCTCCAAGTGCCTGCCAGCAAGGCTTCCGGAAAGAGGGAAGAGAGAAAATAGAGAGGAGATGATGAGAGCAATAACCAGAATTGGAGTCCATCATTCACTGAGACTGAAATGGCTCACCAAGTGCCGAGAAAATGAATGTGGGGACTGAACAGATGACTAAAAAGTTGACCCTTGAAGCATCTGAACAGAAAAAACTATACATAAAGGGCATGCTTCTCCATCGCAATGCTGTATGTTAGAAACCAACGGAGCAAGGTCTTCAAAAGGCAGAGGGAAAATGACCAATGCAATCTCATACCCAGCCGAACTATCAATCAAGTGTGGGCAGTAGCGACGTCTTCAGACATACAAAGACTCAGGAAATTCATCTTCTGTGAATCTTATTTTAGGAAGATCCTGGAGTAGGCATCTCATTTAGCAAAAAAGGAAAAGAAACAAAACAAAACAAGCAAACTTGGGAGTCGGGAGCTCCAACCCAGGGGGCGGTTCCAGGATGTCAGCAACACATCCCGCTGGGCCTGTCACGAGCAAGGGGACAGAAGCTCTAGGTAAAAAGGGGCAAAGGCCGGGCGTGATGGCTCACACCTGTAATCCCAGCACTTTGGGAGGCTGAGGTGGGTGGGTCACTTGAGGTCAGGAGTTCGAGACTAGCCTGGCCAATGTGGCAAAACCATGTCTCTACTAAAAATACAAAAATTAACTGGGTGTGGTGGCACATGTCTGTGTTCCCAGCTACTTGGGAGGTTGAGGCAGGAGAATCACTTGAATGCAGTAGGCGGAGACTACAGTGGGCCGAGATTGCACCTGGGTGACAGAGAGTCTCAAAAAAAGGGGGTGGGCTGGTGGGGGATGGACAGATGGCCTGACGCAACTGAGTAGTTGGTGGGAAAAAATGAATGGTAGGTGTGTGGCAGATTCTGGAATCATTCAGAAAAAATTAATCCATGAAGATAGAAAAAAAGGCAAGTAAAAATACAAGGCAATCATGAATTCCAGGAAAAACAAAAAGCTACATAGAAAAGAAAATGAAGTACTACTTGCCTCAGAGGTAAATGATGGTTTTGAAGGCATCATCATGTAAACAGTGATTACTGTAACAGTGAATACTGATTTAATAAAACGTGAGCTTTAACTGTATGTGGATGATGGGTGGGGTGAGGACAGACTGTGTGAGGGTGTAAGAACGCTTCACCATCTATTGAAACAAAGTAAACAGAGACTATCTAAATCAATAAATTAAGAAATAGCACTATATGTTATTTAGAAATATGAAGGTAAACACCAGAAGTATGTTGAGAAACCTGCAAATGGTTCTCTGGAGCGGCTGGAAAGAGAAAGCAGATCTGCTGGTTTTCATCATAAGCCAATTGGAACTATCTGTTTTTAAGTACGTCTATGAATTACTTAAAAAAAATTAAAAGTAAAAGAAAATGAGGGAACTGACCAACAAAGCGTATGGAAAGAGGCTCCAGGGCGTCAGTTACCAAGGCAGTGGCACAGGAAGCCACAGGCAATACCAGGAGAGTGGTGGGAAGGCAAAGCCGGGCAGCGGCAAAGAGTAGGCACGAATACAGGGTGACCCTCCTGCCATCTGCTTGCGGATGTGAATGAGACAGTGAGAACAGCCATCTCCAAGTGTCTTCACTGGAAAGCAGAAGGTACATATACCCCAAGACGCAGCGAGTCCTCTCCCAGATGCACATCCCAGAGAAACCTTGTTGTGTACACAGGAGGTATGGGAGAGGCTGCAGTGGCGTTCTGGTAACAGCTCCAAATGCCCACCATGGTGGCGCGCTCACCTCCACGGTGGCATACTCCACTCAGCAATAAAAATGAACAAACGGCAGCTACTCACAACACCATGGGAAACGTGACGAAGAAGGCTCTGCACATCAAGACTGGATTAGGATGGTAACGTGTATTTTATCAAGTTCTCAAAAATAAATCCCCAGAAAACACTATTCAGGGATATATATATATATATGTTGAAAATTATTATTATTATTGAGATAGTCTCGCTCTGTCACCCAGGCTGGAGTGCAGTGGTGTGATCTGGGCTCACTGCAACCTCCGTCTCCTGGGTTCAAGCAATTCTCCTGCCTCAGCCTCCTGAGTAGCTGGGATTACAGGTGTGTGCTAATTTTTTGGTATTTTTAGTAGAGATGAGATTTTGCCATGTTGCCCAGGCTGGTCTCGAACTCTTGATTAGCCTGCCTCGGCCTCCCAGAGTGCTGAGATGACAGGCGTGAGCCACTGAGCCCAGTCTGTTTTTTTTAAAAAGTGATGAGCTGAAACAGGAAAATTCAAGTCAGAGGCTAGCCCTGGAGTGTGGGGCTGGGGTGGCACCGGGTGCTCAGTGCCTTACGTGGTGCTGATCATGTTCTCGTGCCTCCGGTGAGCAGCTGGGGGTACAGGTGTTCACTGTGACCATTTATTTCCTATGTACATTATGAAGTTCTTTTGTATGTCCCAAACACTTCGTGTCAATCAAAGTTTAAAGAAAGGAAGAAAGACAAAAGTGAGACCCAAGAAGGCAGCCTGAGAGGCCCAGCTGGCCTTCCAGGTGAACCAGTCTTGTCAAGCCAGAGCCTCCGTCCCCAGAGCTCCCCGCCCTGTCTCTACCCTTTGGCTCTACTTGCAACCCCCTGCTACCTCCATGCCCAACAAATCCCAGGCGTCTTCAGCACTTCCTCTCCCCTCTCCTCTCCTCCTACGAACTACGCTGCTGTGGTGAGCAAGACAGGCTCCACAAAAGGGGTGGAGGGCCCCTGTGGGTATCAGTGAAGGCGGACCACCTCAAGGGTGGCCAGGTTCCAAGGCAGTGGGGGTTGCCCTGAGGTTTAGTAACTAACCATGCATTAATGAGTCTGAATGCTCCGTGGCCACTCTGGGAAGGAACCACAGGTCCTGCCCAGCCCAAGCATCCGGCTGGTGGTTGGTTCACCGTCCAGGAGTGCCTTGGGGATGCAAACAGGGCCATTTCTCTCCTTAGGGATCTCCCTCATTGTTGCCAACCTGATGCGGGAGGCTGGGGACCCTGCCCAGTGACTTTGCTGGCAAATGATGTTCTTTCAGGGTGGCAAACCTCTGGCATCTTCCGTGAGCACAGCCCCAAGCTGTGGTCCGGCTGCATGGCACTCACAGCACCCTGGCCGCCAGAGCAGATCTCTGTGGACACCTATGCATGCCATGTACTGGGACAGACCAGGGCTCCCAGCGTTCACTCCTGAATGGGGCACACACTGGTCACTCGAGGGTGATGGGGAGACCCTGTCCGCACCACTGGCTGCTCACTACCACCGTCCAGTCAGTGGGCAGCAGCTGTGACGTGTGGCCATCCCCGAGGCGCCACATCAGCAGCTGGGGTTGCCTGTGTCTGTGCTGCTGGCCGACGTCCCTCCCTCTCACAAGTGGCGGGAGGGGCCGGCCCCTGAGACCCTCTGCGGGTAACAGGGCAGCTTCTCCGAGGCGGGTGAGGTGAGGGCATGGCCAGTGAGGCTAAGGCACACAGGCAGGGCCAGACCAAGGAGGGTCTGGTTCACTCTACAGGAAAACGAGGTTGGATGAGTAATGGCCCTGAGTGCAAAACTCACATGGATTTCAAAGATGAAGCATGAAACGTCAAAGAACTTGAAATGCGCTATGAAATAATTCTAGTCTGCACAAATTGCAGCTTCTTGTGACAGAACACACAATGATCGCCTGGATCATGCACTTTGGCATTTAATTATGCTTGGTTTAATGCCCTCTGCGACCTGAAGCTGTTCTGACATTTTTCTGGGCACTGGTTTAGTGCGTCCCACAATCGGGTAAGATCTAGACACTGCTGTCAGGGCGTGGCGAGTTCTAAAGTCCAGAGTCTGGATTCTTACAGGACAAACACAGACCTGGCCTGGGAGCCCCACTCAAACACAGAACACCCCAGGGAAATCCTGCGGGTACAGCCCATGCGCTCTGAGTGTCTTCCAGGCAGGAGGGCGGGGCAGGCAGGTAACAGGTGAGGCCAGCATCAACCAGGCCGGGCCCTGCAGCCCATGGTACCTGTCCCTTGCTCCTCCAGTGGCTCACGCCCATGGCTGCAGGGGGCTTCATTTTGTCTCCTCTGCCTTCGAGTGCTGCTCTGACCCAAACTCACGCCTGCATCTTCTTATTGCTGACTCTGCCTTCCGGAAGCTCAGGACTCCAGCCAGAAATGAGACTTCAAACCTGGTTCAGGGCATGTGGGAAGTCCAGAGCTGGGCTGGGGAAGGAGGGGCACAGGAGACTCGAGCCTGGTGAGGGGCTGGTGCAGTAATTCCACCTCTAGGAAGGTGCTGGCCCTGGCGGGAAGGGCTGAGACATGGCAGGGCCGCCTCAGAGGGTGTGCACTGGAGTGTGAGCTGTCACAGGGAGTCATGGCCATGCAGGTGGAGGCTAAGGGCAGGGACACAGTGGACGGTCCTGCAGCCCACGGCGGGGGTGCCAGCAAGACCTGAAGACATGGAGAAATGCCTGCACCAACCTTGGAGCTGACCACGGGGTTCCACGAGCAAAGGTCTATCCCTTTCCAACGTGTAGGACAACAGCACGCTGTGGTCATGGTTTTGTAAGATACACACATGCTCAGAAAAAACACCACCCAGACAGGAATGGACTATTCAGTGGCTGTCTCAGCAGTGAGATAATGAATTTTTTTCAGCATTTTACTATAAAAATGTTTAAACTGACAGGAGGTGAGAGCTCAGTGAAAACCCATAAGCCCAAATGTGACCATAACGTTTTCTTTATCTATTTCTATATTGTCTGTAATTAAACATTACATAAACAACCTAACAGGAAATTTGGCCCAAGAAGGAATGATGTACGTGAAATAATGAAGATCACGAAAGCCTCCCTGCTGCCTGGGACAGGGTGCAGGGTGCAAAGGGGCCATCACACGGGGCCAGCCGCGCCAGTCCTGCTTGCTTTGCATTTGTCCAGGGTGTGTCCCTCCCCTCCCATGCCCGACGCTGATGGCGGTGCGGGGGTGGGTTCCATGAAACAGGTAGAACCCGCACGTTCCTAAACTCAGATCCTGAAACAATGGCAATTTTTCTACCAGTGCCAGCAGAGGGGAAGCTCCCTAACTGTGGGTGAGGACGCTGCCATTTAGAGTCAGAATGACAGAACTTTTTTTTTTTTTTTTCCCTAAGAAATATTGTTGCATTTCTTCTAACTCAGTTACTGGAAGAAAATGGTTTTCCGTGGCTCAGAGGAAGAGTCCTTGGAGGGCCGGCTTCAGTGAAGCCACAAGCATGCCTGTCACATTCCAGCCCCCAAGGACAAGGACATGGTGTGGTGAGGGAAGCTCTGAGGGGCCCCGAAAGTCCTCTCTCCCAATGGTGCGCTTGGATCTCCCAGGGATCAGGGGGCCCACTATGAGGACAGAGGCCATTACCATGAAGGTCGCATCTCAATGATTAGTTTTAAAAACCCTACTCCAGGCAAGGCATGGTGACGCGCACCTCCGGGCAGTCCGAGCTACCTGCAGGCTGAGTGGGAGGATCACTTGAGCCCAGGAGTTCAAGGCTGCAGTGAGCTGTGATTGCCACTGCACTCCAGCCTGGGCAACAGAACGAGACTCTGTCTCTAAACAAAACCAAACCTGGACTCCAAGGGGCATCAGAAATTCAGAGAGGCAACCTGGGAGAACATTCCTCCGAGGACTGCATGAGCACCTGGCAGCACTCAGCAACGGCACCTGCTACCCCAGCCTACCCTGACTGCCGGCCTTGCCCCAGGCCCATGGGACACCACAGGGCACCAGGATGGTTCTCTCCGGAAAGCGACCAGGCCTCCCTGAGGCCTGGGTTCTCATCACAGGAAGGAAATGACAACCTTTAGGAGGATGCCAAAACTGGGAGCTCACGGCATAACACGCCACCGTCACCCTCATCGGCACTGTCTGCTGCCAACCCTACCAGGGGCCCCTGGTGCCTATGCCCCTGACAGCACCAAGCAGTCCAGCTTCTACTCAGTTTGTTAGAAAAAGTGGAAGTCTGACTTTGGCTCCAAGTCCCACTGCGGGGTGGAGGCCGCTGAGCACCCCACGTGGGGCGGGTGGCCGCCTCCTCTTTCCTGTGGCAGGAAGGGGCCCTCAGGCACGGCTCTCCAGGGCCACAAGGCCGGGCTGGCTGTCCACAGTGTCATTCCCTCTGAGAGGGGGCAGCTGCAGGTCCAGGAGGCTGAGGGTGGGGAGACAGCCCCGAGGAGACAACCCGCTCCCAGGAGGCACAGGCATGTGAGCCACGGCCTGAGAGGGAACGGCTTCCCCATCGCTCTGGTGTGACCCTGTGCGGGTGTGCCTGCACCTGACCCAGTGCCGCAGCACAGGCCTGGCTTGGCCCGAGGGCAGGCAGCCCCTCCCCTCTGCCTGCAGAAAAACCCAGATCATCAAGTTCTGAGCTGGCAGCAGCAGGCTGGGGAGCCCCTCTCCAAATGCAGCACAGAAAATGCTGGGCTAAGGCTGTCCCTTCTTGGTAACGTCTGCAGAAGAGTAGTGAGTTTTTTCTTCATTAACTCAATCTGCTTCCAAACATACCCAGGTCTGGAGAGAGGCCCCATGACATCGGTGGTCAGGTGCTGTGTGGACACGGGGCAGTCCTCGCTGCCCACACCCCTTCCAGAGAGCCCCCTCTCGCCTCAGGACACGCGCAGGGCAGGCGAGGCTGACCCAACCCCAGGGAGCCCCTCGCCAGTGACCTGACAGCCTGGGCGTGTCCCAGCTGGAGAGATGAGGAAGCAACACCAGAGAGGCCAAGGCCACCCAGCCCCTCAAGCGTGGGCTGGGCTTGGAGCTGGGTCAGCTGAGGTCCAGCCTCAGCCCAGTCCCTTGGCAGGAAGGGAGCAGCAGGGCTGAGGCCCATCTCCCTGCCCTGCCCCCTCTGGCAGACAGAGGCACCTGGGTCTGGACAGGACTGGCCAGCTGGTGCCTGCTGGCCTCATGACGCTGCTCCTGCCCTGCCTACCTCCAGCAAAGTGCGGCATGGGGGCGCGGGGGAGCCTCCTTGGCTCACCCAGGGGAGCTGAATTCTTACGGATGGGTGGGAAGGGAGTCCAGGTGGTACAGGGCTCTGTGCTCACGTGGCCCTCAAGAGACAGGCCTAGAAAACTGCAGAAAGTCCCTGAGGAGGAAGACGCCCAGGGGATGATGTGTAGCCAGGTGTGGCTGTGTGACTGGCCATCACGATGTCCTTAGAGACAGCCTTCTCTGCCCTGTTTTCCTCCTGCTGACTGGAAAGCGGACGTGACTGCTGAGCACCAGCAGTCCCCTTGGATCATGAGGCAGGAGCTTTGCAGAGCAAAGAGAAAGAGCCTGGGTTCCTGGTGCTTCCTTGGCTTTCCACCAGCCTGGTCTGCTTATGCTGGGCTCCCTTCCAAAGGGACGGAAATGAAAAATAAACTGCTGCCCCGTTTTGGCCTCTGAACCTAATCCACCTATTCAGGGAGATACACCAAGGACCCGAATGAGAGGAGAGGCTGGGCTCCCGGGCGAGGCCGGGGGGCCCTGGCAGCAGCCTGGGCTCAGGAGTAACTGAATTATTAATTTACTGAACTCTTGGCGCTTTACCCAGTAACCCCGTAGGATGAATTATTCTCATGTTGCAGATGAGGAAACTGAGACCTAGACAGATTCAATAACTAGCCCAGGCCACAGGGCTGGTCAGGGCGGCACTGGGATTGGAGCCCACACCCACCGGGACCCAGGCTGTGACTGACTGAAGAGAACCATTCGCCTGCTGAGCCACCGCCTCCGGGCTGGGAAGGGCAGGCTGACCTCGCCAGTTCCGGAGGCGACGCGGATACGACGGTCCAGCAATGCTGCTCAGGACGCCCTGCTGACCAATGCCCAAACCTGACCAGGAACAGAAAGCACAGCCCGTAGAGCACAGTGAATCAGTGAAGACTCAGAGTGGTCGCATAAAGAAAAAACCACCTTCGGCCCCGCAGTGAAGACGCAGCAGGAGCGGGCTGAACCACTTGAAACAGGAGTCGCGGCCGTCTAGCGGCACCGGAGGGACAGAGCTGAAGCCCTGGACTCTGGCCCAACCCGGTGGTACCTCGCTGTGGCTCGCTGGGGGGCCTCCCTCCAGCCTCCCGGACAGGGTCTCTCTGATCCCTCACAGCCCCCCAGCCCCCACTGGCCCGCGGCAGATGGTTGAAAACGCTGCCGGTGCAGAGCTGGGCTGTGGCCCGAGGAGCTAAGGGCAGCTCGGCCAGCGTCCTATCAGCACTGCCAGCCCCTGCTGGGAAGCCAGATGGGCAGAGACCCCGAGGCAGGAGGGCATGTCGGGGCAGGTCTGTGTGTCCCTGCAAGGCAGGATGTGGCAGGGCAGGGACAAAGCTGCTTGAACCCCACCTCTGTGCCTCTGCAACTGTCCCGGTCCCTTCCAACTCCCGCTAGCCGGTAAGGCCTGGAATCCAGGGGAGACACCTGTGCCTGCCAGGAGCTCCTACCCGGAGGGGAGCTGGGCACTGCGGAGAAGCAGAGGGCCCAGCCCGGAAGCCTGAGCGTGCCCAGGATGCACAGCCCAGCCCTGCATGTTGGGCTCCAAGTGCTGCAGGCCACAGCTCCTAACACAGGAGGTGCTGACTGCCCCACATCGGGGGCCTCTGGACCTCAGGGGACCAGACACCCTGGGGAGGGGCTCACTGACTCCGTCCTCACTGCCAGGGGGCTCTCATCCCCACTTTGACCCACTCAGTTCCACCTCCAAAGTCACCTCTCCAGCAAGTAAAAACCAGCTGTCCTATCAGATTCCAAGCACCTGGCTCCAGGCCCACAGCTGCGTGTCCTGGGCAGGCCACCCCTGTGAGCCCACTTTCCTGCAGGTGAAAAACGCCAGGACTCTCCGGCTGCCCATCACAGAGCTCGGGCAGTGTCCCCAGAGCCCCTGGGTGACTGCTTAGGAGCTCCGGGGCACTGCACAGGAATCCGCTCACAGCCGGGGGCACCGCAGGCCTCTGTCACCGCAGCAGCTCCCTGTCTGGACAGAAGGGGCCCTGGTAGGTTTCCAGCCCTAGGGCTTAGCAGTGCTCACATCTCTGTCTCCCCACTGGCCTAGTTCTTCCCTGGTGGCAGGGACCCCACATGATGGGGGGCAATCCCAGTGACCCCCGGCACAGGACATGGTGGTTTAGGAGTCACTGAGCAGCTACGCTGTGAGACGCTCTGCTCCACTCGGAGCAGTCAGGGAAAGGTCCATGGCGGAAGTGACCCCGAGCCAGGTCTCAGGTGAGGGGGTGGCCTCCAGCAGTGCCACTTACACCTGGAACTGTGTGAGAGCTGGAGGGTGCCGGGCCCCATGGCCTGGTCCTCACGAGCATGCGTTCTGCAGCCTCGGACTCACCCCTCCCTCCCCCATTACAGGGGTGACAGGGGTGGGCTTTGGCCAGGCTGCCGGGGTGTGGGTCAACCCCTGTGTGAGGTGCCTGCTGGCAGGAAGACCTCGGCTCCTTCCTGAGGAAGATGCAGGGAGCTCTTGGTGGCTTCCTGAGTTCCAGAGCTATCGCCACGCCTGCCGAAACACCTCTCCCACTGCAAGCCTGGGTTACAATGCAACTGACTCCCGGGACTGTGGAGATTTGGATATAAAAATGGCAAAAACCGACCCCACAGCTGTAAATCCCACGTTCTAGGTCAAGAAATGGAGGCTGGGTGGCCCTCTCGCCTGCCGAGGGACACAGGCCTGGACGGAGCTGGAGCAGGGCTGAGTTACACCCATGGGGCAGCCCCACAGCCTCGCCCCACTTCCAGGGCCCCGCAGCCATCCTCCTGCCTGCCCTCTTCCTGGGGGCTTTCCTGCAAGGGTGTAGGCTTCCTGGCTGGACTCTGCTCTCAGGCTCCTGCAGCCATGTCTGCAACTAGGTGCTCAGCAAGGGCAGGGGCACCCGGCTTAGGCATCTCGGCTCCACCCTCCAATGGCCTCTGTGCCCAGGTTGCCAACACAGACACCTGGTCCCCTCATCCACAGGCAGTCCCCCACCCTAGGGGCCTTCTCTTGCCTCCCTCCCACCTGTTGCCACCTGTCCTCAGTCACACAAGGCCCCAAGTCTCTGCCATCCCTCCCGCATTACACCCACGGGCACACACCAGCCTGTGCCCCAGTCACTCATCCCTGTGCCCCAGGTGCTGTGCACACAGCAGCACCTACCACACTGTGGAGGTACCATCTCTTTTTTTTTTTTTTGAAACGGAGTCTTACTCTGTTGCCCAGGCTGGAGTGCAGTGGCGTGATCTTGGTCACTGCAACCTCTGCCTCCCGGGCTCAAGCGATTCTCCTGCCTCAGCCTTCCGAGTAGCTGGGACTACAAGCCCGTGCCACGACACCTGGCTAGTTTTTGTATTTTTAGCAGAGATGGGTTTTTGCCACGTTGGCCCGGTTGGTCTTGAACTCCTGACTTCAGGTGATCCACCTGCCTCAGCCTCCCAAAGTGCTGGGATTACAGGCATGAGCCACTGCGCCCGGCCCCATTGTCCCTCTTAACAATGGGGCTGACTGAGCCCCTGAGAGGGTGTGAGTTTCCCAGGGCCACAGCCAGAAAGGGAGAGGCACCCCATGGCTGCAGTCCCCCATCCCCCACCTGGTGGTTTGGGCCTAAATGCTGAGCTCAGCTTTTCTGGACCTGCCAGTGCTCCTGCTAAGCACTCCTCCCTGGAGGCGTCCAGGATGCCACCACTGCGGCCCCGCCAGCAAGCCTGGTGCCCGGGCCTCACCAGAACACCCTGTGCTGTGACCTGACCTCTGGCCTCCAGGAAACAGGCGGCATGCCAGAGAACACGCACTGATGGAGTGCCTACTGCATGCTTTAGGTCACCGACCGCCAGCCAGGCCCTGGGGCCGCAGTCCCCATCTAGCCTGTTTCCCAGAGTCAGGGAGCTGCGTGTTCCCCGCTCTCTGGGCTCTCCCCTTCTTCTCTGTGGCCTCCCGGCCAGGGGTCTGGTGGAAGTGTGACCCCTCTGTCCCATGCCCTTGAATGTGGTATGGAGGTGGGGAGAACGAGGCAGCCCCCGGGTTCTGGGCACTCCCCACTCCCCTCATGGGCAGGGCAGGTGGCTCTCTCTCCGGCCTGCCCTGGCGGCAGCGTCCACAGACCCCACTGGGGTCCAGCAGCGTGAGGCCCTGCCTTGCCCTGCACTGGGCGCCTGTGCACCCAGTCTCCCAAGGCCTTGTCCCACCTCACAGTCAAGCTGCTAACCTGGACGCCTGCCGCTACGGCCCAGCGCTGCTACCCTGAGGGCCCAGCTGCACTGTGCAGGGAAGGTTCCAGGACTGGGGCGGTCTTGGGGGATGGGCAGGGCTCTCTGACCAGCACCTGGGCCAGTGAGGCTCAAGGGAAGGCCCGTCTGCGGCACCCCTGCCTCTGCCTCCACCCTGCCAGGCTGACTCTTGCCTGGGGGTCCATACACTGTCTCCCTGCCTGTGGTGGGTGTCCCTGCCTGCCAGTTACTGCTTCCCACCGGCTTGGGCAACCATCCCCATGGGCCAGGGCCTTTCTCCACTGATGGGTGGTGCTAGGAGCTGGGAGCTGAGGGCCTCCACCCCACCCTCAGGCCGGCAGTGGGACGGGTGCCGTCTGCCCCAAAATAGCTCTGTCCAGCAAGGGGGCTGAGGAAGCGGATGAGACAGTCAGAGGGGACACAGGTCCCAGTGTCAGACAGATGAACAGGTGGGATTCCTGCTCTGCCAGCTATCCCCTGTGTGGCCTAGGGACAGTCACCTGGCCCCTCTGAGCCCCAAGGACTGTTTCCATAAAACAGGTAGACAGAAACCCACTTCCAAGGCTGGCAAGGATCTGGTGGGTGGCATATGTAGAGAGCATTATAGCCTACAACACCCTGCAGGGGTGAGGGCTCATCCAGCCCAGGACAGGCGTGGGGGCCCCCAGCAGGTGCAACAGGTGTGAACTGTGTGACCTCACCGCGTCACAGTCCCTGCCCCCAGCAGGTGCAGCAGGTGTGAACTGTGTGACCGCCCCCAGCAGGTGCAGCAGGTGTGAACTGTGTGACCCTCACCTCGTCACAGTCCCTGCCCCCAGCAGGTGCAGCAGGTATGAACTGTGTGACCTCACCGCGTCACAGTCCCTGCCCCCAGCAGGTGCAGCAGGTGTGAACTGTGTGACCTCACTTCATCACAGTCCCTGTCCCAGTCCCATCCCATCTGCCATTCCTATTCCTCCCTCCCAGGGGGATCTATTGCGGCCGAGGTCTGCAGGCTGGAGTCAGGGTCCTGCCCTCACAGCATCCCGGAGGGACGGGAACATGGTCACTAAAGACCTAGGCAAACAAGCGCCAGAGAGAGGGGGGTCAGGGGCCTCATCAGACTCCAGGTTAGGAGCCTGGAGGACGAGGAGGAGCAGGCTTGGCAAGGGGGCCGGGGGTTGAACTTAGATAGATCTGCAGAGCAGCAGAGGACATGCAGGAAGCCGGCGAGGGCCCCTGGGAGCTTGCACTGCATGCCCAGGCTTTGCAGGCCATCCAAGTGCACGGGTCGGTCAGAAGAGGAAATGAGTTCATGGTTTCAAGGACAGGACCCTGCTATTAAACGGTGGGAAAACGGAAAACTTCTGACCTTGTTTAAAAATACTGACTTGTCAAAAAATAAAACACAAAAGGCTTTATTAGGGTAGGTTTAGGAAATACCTTCTCAGCCCCTCCCTCACAATGTCCGCAGGCGGGTGAAAATCTGTGCAGGCTTTCCAAACAAGGTCAGCAAAGGTTTCAGAAAACAGAGCAGGCTGCTGGCCACGATACGCCTCGCCCCCTGTCAAGCTGAGCCCTCCCAGATAGAGGAACCAAAGCCCCACCTGGCTGCCTGGGGAACAGCATTCCCCAAGGCAGGAGGCCCCCCTGAATGCCTCCTAAGAGCCTGAAACTCCCATCTTCCCCTTGGGGTGGTGGGGGAGCAAGTGACCAGGAAGCAGAGGCCCCACACTGGGGGAAGCCCAGAGGTTTTCCTTCAAAGCCCCCTGAACTGCACGATCTCATTGGGCCCTGACAAGGAACCCTCTGGGGCAGGGGGTGGCTGAGCCATAAGGTGGACACACACTGTGGGGTGCTGCGCAGGCCACACCCACCACACCTCCACAAAGGCACAGACGGGAAGGAAGCGCCCAACCTCCTGGCCCCAGGAATGGTCACTGCCATTCCTGACCAGGGCAGTCCCCCGGCAAGAGCCACCTCCGTGGATATACCCAGGGCCCGGGGCACTCCCCAGAGAAGGTGCAGGCGAGGCCTCTGAGATGCAGTCCCCAGCTGTGGGCAGGGACAGCTGCCCCCCCACTCAGTGAGGGTGAACAAGACCCCAGCAGGCCCCCGATGGGCTGCTTCTCCGACAGCACTGAAGTGGAGGTGCACAGAGAACTGGGCAGAGGGCTGGGATGTGAGGCTTAGGACCGCCCCCACCTGGCAGGTGTCAGGTAAGGCTGTGACTGCTGGAGGTCCTAGAAGTCACCCCCAGCGTAAGGACCACAAGAGGAGGTGCTGGCAATGTCCTCCCAGCAGGGTCAGCTAGAGACACCGGGTCCAGGGGTGCTCTCCACCAGCCCTCTTCAATGAGGGGAGAACAGGCGGATCGGATGGCTTTCTGGGAGCCTGACCCCTGTCAAAAAGCCCAGGTGGCTGTGGGCAGTCTGGCCCCAGATGCTGCTGACTGGACACCTGGAATGGGGCTCTGCTGAGGTCTTCCATGAGCAGAAGGGGTGAGGACCACCTCCTCACCTGTGTCCCACTGCCCTTCAGCTTCTCCTGCCTGCTGCTCCAAGGCAGGGCTCCAGCAAGGGCGTGAGGGTCCTGCGGGGCTGCTCGTTGGGCATGAAGGCTGCCCATTCATATTGCACGCCTGCCCGCCTGGCACTTTCTGGCTTCTGACGCCGGTAGGCGAGATGTCCCTTTTGCCTGAAAGCACACACTCATACCTCCGGGTCACGGGAAGGTGACGGTGCCCTGCTTCTTCCCAGGGCGCGCAGTCGAGCAGCACGGCAGCCGGCTAGCGGGGCGCTGGCTCAGCCTGAGACCTGTCTCCAGAGCTGTGGCCTCCTCTTGCCCTGGTCAAGAGCTCTGGGGCTCACTCCTCACTCCTTCTGCTTCCAGCCCTTTGGCTGAGGCTACTGCGGGGACTCACATGGCCCTTCCCCTTCCTCACAGCCTGTAACTACACACCCACCATGGCTGTTTGGGCCCAGAGAGAGAGACGCGGAGGCCCGAGATGGAGGCTGGAGGCAGTGTCAGGTCCTGCCAGGGTGTGCACTATTCGTACCCAGCTAAGAAACTGTCCCTGCCAGGTGAGAAAGTGCTCAGGGCCCCAAGACCAGCCGGCACGAATTGATACCTACGCCCGGTGACTCCATGGCGGTAGAAACGCACAGCCCTTTCCGGGGCGGGGACTCTGCATTAACACAGGAGCTCAGTTCTGCACGCGCAGTGAGCAAAAGAGCCACATCAAAGCTTGTGGGTACAGCCTGATGCCAACTCTGGAAAACACACGAACTGCAGAGACGGAGCAGAAATGCAACCCGCGCCAGGTGTGAAGACGGTTCTCCCTGGGCCATTTTTTCTTTTTCTGTATTTTTCCAGTTTTATATAACCAATCATGTATTAGAAAACAAACAAACAACAAAAGGATAATGTACACGATCGAACCGGACTTTCTCACAGGAGGCAGGAGAGTCAAGGAGGCCTGGGAGGCTCAGGGCCTCCCCAGCAGCCTCTCAGGACATCTTCAAAGCCACAGGACCATCACCAGTCATCAGCCTGTCTCAGGGACAAGAGGGCGAGAGCTCACATAAGGATCACTGGGGGTGTCCCTGGGACCCTTCCAGGCTCCACCTCCTGCTGAGCCCACAGCTGGTGGCAGGTGCCACGCCCTACAGCAACTCATCTCAGGGTCCCAGGCAAAGCCCTGGTGATTCTCACCCGCATGACCCCACAGAGCCTCTCTGCAGAGAAGAGGGGCCGACGCCTGCCCCCTCAACCCCCGAGTCCAGATAAACACAGAGGCGGCTGGGGAGAGATGGCCTTGCACGCTCTTTAATGTAGACTGTTTCTCCCCAGACAGAGAAATTCAGAGCCTCAACAGCGTACCGCAGACATAAGCCATTCTGTGCCCAAGCGATCTGCAGCATCCAACTCTGCACTCCCGTGGCCCTGCTGATCTGGCTCTACTTACAGGAAGGGCGACAGCTCTGGGTGATGCACTGAGAAAGCTGTCACCTGAGCAGTGACCTGGGGGACTCGGGAATGCCGACTCTTCCAGAACCAGGACTCCCTCAGCCATTTTATGGCCCCCCATCAAGCACTTCGCTCGTTTTATTCCTGCAACCCCGGTATGGTCGCCACTATCAGATCCCCCCTGCAGACGGGCAAGTGGAGACTCAGAGATCTTTCTGCAGCCAAAGTCTCCCAGACACCAGAGGTGTCTGACTTCACAGGCCACAAGGCATGTCTGCCGCTCACCCACGTGCACGGTCCCTGAGATGAGCAGCACGCGGCTCCCAGGGGAACCCGGTGTGCCGTTGGCACCACCAACAAACAGGTCTCCAGCTTGCTAAGGGATCTGCCACCCAACAGCTGTGTGGCCCTGACGAGTTCCCCAAGGAGTGCATCTGGCATCTGTTTCCTCCTTGCACAAGACAAGACAATATGCCTCCTGGAGGTCACAGCATGACGCCCGGAGTGAGGATGGGCCCACCCCAGCTGGCAGGGAAAGAGAGGAAGCTGCCGGAACAGACTTACCTGCTTTCACCAACCACAGGTCAGAGGCACCAGGAGAACATGTAAGAGACAGAGAGAGGGTAACTGTCAAATTATTTGTGTAAAATGTCCAAATATAAAAGTCACAAACAGCCCAATAGTCTCAAAAAGCAAAAATCAAAGCAGTAGTTTAAAATCTTCCTAAAATATTGAGGAAATGTCTGCAGCTTACTTTCCAATGCTTCTACTAAAATGCAAAAGCACGTATATAACTACATATATAAATACACATATAACAGCAAGCGAGAGCACCCACTCACAAGCACAAATACTGCAAAATGTTAACAAGCAGTGGGTCTCCGTGAAAGGTATGAGGTTCATTTTGCTACTATTTCAATGACTTTGTAAGTCTGACATTTTTCAAGACAAAAAGTTAGGGGGAAAATTCCTACAAAGAAAATGCCAGGCTCTCTACCAAGTTTTAAAAGAACCAGATTTTTGTAAGCAAACCCTCCTAGACAACAGTAAAGCAGTGGACACTCCCAATTCATTCTATGAGGCCAACATAATCTTCCAAGACCAAAGTTGGAAAAACGCAAAAGAGAGGAAAATTGCAGCCTGGTGGACAGATCTGCTAAGCTCACTGAGTTCAAATATAGATACAAAAATTCCTGAACAAAAATGTTATCAAATCCAACCCAACTCAGCATATGAAAGATATTACACTACGACCATACTTAGTAACCCCAGGTATGCAAGGATGGCTTAACAGGAGAAAATCCATCCATGTGACTCATCACAGCAACAGACTATAGATCTCAGTAAATGTGTAAGAAGCATCTGCTAAAAACACTATTCATAATAAAAACTCTCAGGCAACTAGGAATAGAGGTCCCTTAATTTGGCCGGGCGTGGTAGCTCACACCTGTAATCCCAGCACTTTGGGAGGCTGAGGGGGGCAGATCACTTGAGGTCACGAGTTCGAGACCAGCCTGGCCAACATGGCGAAACACCGTTTCTACTAAAAATACAAAAAAAAAAAAATCCATGCATGGTGGCACACACCTATAAAGAGGTTGAGGCACAAGAATCACTTGAACCCAGGAGGTGGAGGTTGCAGTGAATGGAGATCACGCCACTGCACTCCAGCCTGGGCAAAAGGATGAAACTATCTCAAAGAAAAAAAAATTCCTTAATTTGATAAAGTATCCCCAAAACCTAGAGCAGGCACGGTCCCCATGAGGAAGAGTCAGATGCATTCCCTTTAAGATCACGAATAGGACAAAGATGTCCGCTCTCTCTGAGGCAACTCTGCACGTACTGGGGATCTCAGCTGACACAATAAATCAAGGAGGAACTAGGGACCTAACTCCCAGTAGAGTCCCCTTGTCTGTCCTTCTTGTCTTTACCGAGCACCCCGGGAAGGCATTACTAGGTTGGGGGCTTCACACACCCTCTCAGACAGCCGGAGTCCCGGCACGGGGGAGGATTACTTTTCTTGCCCACTGCCCTTGCCCTGGGTCCAGAGCACCCCATAGTTAGGGCTATGGGTTTGCACTCAGTGAGATGTGAGTCCTGGAGGTTTGGGGTGGCCATGGCACCGGAACGGCAGGAGGAAGCAGTGGTCTCCTCAGTCTGGATCCTCACTGTGTCTCCTGGGCGCTAGACCTCCGGCAGGGAGGGCCCCAGGCACTGGGTGAGCTCAGCAGGTGCGTCAGCGGGAGCAGCTGGCTTCTAAATGGGCTCCGCAGGCCTGAGGCAGAGCCCCTGAGGGAGAGCCCCTGGCTGCAGGACCTGGCCCTCCACAGGCTGACGCTCTGCCTGGGCAAGGTGGAGCTCGAGGGAGCCAGGGCACAGGCTGTGTGCCTCACCTGGCATGGCCTCTCCAGCCTGGGGCTCTTGCTGCCTCATACCAGTCCTGCTGCTTTCCATCACTTGGCCCCTCCTCCTTCCACGGGGAGGCCCTGGACAGACCTCACGGAGGCAACTCAGCAAGGACGTGGCTAACAGCTGTGCAGGGGCGCTGGCCCTGTAGCCTGCCAGGCGTCTCTCCACAGGCTCTTCCCCAAGAGCCTACACACGCTTCCCCATAGGTGCTTCTTGCCCTCCGTTCCTTTCGTCCCACACCCTCCCTGCTCAGGGCTGGCAGGCTCCTCTGAATGCACACTCTTCTCGAGGCCCATCCAGGGGAGACCCTGACAAGCTCCTCCATCCCAGGGTGGCTGTGTGGGGAAGGGTCTGGCTCAGGAGAAGGCCCCTGGATGCCAGAAGAGGGGCCTGGATGGAGCCGGCAGGGGAGGCGGCACAGGGCAACAGTGAGGAGGCTGAATTGAGGCCAGGGGGCTGGGCCCAGAGAGTGCCAGGGATTCCCGGCCCTGCCCAGCTCTAGGCCCTCCCAGTGCCACAGAGACCACCTGGTGAAGGTCTGGGGAGAGGAGTGCCCAGAGGGTCCATGCCAGGCACTCTGGGCCTGCTCACACCATGTGTGCCCTTCCATGGTGCCATGCCTGGCAGGATCTTGGCCTGGAGCGGCTCTAACTGTGGCTGGGCTCCTGATGAGGTGAGGTGGGCCCTGTGCTCCAGGCCCAGCTATCTACCCAACACCTTCTCAGGGCAGGGATGCCCACACCAGTCTGGACACAGAACAACCCGGGGCGAGACACGTACTGGAGAAGACGGTGCTCCTCACCCCGGCGCTCTGGGACCTCACTTCCCAGGAGCTGGAAGGGACCAGCCAGGCATCCCGGCGAGGATGTGGAGGGTGGTGGAGGACCCACCCCTGCCTCGGGGAGGGCGGCCAGGCTCACAGGGAGGCCGTGGTATGCGGGCATGTGAGTGGGCAGGGACAGCCCAGCAAGGGCTGCGGGAAGCAGGGAGGTCAGTGCCCCGTGCAGAGGCTCCAGATCGAGGGCATTCAGTGTGCCGCAAGCCAGGGCAAATGGCACGGGGGGAAGGGGCGGAGGGGAGAGGGCATGACTCACAAGGCCACGGGGCGGGCAGAGGAACAAGGGCAGGAGGAAGGGCAGGCGGGGGTGCTATCAGCTGACGGGCTCCTGCTGGAAAAGGCGGCTCGACTCACAGGAGGGCACCTGAGACATGGGGTATGGGGGAGGGCAGCGGGCAGGGCGAGCCCAGGCAGGCCTCCCACTTGGCCGCCTCTCCAACTCTGTTGCCACTCCTATTGCAAAAGGGCCCTGGAGACCACTCTGGGTCTGGGGTCCTTGGCGTGGCTGCGGCCCCCACCTGCCCGCAGCCTGTGTGGTTCCACCCATGGGCCCGGTGGAGCTGGTCCCTGCTCTGCCCCTTCACACCGGGCCTCCCTCCCAAAGGCCAGGCCTTGCTCTGCACACAGGGGGACCCACACCAGCCAGGCACTCCAGTGCCCCACCCGCACACCCCGTCTCCCGCGGAAGCACACCGCTCCCCGGCACAGCCCGCTCTGAGCCACAGGCGTGTCACGCAATATGATGCTTTTCTCCTCTTTTGGCCTGGCTCCCCATTAACCTGCCCGAGGGCCAGCCTGGGCCTGGGCAGAGCAAGGCCTGGGGAATGGCTAAGGCTTTGAGGCCTGGAATGAAGCATGACCGTCACTCCCTAAAGCCATGAGTAAAGCTAGTCTGAGGGGTGGTGGTGGCTGCCGCCAGCTGCTGGGCACTTTCCTTTCGAACACTGGGGTGGCTCCAGATTTCCCAGAAACCACCGTTCCTCGTACCCCAGGAGGGGAGGGGACCTCGTACCCCAGGAGGGGAGGGAGAGCAGCAGCAGACCATGGTCCTGAGGGGCGCTTCCCGGGGCCACAGCCTTGGGGGATGTTTGGCAAAAGCAGGGGGCTGGTGTGGACGGCGTTCAGGCCTGGGGGGCTGGAGCCAGAGGAGGAGCATGCTCCCAGACTCTCTGGGGCCCACGGGGACAGAGGGCAAAGAGAGGCCAGCAGGTGGCCTCAGGTCACCAGTGCCTTCACCGGAAGGCGAGTTCCATTTATACCAAGCACCTGTTTTGGGGGTCCTCTGGGGGTTAAGGAAGGCGGGATTAACCACCAGCTCAAGAGGCCAGTGCTATGTGAGCAGGGTCTGTGGCCACATGGGATCCAGTTAGTCCTGTGGTCAGCCTCTAGGTGCGGAATGGCCATGCTGAGCCAGGCAGAAGCTGACCCAGGCCTGCTGAACATTCCAGGGCAATGGTTTGGCCACAGGGTGGGGGTCCATGCTGAGACCACACTGCAGGGACACAGACAGGGGCACCATGATGGCACTATTCCTGGGCCCCGAAGCCAGTAGGCTTGGCTCTGGGCCTCCTTGAGGGCAGGGCCCTGCCTTCTCCTCTCTGCACCTGCCCTGCTGGCCCACACCCTCTGCTGGAAACCTGCCCCAAACTCCATGAAGCACTATCCTTCACATCACAGCCTCTGGGCCCATGGAACCTGAGCCTGGACTTGACAGCCTCCTTCTGAGACCCCACGTGGCTCTTCTGTCATACACGCCCTGTGCCCAGCCCCGGCACTGTGCTCTGAATGGCCTGCACCAGGCCAGTAACAACTCACTGACTCTACTGCATCAGAGGGGGCACAGGGCGGGATGGGCTGTGATCAAGGGCCCAGGGCCCCGCCCATGAAGTGCCACAGCCCCGGAGGGAGGGGAGGGCTCTCCCTAGCTAGTGCTCGGGTCCCCCTTTGTTCTCAGCCTGTCTACTGGCCGGGTGGGACCTGCCACCTTTAAAAACTTGTTCACCCTGGGGCAGCCTGTCAGAGTCAAGAGGCGCTGGCTCTTAAGATAACACCAGGCGCTGGTCCTTAAGATAACACCAGTTTCAATAGGTTGGTGGCCCAGGCAGGACGTCACACTCCCACCTGGGAGCCGCGGCCCCTCTGAGGACAAGTGCTCTGGGGCCTGGAGAGCTGGGAGAAGAGGGCAGGCTACTGGGCAGTAGAGAGGCTCCACCATGAAGAAGGGAGGCCTGTGTGTGTGTGTATGGGGGTGTGTGTGTGTGGGTGTGTGTGTGTGGAGGGGGAGACAAAAGAGGTCTTCGGACCACCCCCCCATACTCAGGCTCTGGGATTCCCTGGCTGTGGCCCACAAGGTACAGGGGTGTCAGCCTGGGTGGGCAGGCCCTGGAGCCTCCTGCTTCCTGAAACTACTTCCTTCAGGCACATTTGTGCTGATTCTCCATGGACACAGCCCTGGCCTCCCCAGACAGGCTCCAAGAGGAACAAGGAAAATAAGAGGCAGTTGCCAGGATACCCAAGGCTCAGTGGGCCCCATGACCTACTCCAACCCACCTCCCCTTCTTGGCTTTCCTATGTGGCAAGGCAGAAATGCAGGATTCTGAAGGCAGACGGGTCTGGATGTGCCCAGTGAGGAACCAGCAGCCAAGTGACCGTATGCAGATTCAGTGCCCTCTGGGCCCTGGGTCCCTCTGTCCTCAAGGGCTACTGTGGACACCGTGAAATGTTGCCAGCTGATGGCACAGGCAGCATCCTTGCTGCCTCCCCTGTCCTCATTTGGTCCTCTCCTCACTCCAGGGCAATGGGTACCATTCTTCTCTCCACTTTAGGGCAGGGGGTACCATTCCTCTCTGTTTACAGTTGAGGAATCAGGCACAGTGAGGCCTTGCTCAGGGCCACACAGCCAGGCAGCTGCCTGGGTGTCCACACCCTTGACTGCAAGGCATTGTGACTAGGCTCCCAGCACACACTGAGACCCGAGAGGCTCTCCTGGGACTAACACAAATCTTTCCCAAACTTTTCCAAAAAAATGAAGTGAAAAGAATACTTCCTAACTCATTCTATAAGGTCAGCATTATCCTGATAGCAAAGTCAGACAAAGATAGGACAAGAAAATTACACACCAATATCCCTTATAAATTCTGATGAAAACATCCTCAGTAAAATACTTGCAAACTGAATTGAACAGCATATAAAAATGATTATGTATCATGACCAAGTGAGATTTATCCCCAGAATGCAAGGATGGTTCAACATATGAAAATCAATGTAGTATGCCACAATAAAAGAATGAAGGAAAAAAACCATATGATCATCTCACCTGATGCAGAAACATCATTTGACAAAATTCAGTGCACCTGCATAATAAAAACTTTCAACAAACTAGAACCAGAAGGAAACTACCTCAATGTAATAAAGGCCATTGCTATGGACTGAATGTGTGTGTTCCACCGAAACTCATGTTGAAGTCCTAATCTCCAACATGATGGCATTTGGAGGTGGGGACTCTGGGAGGTAATTAGGTCATGAGGGTGGAGTCATAATGAATGGGACCGGTGGCCTCATAAGAAAAGACATGAGAGATGATTTTCTCTCTCTTGGCCATGGGAAATACAGAGGATACACAAGCCAGGAAACAAGCCCTCAACAGTTCCAAATCTGCTGGCTCCTTTATCTTGGACTTGGATCTCAAGAACTGTGAGAAATAAATGCTTGCTGCTTGAGCCACCCAGGCTATAGTGTTTGTTATAGAGGCCGAACTAAGACAGCCAGATATGAAAAACTCACAGTTAACATCATATTCAATGGTGAAACACTGAAAGCTTTCCTCTACATTGGGAACAAGGCAAAGAAGCCTACTTTTGCCACAGCTATTCATCAGAGTACTGGAAATTCTAGCTTGACCAATTAGGTAAGAAAAATAAGTAAAAGGTATTTAGATTGGAAAGAAAAAAGGAAAGTTATCTCTCTTCTCAAATGACATAATCTTATATGTAGATAACCCTAAAGAATCCACCTCCACACACAAAAAACTGTTAGAGGTAATAAACTAACTTAACAGTGTCGTTAAGAAAATAAAAATTAAAGGAAATCAGTTGTATTTCTATTCACTAGCAACAAACAATACAAGAAGGAAATTAACAAAACAATCATGTTTTTGATGGCATCAAAAACTATAAAATATTTAGGAGGAGACTTAACAAATGAAGTGAAATACTTGTATACTAAAAACTACAAAACACCGATGGAAGAAATTAAAGACAACACCAATAAATGGAAAATCATCCCATGTCCATGAACTGAAAGACCTACTATCATTAAGATATAAATACTGCTTACGTAATCTATGGATTTAATGAAATCCCTATCACAACCCCAACAGTATTTGCTGCATAAATAGAATAACTTAACCTAAAATTCGTATAAAATTTCAAGGGATCTTGAATAGCCAAAGTACTTGACAAAAAAGGGTGGCTCATGTCTGTAATCCCAGCACTTTGGGAGGCCGATGAGGGAGGACTGCTTGAGCCCAGGAGTTCGAGGCCAGCCTTGCCAACAGTGCGATGCTATTTCTACAAAAAATTACTCAGGCATGGTGGAGTGCCTGTAGTCCCAGTTGCTGTGGTGGCTGAAGTGGGAGGATCGCTTGAGCCCGTGAGGTCAAGGTCAAGGCTGCAGTGAGCCATGTTCGCATCACTGCACTCCAGCTTGGATGACAAAGCGAGACCCTGTCTCAAACACAAACAAAAAAAACCCCAAACCAAAACAAATACGAAACAAAGTTGGACTCCCATTTCCTGATTTCAAAACTTAACTACAAAGCTACACTAGTCAAAACAGTGTGGTACTGTCATAAAGATAGACATACAGACCAATGGAATACAATAAAGAGCCCTCAGAAATCAACCCTTGCATATACGGTCAAATGGTGTCAAGAATACTCAATGGGGAAACACAGTCTTTTCAACAAATGGTGCTGGGGAAACTGGATTTCCACACATAAAAGAATGAAATTGGACCCTTATCTAATATTATACACAGAAATTAACTCAAAATGGATTAATGACTAATGATAACACCTAAAACTGCCAACTCTTAGAACATAGAAGAAAAGCTTTATGATACTGGATTTGGCAATGATTTCTTGCATATGACAGCAAAACACAGGCAACAAAAGAAAAATAGATTAATTGGGCTTCATCAAAATTAAAAACGTTTACGCTAGGCGCGGTGGCTCATGCCTGTAATTCCAGCACTTTGGGAGGCTAAGGTGGGCGGATCACCTGTGGTCAGGAGTTCGAGACCAGCCTGACCAACATGGAGAAACCCCGTCTCTACTAAAAATACAAAAATTAGCAGGGCATGGTGGCACATGCCTGTAACCCCAGCTACTCAGGAGGCTGAGGCAGGAGAATCGCTTGAACCTGGGAGGCGGAGGTTGCGGTGAGCCGAGATCGCACCATTGTACTCCAGTCTGGGCAACAAGAGTGAAACTCTGTTTCGAAAACAAAAAAAAACAAAAAACAACAACAACAACAACAAAAAAACAAGTTAAAAACGTTTGTGCATTAAAGGATTGTATCAACAAAGTGAAAGGCAACCCACAGAATGGAAGAAAATATTTGTAAATCATATATCTGATAAGAGATTAATATCCAGAATATATAAAGAACTCCTATAACTTAACAACCCAATTAAAAAATGTGCAACAGACATTTCAGTAGACATCTCCCCAAAGAAGACAGACCAATGGCCAATAAGCACATAAAAGATGACCATTGCTAGCCATTAGGGAAATGCAAATCAATACCACAGTGAGATTCCACTTCACATCCATCAGACTGGCTATTATCAAAAAACAGGAAGAAATGTTAGCAAGGACGTAGAGAAACTGGAATCCTCCTGCAGTGCTGGTGGGAAGGTAAAACGGTACAGCTACTGTGGAAAGCAGTATGGTGGTTTCTCAAAAACAAAAAGAGAGATATAGAATTACCATACGATCTAGCAATTCCTCTTTTAGATATATTCCCAAACAATCTAAAAGCAGGACTTCAACAGATATCTGTACACCCATGTTCCCAGTAGCATCATTCACAATAGCAAGAAGGGAGCTGCGCAAGCGCCCATCGACAGATGAAGGGATGATGAGCGAAATATGGTACATACAGACGATGGAATATTATTCAGCCCTAAAAAGGAAGGCGATTCTGACACAGGATAAAACATGGATGAACCTTAAAAACATTATGCTAAGCCAGTTGTGAAAAGACAGTATCATATAATTCCACTTAGATCCGCTATTTAGAGCAGCCAAATTCGTAGTCAGGAAGTAGGCTGCAGGGCGTTGAGGGGCTGGGTTTGGGAAGATGAGAAAGTTCTGGAGACGGATGACGGTGATGACTGTACATTCTGTACGGTGTGAATGTACTTCATACCACCGAACTGTACACTTAAAAATGGTTAGAATGGTAAATTTTATGTTATGTATACTTCACCACAATAAAAAACAAAAAAACCCTTTCCCACGACGAGTGTCCTCAAGAGCCAAGTCCCTGCAGCTTCTCAGGAAGGAAAAGAGCACTTCCCTGGGCGCTACCACCCCAGGTCCACCAGTGGGGTTGGCCCAGGCCTAACCCACCCCTTACCTCCTCTCCTTCCTGCACAAGTGCGTGGGGTACTCCTCGGCTCTCGGAATGAGAGGCCCAGAGGCTAAGGACGCCAGAATCGGCCTCAGACGGGGCAGAAACACACCTGGACGTGGCCCAGGGCTCAGGTGGGACCTAGGACCCAGTTTCTGTCCTTTGGAGGGACAGAGCAGGCTCCGCATGTGCCTGCCTCCTGCCATGCAGCAGGGAGCTCACAGCTCCCTCCTTGCTCTGCACCATGCCTCCCGACGCACCCCAACAGCATGGGAGGTGGTGTCCTGCTCTCCCGTCCAGAGCAAACTGAGGCTGCGGCTGTGCCCTCGGCCGCAGGCCCACCAGCAGGAGCAAACCCTCCGCCCTGGCCGGCCCAGTCTTAGCAAACTATAAGAGGTCAACACAACGTAGACTGAAAATTATGCTGCTGAGGCTCTGCTGGACCCAGTCTCAGTGTGACATGTGGGGAGACTGAGTGGATGGCAGGCCGCGTCCTGTCCTCCAGACTCCTACCCTGGACACCCCAGGCCCAGTGAGGAAGAGCCACAGCAGCAGCGGAAGGCACGCTGAGGCCCAGCCCCATGCGGTGGACGAGGAAACTGAAGCAGAAGTTCACATGCCGGTGAGGAGCACAGCGGGGCCCGGGCTGCCTGTCTCTGTCTTTGAAGGCCACGCGTGACCTGCACCAGGGCCCTGGCAAAGAGCTGGGGCGCAGAGGGTAATCACAGTGGTCCGGGCCTCCCTGGAGGGAACCCAGCTGGTGGAGAGACAGAGGCACACAGGGTAGGAAGCTGTGGCCAGGAGGCTCACAACCCCTCACCCATCCCGGCCCAGCTAACACAGCCCATCGGCCAGGCGGAGGCTAGGGGTGCAGGCGAGGGCGGCAGACCCCAGGGCTCTGAGCAGACGGAGGAAACCCGGCTTGCAGCAGCACAAACACGCAGTAATGCAGGGTGGCTCTGGGTGGGCAGAGGGCTACACCCCACCTCCAAGTTGGGGTCTCGCCAGCCCCTTCCCATCAGCACTCAGGTTGTCTTGTGAAGCCCAGGCTGGGGCAGCATGGGAGAGTCAGACCTCGGCCCGGGTAACGCTCTGCTTCTACTGCTGAATTCACCAAACCAAGGACCCCAGCGGCTTCGTCTGTAAAATGGGGGGCTTCTCCATAGTCCCAAGCAGACTTCAAACCCCTGAAACCAGAACCACAGGCCCAGCCCCAATCCACGGCATAAGCTGAAGGCAGAGCTGGCGTGGACGAGGCTGTGCAGGAGGCCCACGCAGGGAAGCCTGCCCTCCTCCAGGACCCAGCTACCATCCCTACCTGGACCCTGGCAGGGATGGGACACTGCAGAAGACGGAGGGACCACCCACCCTCTCCCAAACCAGTGTCGCCTTGGGCCGTGCTGGTGACCAGGTGGGGCTTCCAGGGTACGCCTGCCCCCAGCCCTGCACCTGGGCCATGCCAAGGGGGCCGTGTGTTTGCGGAGGTGTCTACTCGGGGTGCTGTGTACACGGGGGTTTCTCTGGTTCTTGGTCCCTGAAGCTGAGCAGCTCCAGTCCCTCTCCCAGCAAGTAGGGAAGGACAGCTGGGACCCCCACAGGACTGTCTGTCTAGCACCTGTTGGTAATTAATTTCTTCGGCTGAGACTGAAAAAACTGAGGGCAGGGTGGGCAGGCCACCTTGAGTGACGCAGGTGGAGGACGGGGATGCCCAGGACTGGGCCCAGCTCCTGCCTGGCATCATCATCTGGCCACACCCAGGGCCCCTGCCGTGCCAACTGCCCCCATAGTCAATCCATGAGTCCCACAAAGTGGAGGTGCCTGGCGCAGACCCTCCTCCCAGTTGCTCAGGGTGTGTCTCGCCCTCCAGAGCAGCTAGTCCCACACCCGTCCTAGCCTCGGCCAGAGCTGCCACCGTGTGCTGCGTGTGGTGGGGGTGGGTGCAATGGCATGTGCCTGACAAGAAATGAGTGTCTCTGTCATTGTCATTAGCTGGGGAGGGCAAAAGAAAGGAACGGGAGCCCTGGATCACAACGTTTGAGAAGTCTGGGCTTTTTTTTGGGTGCTTGGACACACGCAGCGACAGCCTCCTGAATGATCTATAGAAACCAGCCTTCCCTCTCTCTGTATGGGGCGGGGTCCCTGGGGGCTGCATGGTTCCTGCGCCCCTGTGTGGGGCAGACATCCCCAGGGGCTCCATGGCTCCTGGGCCCTGTGTGTCAGGCAGGGGTTCCCAGGGGCGTGTGGCTCCAGGCCACCCTTCCTGTGTCTGCAGTGACAGCAGATCTTCTTTGGAAAAGAATCCCCTCTAATATCCTTGGACCATTCCAGACTTCTGAGGGCTCGGGATGGGGGATGGAAGAGCAGCCCCGCTCAGAGTGGAAAATTGCTCAGCTCTTCAAGGGACCAGCGGGAAGGAATTTCAAACACGAGGAAACGTCCCCAAGTGCCAACCACTCGTAAGGAAAAGAGGAATTCTTGTTCCAGAATGTTTCTGAGTCACCACCGGCACCAAAGCATGAGCTGCTGCGGGGGGTGTGTGCACATGAGTGTGCGCGTGCGAGTGTGTGTGAGAGCATGCCTGCTTTGTCAGCCGCTGCTCAGCCCTGGGAGTCCTCCAGCCTCTCACCCTCAGGGGTACATGTGTGCTGGTCTGAAGCCTGCAGCCGATCCTGCCCGCTGGGCCCAGTCTCCACGGGGTCTCCTGCACTCATGGACACTGGGCAGCAAGCGTCCCTGGGTCCCACTGGCTCACGCAGGCATCAGGGCTGCCAGGCAGTCAGGGACTCCGTGCCAGCTGGTGTCTCCCTGATGGGAACAGCTCAGAGGCTCCAGCTTGGCCTGAGGGGAGGGAAGGCAGAGGACTGGGCTCTCCACGGTGCCACCAGCTCCTCTCCCTGGATAAAGTCATGCCCCAATCAGAAGATATTCCCGCCAGAGTCCTGAAGCCAGTCCCATCCCTTAGGACATCCTGAGGCAGTGGGTGTCGCCGCTCAGTGTGACCAGAGTGGAGGCTGTGCCTGGGGACTTCTGACCAGGTGCTGTGCTCGGGGCTGGTGCTGCTGCTTCAGGGGGTCTCAGAGGCATAGCTAGGGGAGGACACCTGGTCTCAGGCCCCATGACTCACTGGCCACCTGCTAAACTGGGGACCCTGAGGTCACACGGGTCAGGCTGAGCTGGGGCTGCGCAGCCAAGGCTGGGGGCGCGTGTGTGTCTGCATGTTTACTGATGTATGCTTGGTGTGTTCACTTGTGGGAGGGCATGTGGGGGGCTCTCTCACTAAGCATCCAGCTGAGGACACTCCCATCTGATCCATTCCCTCCCAGCGCCGGCCCTGTGACCGTCTGCAGCTCCTCTAGGTATAGGGCTGGCGGCTCCCCAAGGGTGCACCCGGTCCTCTCTTGGGGCCCAGGAATGGCTCTGCACACAGGAGCGGCTCCCGGACACAGTGGCTCCCTCCGCAAACCCCCCGCTACTCCTGTGCCTGGTGGTTGGCTCCCCTCCCCTCACTCCTTCAAGCTGCACATGGGATCCTCCCCACCAAGCCCCTGCCACCCTTGGGCTTCAAGGCATTTCCTGATTCAGGCATTTCCTGATTCCGGGCCCTGGCAGCTACCTCTCCCATTGCAACGGCTCTGTGGTGGGGCCTCTTCTGGGAAGACAGCCGGCCAGTTCCCTGCTCTGCACAGGGCAAGGCCTGGCCTCTCACCAGCTCCAGCCTCTTCTCCCCTGACCGCCTGCCCTTGAGGGCCTTGCTCACAGCACCTTCTGCCTGCAACGCCCTCCTGTCCTCAACCCTCCCTGTGTGCTCCTCCAAAGTGCTGACCACAGGTTTCTCTAGTCCCCCACAGTGTAAACCCTGGGAGCCGGGCCCACACACGTCCGACCTGCTGCCCACTCCTGGGAGGAAATGCCAGGCTCTTCCGGGGCCTGGCCTGCCCCACCCCGATGCTCAAGGGCGAGGCACACAGCCAGGACACCTCCACTCCCCATGTTCTCTGAAAGGACACCCCAAGATGCAGACCAAACATGCAGCCAAGGCGTGCTTTGCAGCATCCCAGAGAGCAGTAAAGGCAGGGCCAGGAGTGTGTGTGAAGTGCCCAGGGACACGGGGCCATGTGGAGAAGTTGGGAGCGGGTTGACCTTGACCCTAACAGCACAACACCCATGGGGCCGCCTGAGGGCTGGGGACAGCTCTATGTAGTGCCTCTGTGCTTGCGAACAAGTTCTAGAATCAACATGCATTACTGTTATAGTAAGAACAAAACCAAAGTATCTAAAACGTAGTTTCCAGGTCCAGCACCCAATCACGCAAAACCCTGAGCTTCAAGTCCCACCTGCCCATGCACCTGTCTGGCCCAGATGCTCCTGCGTACACGGTGGGGGGACACCGCTGGGCAGCCCCGTCAAGTGGGCACGTGCCACCAGCTGGCCCTGCCAATGTCCTTCTGCTTCATGACATCCAGTCTGCCTGCTAAAGGCGACATCTGGGAGGTGCCTAGAAATAAATGGCTGAGGCTCCCTTGGGAGAATGCCACTGCAGCCCAGTGTGGGTGCTCAGTTCCTCCCTCAAAGGCCACTGTGGTGGCTTTTAGGTGTCAACTTCACTGGGTTAAGAGACACCAAGACTGCTGGTAAAGCTTTGTTTCTGGGTGTGTCTGTGATTGGCATTTGAATCGGTGGATTGAGAAAGGAAGACCGCCTTCTCCAGCGTGAGCAGGATCTTCCCATCTACCACGCGCCTCGGCAGAACAGGAAGGTGGAGGAAGGGCGAATCTCCTCTCTCTTCTGGAGCTGGGACACCCATCTTCTGCCCTCGGACATCAGAACTCCACGTTCTCAGGCCTCTGGGCTCTGGGACCTAACACTGCAGCCCCCAGGTTCTCAGGCCTTTGGCCTTGGACTAAGCCTCCTTGCTGGCTTCCCTGGTTCTCCAGCTTGCAGATGGCAGATCTCGGGTCATCTTAGTCTCCCTAATTGCATAAGCCAATTTCCCTAACAAATCCTCTCTCACCTGCCTCTATATATCCTGTAAGTTCTGTCCCTCTGGAGAACCCAAATACAGCTCCCCTCCCTGACCCCTACCCCAGGGGATGCTGCCAGCCATGTTCATCCTCTGGAGGTGTGTCCGAGCCTTCAGAAACTGGGTCTCCCCCGTGTGGGTCCTCCCCAGGGACGGAGATGGTGCGTGGTACAGGCCTGGTGAGAGGAGGGCCTCTAGCCCCTCAGGACAAGGACCACTGCCTGGGTGCCAAGTTGTCTTTGGTTACGGGGCAGGAGGATGAAACAAGTACCTGTCACAGACTGCAAGGCCCTGGCACCCCTTGGAGGCTGCCTTGCTAACGGACAGCTGCAAAGGACTCCAGAAAGGTCCCTGGGCTGGCTGGTACACACCCTGGCCCTGCCCATCTGGCTGGTGACCTCTGCCCGCGGGTCCCCTCGGGAGAGGAGCCCAGCACTGCAGCAATGCACACAGTCACTGCAGTCAGATGCTGCCCAAAACCCCTCTGCCACTGGGAAGATATGGAGGCACCCAGGTACCAGAGGACAGTGACAGGGACACGGTCCCATCAGAGAGCTCACAGCAGTGTTGCACAGCGGTGGCAGCCCTCACGGGGTCAGTGAGAGGACCCAGCTGGAGCACTCAGCATCTCACGACACTCAGGAGTGGCTGCCTTCCTCTCCTGCACCTGGGCTGGGCTGGGCTGCACTAGGGAGGATGGGTGACTGAGCAGCCACACACACTTGCAGGCCATCATCCCCTGGCTCTGTGGCAAACCATGGAACGTGGTCCCCAGGGTCTTCCTGGTGGCCCAGGGCAGCACCTGTGATCTGTGTGGAATGCACAGGGTCAATGTCATGCAGGAGGCGGCTCCCTACGATGAGGGCCTCCTAAGCTCTCCATTCTGGGATTCTCCAGCCTTTGCTGGCCTGACTCATTGCCTGCCTGGGTCCCCATCTGACCCACTTGCTTAAGGATGGGGGTTTGCTCCTGTCCTGGAACAGCCATACCAGTCCCACTACCTGCCTTTTACCCACTGGGTGAAAGCTGACACCCCTCCACTTTATAAGAACAATGCTCTCTGCTGGGAAGGTTGCCAGCCCAGCTTCCAGGAAAGCAGAGGAACAAACCCCTCCTTGCCGGGCTTGGCTTCCCGACGGGCCTGCTTGGATGGTGAAAGCATGACTTGGGAGGCCTATACTTTCGCAGGGTTCAGGATCTGGGCCGACAAGCAGCCCTGTCTGGACTTGCGTGAGCAAAACCAACTGCTCAGACCTGCTCACCTTCCTGCCTGCCAGGAGGGAACAGAGGCAGGAGAGGAGGGGCCTGGAGCCCTGGGGGCTGTGGTGGGCGGGAAGGAAGGAGGCTGTGGCAAGGGTTGGAGTCTGGCCCATTGAGGCCCTTGTTCTCCAGGCAGAGCTGGAACCCGCTCTCACTCCCGGGCCCACCTTCTCCGCGGCTTAGGGCCTGGGCAGGGCCTCTCCTTACAGGTGACATCACAACCCTCTCAACTCCCCGGGAGACCATCTGCTCTGCCTGCCCTTGATCCTCTCAGGGGAGCTGACGCATCACACCTGGTGACAGCTGCTTCCAGCAGGTGGCCACTCATTCTGCTGGACCTTGAGGAGGGTGGGCCGGCGGTTCCCTGGGACCTGCCCAGGGTCCCTGCACCATCCTGGGCTCCCTGGAGAGCCCACCACTCAGAGAACAGCTGCGTTACCCTCCCAGAGGCAGGGACCGTGGTGGACATGAGCCCCATGCCTGGCTGATGCCTGGCTCCCCACTCTGGGGAGTGACCTGCCTGCACCTTGTCACTGGGAGGAGTTTGGGGGAAATCCTGGAGGCACGGGCCTGTGTGTGAATCCCAGCTCTGCCACCGGTGGCCTTAGGTGATGAGTGAGTTAGGCTCTTTGAGTCTCAGTTTACTCATCTGCAAAACGGGGCCCCTGACAGTGAGGCCTGAATGAGACTGGCCTGGCCTGGAGTGGGTGGCAGTCGGTCACAGCCCCTCTCCGCTCCCAGACTGCACCCTTGGGACAGGAATACCCTCCTTTGTGCCTCCGCTCCTCAGCAGTGCCACCACGCTGGCATCACCCCACAGCACAGCACCTTCCCTGGCCTTCCCTCCATCAGCTGTGGTTGGGCTGGAGGACGTGGCTGCACCGCTGCGAAGGTTTCCCTGCCAGGGAATGTGGACCAGGATTCCAGGGAGAATGCAGCTGCACACTCCGCAGCCCGGCGGCTCCCTGCTCCAGGACGACACCCCCACCCCACCCTGGCCACGATGACGCAAACACAAAACCTCAGTGCTTACAGATCCCGATCTCCCAAGGTCACCAATGCTCCAGAGAGGTAAATATTTACACAGGAGCCTCCAAAGCTCATAACTCAGAAGGGAGATACTACCCCTGCTGCGTAGGGGCTGCAAACATTTGTTCCTGCAAGCCCTACAGCAGAAGGCGCTTTCTAATTCTCAGGTGGACGGTGATGTGTAGGCCCTTCTGTCCGAGGCCAGTAGGGGCACGGCAGCAGGGGTGCCGCAAATATGGGGCTGGGGCCACGTGGGGCGGGGGCACATTCCAAGGCTGGGATGATGGGGGGGCTGCCACCTCCCCGCTCCTTTCCGAGGGGGTGCGAGAAGCTTCATCTACAGAGCAGGGTCCTGCAGGGGCAGCCCTGGGTGCTCCCACAGCAGGCGGTGCCCAAGGGGCCTGGGCACTGAGGGCAGGGCCAGGCACCAGGCTGGAGGCACAGAGAGCAGTGTCGTCCGTGTCATGGGGGGAGGCTGGGGCACAGGGTGTGGACATCCAGCTCCTTGGCAGGGCTGGGGGGTGACACAGGCAGGCTTCACTCTGGGAAAGGCCCACCTAGATTTTCAGTGGGAGTTGGGGTGACTTCAGAGCTGTGGGTTCCAGGCTCTGGTTTTAGCTGGGTTTCCTTCCAACTCAATCTCAAAGGGATCCCAATACATGGGGCAAAATCGCTGTGAGGGGGCCCTGGCACAGGAAGAACTACCTGCTTGTCTGGTCTCCCTGGGCTCAGGGCCGTGCAGGTGCCACTGTGGGCACTACTGAGGATCTCCAGGGAAAGCCCTGGAGGGTGCGTGCTGCAGGGAGGATGCTGGTCAGCTGCCGTCTGTCCACCCGCTCACACTAACGAGTCCCCGGCTGAGCTCTCACCGCCAGCAGGGTCCCATGGGGTTCAGAGGTCAGCAGGCATACCTCTTCTTGGCATCTGCCTCAGCTGCAGGATGGGATGTGCCTGGGCCAGCCTGGCCCTCCCTGGTGCAGGCACCGGGATGCCACAGGCCCAAGCCCACACACGGAGAAACGATGAACAGGAGGAGAGAAGCGGGCAGCATGCTACCCACAGAACCCTTACAGACCGATACGCAAAGAACAAAAAACGCTGCAGGGAAAACAGGCCAAAGACACGAACAGCTCGGTGGAGGAGACCTCAGTGGCCAATAAACACAGGGTGAGACGCCGTCTCTCTGCCAAGGGGAGACACGCACTAAGAGCACAGAGGTCCCATTTCCCGGCTCCTGGCCTGGCAGAAATGAGCCAAGGGTGCCCGCCCGAACAATGGGGAACCACAGGCACAGCATGGTGGTGAGGAGAACCTCCCTCTGACACACTCCTAGGGACACGTAAGGACGGTGTGCGAGCACCGTGGCCGCACCTGGACTGTGACAGCCGAAGTGAAATGCTCCCCGCAGCTGCATTAGAACCGCACACAGATCCGTCCGGACTACCTTGATGTTAAGTCCAGTAGTCAATGAATTAAACATGCATGTCAGGGACCAACAGGGATAGATCTCAAAACAAGGCTGAGTGAAGACAGCAAGTTGCAGAAGGTCAAGCAGAGTTTGATAAGGGTTCTGGAAAATTAGTAACATCAAAATGGCAGTGTGTATCATTTAAGGAATACGCACATCTACAGCGAACGCATAAACACAAGGGCAGGAAACACGTGAAACGCAGGACAGCGGTGCTGAGTGAGGCTGCGGGGAGGCAGGGGAGGGGTGGAGCACAGTGCGTGGGGTCTTCACCTGCGAGCCGCACCCAGCTCTGAGGCTGCAGTGGGAACGGAGGTGAAACTCCACAGGGCTCCCCAGTTACACCCCCGGAGATGCCATGTAGGGGGCGATGGCAGCTGGTGGGGTCCAGGGAAGGGAGGAACCACTGCATCTGAGGAACAAGGCCTGGGCCCTCAGCCAGGCGGGCCTCTGCGCAGGGCCAGCATCACGCGGCACCCACCCCTTCCTCCTCTTGACCCTGAGTTCCTCTTGGTTGGGTCTCGAGGTTCTCAGATGGCTGCGGGTGGGGTCGGGCTGCCACCCACAGGGTCTCACGACCTGGGCAGCAGGACAGACGTGCACAGTCTCTATACCCTGGCAGCTGGCCAGGGAGGGCCAGAGCTTTCGGGAGATCCTGGTAGAGACAGCCTTTTGTCAAGTGGGCACAGTCAGGAAGGCACTGGACGGTCCCAAGGCCATAGCCCAAGGTAAGCAGGAGACCCCCACAGCCAAAGCACAACATGCTCCAGGTCATCACCTTGGAAGGCCAGTGATGACGCTTGGTGATGTCCCAGATCACAGGACCCAACCTGCCCAGACTTCAGGTGCTCTGCGGGAAGCTCAACCAACCGATTCATGGAGAGAGAACAAGGGCTGACTTCCTAGCTGGCTCTGGAGGTCTCCTCCCTGTCTCCGGGAGAGACGGGCCACATTATAGCCTCTTACAGTACAAAGGCTGCAGTGGAACTGTGGGTGCAACTCCAAGTGCCTACGCACCGCACAGGCGCTATCAGTGTGCCCATTTTACAGATGGGGAATCTGAGCTGCAGAAGCCTATGAGATGCAAAGCCAGGATTTGGCCCAGCTGGTCTGGCTGCAAGCCGGGGGCCTCTCTTTTGCTCTGCTGCCACCCCTGGTATGGTCCCAGGTTCCCCAGCCCCGAGGTGGGTCCCGGCCAGCCTGGCCTGCCCTCCTTGTTGCTGGGTTAGCCATAGAACCTCTGTCCCTGTTTGCTGTGGAGGGTGAAGGATGGTGTGGAGCTTACAGAGTGGACTCTCATCTCCCACCACTCCACGAGGCAGGAGAAGAAAACAAGGCTGAGCATTCCCAACTTCTCTAGGCAGGAAAGGGGCCAGAGCTAGAATGCAAACTGGGCTGGCCCCAGAGATCGGACGTTCCAATGTCCACCTGACACAACTTCCGAGCAGCGGCCTGGACTGACCAGTGGAGAGCCACTCCCAGGGAACAACTGGGATCCTGGACAAGGACCAGGCCTGCCTCAGCAGGAGGCCCTGTCACAGGGAGATAACAGGTCCCTGCCCCTGCCGATGACCAGCGGGGGCGGTCACCCACGGCCACCGACCTCTGTGGCCTTCAAGGCTTCGTAAACAATTAACTCCAGAGCTTCAGTCTCTCCAGCTCGTATCTTTCCAGATGATTAGCGGTTTGCTCTGACGGCCCTCCTGTTGGGCCTTTTAACGTTCTCCGTGTAAACAATCCCAGGCAGCTGCACTGGTCACGTGTGGCCTTCAAAGGCAGGCCAGGTGCAGGCCGTCAGGAGCTGCCTCTCACTGAAGCCTTGGCCCCACGGCCAGTCCCCCCACGGCACGCGGACAGCTGCTGACGGCTCGCTCTCCCGATGAGGAACTGGGCCTGCACCAGGCTGCGGAATGCCAAAGGGTTATGAGTGGCCATGGCTCCCATAGGACATGGACACAGCCCGGGGCTGAGGGATCACGCGGTCACAGGGGTCACGGTTAATAAATCACTGGTTCCTCTATAGAACCAAATGGCAGGCTGCCACCCCCTTTTAGAGATGGGAAGACTGAGGCTCAGACAGATATCTACCTGGGCCCATGAGACCCACCGGCTCCGCCAGCCCCGGGTAGGAGGGGCTGCCCGGGGCACTCCTCTCTTCCTTGAACTCTCAGCAGAACTTTCCAGAAGAAGCCCACTCAACACACATCCCAGGGCCTAAGCAGACAGCTGAGTCCCTACGGATTCCCTGCCCTCCAACGCAGCCTCAGTAAGAGGACCCAAGAGCTCCCGAGGTGGCCTTGAGGCAAGGAACGTGGGGCGTGTCACCCCCACAGGCACCCTCCCCCAGGGAGCCAGGCCCCAGCCCCAGAGCACACACTGTGTGAGTCAAGGAATCAAGGACCAACAGTGGGGTGGGTGTGAGGCCCCAGAGGTCCTGCGCCCTGGAGGGAGTTCAGGGCAGGGGCACCACGGCAGCAGAAGGCCACAGGCTGGCAGGGACGGGTGCAAATCCTCAGCGCAGCTCCCAGCACCCACAGAGCTGGCTCAGGAGCAGCTGGTGGCGCGGAGGGGGAGAGCTGTCCTGGATGGTTTTCGCTCCATGGTCAAGGAAGACAGCCCCAGCTTCACACCACGGCTGGGGTAGGACGTGTGTGGTCTCTGGTGACTGGACAGCCTCCCTCCACCCATCTGCTGATCCTAAATGCCCTCTAACAGCCTCTACCCTGGGTTGGGTGCTCTGGGATCTGCTGAACGCTCCTGTGCGGGCATGTACCTGCCATGTTTTTCCAGAACGACAGCCCTTGCAAGCTGGGGACTTGGGACAATGCCCTATCAGGAAAGAGGCACTTTCAGGAAAGGAACAGAGAGATTAGGCCACAAGTCCCACAGTCAGAAAGCAGCCAGCCTGCATGCAGGGGCCTGTCTCCACTCACGCCGTCCCATCTCCACTGCCCCCTCTTGCTGTGACTGGCCGGGTCTCGGATGCTGTGTCTGAAACCCAATTGTGCTTTCCAAGCGCGGTTTCCATTCCACACCCCTGCTCATCCTGCAAACCGTGTGCGTGGGAGGCTTCTCCACCCACTCAGGGCACTGCAGCCCCTGCCTCTCACTGCCACCAGCTCACTGTCATTTGGGTGGAGCAACCTTATCCCCTAGGTCTAGACCTATTTTTTCAGCGTAACATACCCCACCCAAACCCCAAACAGACAGCAAATCTTCACAGAAAGAGCCAACTGAGTCTCTGAAAAGGCAACAGAACAATGGTCTTAAGAGATGAAAACCTTTTTGCAAACAAAATGTCACCTCACCCATAAGTGCTGCCGTGTGGAGTGGGCCTCACGGACAGGAGAGCAGGTGCCAATGAGTGTCCAGGTGGCTGCAGAGAAGTGCCCGAAAAGCAGCTGGCAGGGGATGGCCCGAGTCTGCCTCCCGCCTGAATCACGCAGCCCTTCCAGTGGGGCTCCCCTCTGACGGGGCCCCGCATGCTACCACTCAGTAACTGCTCCCCGGAGCTCGGCTTCTCACGCTCTTCCCGTCTCAGACCCGAAAGACCCACCACACGCTACCACCAAGTGGGGGTTGAGCCCAGTCCTGCTGCCTCCGTGATGCTCGAGGTCTGATCCGGTAACACCCCACAGTCTTTCATAGGGGAATTCAGCCCCATAAAATGTCACGTGGGATGGTGATGGCACCCAGAGAGGGAAGTTGAGGGGCTGGGGAGATTCGTGGGCTTCCCACCTCCTCACCCTCCAGCACCCACTGGGGCAAAGCAAGGACATAGGAGCAGAGGGATGGCCTAGACCCAACTGCACCCACACACGCTCACAGCACTGCCCCTGCACGGCTGACCCTCCCTGGGCTGGTGGCGGCATCGGTGGTGCAGGACCAGAGGAGTACCTGAAAACAGCCCGATCTTATGGGGAGGTGGCGGAAGGGGCTGGCCACACTGCGCCAGAAGTCAGGCACCGCCATGGGCAGTCTCTGCTGCCAGGGGGCCGACTCTCAGGCAGCCTCACCAGCACTACCTTTGCAGAGCCCAGAGCCCAGGCACGATGCCCGTCCTGCCCTGAGTGAAGGCCGCCAGATGTCTTCCAGTAAACGCTACCACACAGGCCTACATGGGAAACTGCCCGGGTCTGCCCAGGTCTCAGAAGCCCCGGCGTTCTGCATCTGGCTGGCCTGGGCCGGCGGTGATCATTCCCGCCTGCAGACAGCCTTCCACAGGCATGCAGGGGTTGTGGGGAGCAGAGGGCTGGGTGCGGCATACCGCCTTCAGGACAGACACAGACAGACAGACAGATGTCCACATGCCAGCTCCTGGCCCTCCAGGCTGAGGGGCTGACATGTTCTCCAGCTTCTCTGGGGCCTGACTTCCTTGTGTGGAAAATGGGGCCGATCTTCATATACGTGTCTTGTGGGAGTGCTGGGTCCAAAGATGACCCATTCCAAGTGCCTGTTAAGCACTCACGGGACAAGAGCCACCCTGCCAGCCTCTCTACACGCCCCATGGCTTGTCACACCTGCTCCTCAGAGAGGCGGAATTCAGCCCCACAAAATGCCACGTGGGACAGTGATGGGCACCCAGAGAGGGTGCATCCCAGGCCCCTGGGAGCTGCACCCCTCTCTCAGCAGGGGTGAAACTCAGTCACCTGTGAGCAGGTGAGGACATGTGGGTGACTGGGCATGGCTGCTCCCAAGCGCCCTACATAGATGGGCCACCCCGAGGGTGCACTCATGGGGCAAGGCTTTGCAATAAAAGCCAGAAGGTTGGCACTTTTGGGTGATTGAAGAAAATAAATTAAAAAAGAAATTCACAATAGGCTGGTGCGGTGGCTCGCACCTGTCATCCCAGCCCTTTCACAGGCGAAGGTGGGCAGATCACCTGAGGTCCCAAGTTGGAGACCAGCCTGGTCAACATGGTGAAATCCCGTCTCTACTAAAAATATAAAAAAATTAGCCAGGTGTGGTGACAGGCACCTGTAATCCCAGCTACGTGGGAGGCTGAGGCAGGAGAATCGCTTGAAATCGGTAGGTAGAGGTTGCAGTGAGCTGAGATCGTGCCATGGTCCAGACTGCACTGGACAGAGTGGGACTCCGTCTCAAAAAAAAAAAAAAAAAAAAATTCACATGCTATTCAGTACCAATGAGCATGTCCCTGACGTGGGTGCTCACAGACCACAGGTGGGAGCACACCAGGAGCGGGTGTTCCGAAGAGGAAGGTAATGCTTCCACCGAGAGCAGTAAAACATTCAGACTATTCAACTCAGAAATTCCACTCCCAGAAATCACCAAAGGAAACCAGAGCTAAGCGGAATATTCACACACAAGGAGCAGTCCCCACAGAGTACAGAATGGGCAACCTGCATGCTCACCCACTGCCAGCCAGCGGTGGCACACCCAGAGCGGAGCAGCTGCAGCCACTCAAATACTAAGTTTTTAATGACAACAGACAACATTTATGGTGTAATTTATACAATGGCTTCGATTACAGTGGAAAAACCATGCATGGGGAATGGATGATTTTCCTTCTCTTCCTCTGCCTCGTACTTTCCTCCCACTCACCTACCAAACAATCATTAGACCCACAACAAAGGGGGCGTGAAAGAAAAAGCCTCCAAGTCCTGAAAGGACGACAAAACCAGGCCCTGGAGGACGCCAGACCCGACGTGGCCATTCCCCCCGCATGGCAGCCGAACTCCCGCTGAGGAAGAAACCTGGATTCCCTGGCCCTGGGGACCCAGGTGGGCGCTGCACTCTCTGATGCAGGAGCAGGAGTCCCCAGGGCTCCCCGCAGCCCAGGTTTTACGGATCAAGTGCCTAGGACAGGAAGCGCTGGCTTGAAGACCACCACAGCAGCACAGCAGAAATGATTTCCCAAGCCAGAGGACCGTCTAAAATGATCCTGTCACCAAACCATTTGTAAGTTTGCCTTATCATGTGTCTGCTTTTAAAAAAGGACTTTTTTAAAAAAAAACTGTTTTTAGTGAAAATCCAGGAGCATCTGAACCACAGATTCCCTTCTCATCGTAACCAAAGGACTCTCTAGGCAATGCAGGCAACAGTGACACCCCCAGCCCGGTCCCCAGGTCCTGCTCATTGGCCCCAGTCACATGCTCTGGGTAACATCTGTCCCCATCACAGCAGATGAGGGCTTGTCCCTTGATCTCAAAGAAGAAAGGGATTATGCAGGTAGGGTGGGAACTGTCGTGTGCCACAGAAACAAAGGCTCTCATCTAAGCCCACCCCCGCCTGGTCTGCCTCACCAAAGAGCCCCCCAGGTTCTCAGGGAACAGCATGACACTCAAGGCCAACTCTGTGAACTTGAGTCACAGGGAAAGGGCGGGGACAGAGCCCAGATCCTGCAGAGCCCAGGAAGAAAAAACATTCTTACGGTGCCAGCAAGAGGGCAGTGCCTACTCAGCATCAGGCCACAGCAGTGCCAATGCACTGTGCAGGTGCCAGGGCGGCAGATGGGAGAGCAGTTGAGGCGCCTAAGGCAACAGGGGAGTCTAGGAACAGAAAGCCAGGGAAGGCTTCCTGGAGGAAGGGGCATCTGAGCAGAGACTGAAGGGAGGCGAGGAGCAGGCAGAACAGTGGAAGAAGAGAGCAGGCACGCCAGGTAGAGGGCACACAGGCCTAGCACCAGGCGGATTTCCGGAGGCTGAGAAGGCTTCAGGATCACGGAGGGCAGGTCAAAGGCGAGGCTGCAGGCACTGAGAGGGCACATCACGAACCTGCGGGCTCCTGCGCCAACCCTCCTGCAAGGAAGCATTGTCTCTGTAGGCCAATGTCACAGAGGCTTCGAGCCCACTGAGGGCTCCAGAGAGGCCCTGGTGCAGAGAGGATGTAAGCTGGGCCCGGGACTCCGGCCAAGGAGGCCCAGATGCCACACTTGGGCTCCAGATGCCCTCCATGGCTCCCAATGAAGCCTACATGATCGCAGGGACATTTCCAGGGTGGCCCAGGCAAGACCTTAACCACGCCTCCTCCTGCGTTGCCTTCAGGCAGATGGGAAGAGGAAGGGGGGAGGTTCTCTCTGGAGCACCGTCCGGACCCTCTGAGCGACAGCAGAGCATGCGGTGCTGAGACATTCTAACCGAGTGGTCCCTGGAATGGCCGGCTATTTGGCTGCTGCCTGGGGATGGCCACCCCTCTTCAAGGCCAGCCAGCAAACGCCCTTCCAGGACAGTCTTATAAGCACCCTGGCTGATGCTGGCGGATGAGGCAGCCGCCACAGTGAATACAGGACCGAAGAGGGACCCGCCAACGCTCTGCTCACACTTGTTTCTCTCTACCAAGGCAGCCAAGCACTAACAGCCGCTAGAAGTTCCAAACCATATTCCAGGAAGATGTCAAAATCCTGTTCATCTCCATGTGTCACCTGAGTGTGCGCCCAGCTGAGAGCAGCCCAGGCTGATGCTGTGCAATGGGGAGGCTGGCAGCTGGGAAGAGCCCTACCTCTCTTACGTGCACCACAGGCCCACTGAGGCCCTCACAAACCGCGGCACGGGATGGGAAGGGCTTGGTGGAGAGGTTCCAGGAGCCAGCCTTGGGCAGGGAGGTGGGCAGAGACAGGAGGAAAAGAGGGTCTCAGTCCCCAGAGAACACGGAGACGGCAGTGCAGAGTCAGAGTGAAGACATCGCAGGAGGGCCAGGGTGACACCTGAGTCTCCTGACACCAAGCCCACTTAACACCAGGCACCCCAGCAGGGACGGGCACTGCCCCTGATAGAGAGTAGCTGGGTCCCTGGGCAGATGGGGGAAGCGCATCCCAACCACCACAGCACAGCGGCTTAGCCCAGCCCCAGCCTGGGCCAGAGGACTCAGGTGGCGGGGTAGCACTCAGCAGGTGGACCTCGGTGCAGCTCGGCCCTGCCAGCACAAAGCCAAGATTACCTTGGCCTCCCGAGGAAGCTCATTAAAAAGGCAATCTACCTAGTGCCTGCAACAGAAATGAAGGGAGTGGAGGCGGAGAAGAGGGACTCGGGGGGCAGAATGCTGTCACCTGCCTGGTAGCACAACCCACTTCCAGAGTGGGCGGCAGAGGGGGCATCCTGAAGGCCCTGGAAGCCCCTCCCAACCCCGCCGCATGCTGCTGAGCTAGCAGTTTCCAGGCTGGCAGCCCACCTCCGCGAGAGGCATCTGTGTTTTCCGTTCTTGCTCCACACATGCTCCCTGGGCAGGGGGAGCCGGGCCGCCCTGGCGCAGCACCTGGCGCCCCATCAGCCCCACGTGGTCCTCCCACTCTCATGGACAAACTCCAGAGACAGGAGGCCAAGGCCCTTCACCGTGGGGACCCACAGGCATGCGGGGCTGCAGGGAGAGTGTGCTGGTTGCAATCTAGGGCTGAGGTGGCCTCTGCTGAGCAGGCTGGCTTCAAAGGCTCCGGCTTCTTGGCAGCCCGAAGCTTCCACGCACTCCTCTTAGGCTGCCGTTCCAAGTCCCTCTGGCAAAGGGGGTGGCCCCCACCCTCTTACCCGCCACAGGTAGGGAGGCGCCTGTTGGTACTGGTCAGTGACCAATTCTGGAAGCCTACTGCTCCGGCTGGCAGAAAGGCGGTGGGGGCATGGCGGCAGTCCCAGGCACAGCTCAGTCTAGCATAGAGCGTCTGGACCGGGGCTGGGGGGCCCTGCAGCAGGAACGTGCATCTGTGCAAAGCAGACCAAGTGCTGGGCCGGAAGTAATCCTTCATGGGCCCTAGACAGGCAGTTCTGTGACCACCAAGTGTAGAATGTGGCCATAGGGGGCTCAGAACATCACCTCCCAGGCTGGGAGCTGCTGTGCGTGTGTGTGTGTGTGTGTGTGTGTGTGTGTATACAGTGGGGGGTGGGGGGAGAAAGGAAAGTGGGAAGATGCTTCTCCAACTCTAGGACCCCCATTTCCTGACAGTCTGAGAAAGACCACAGAGCAAGGACTGAGGGCTGTGCAGGGGAGCAGTGACTTGGACTCTGTTCAGCTCCAGGCTGGCCGGACCTTCCAGGCTCCCCAAGCACACCTGAGAGCCTGCAGCCTCTGGACGCAAGAGTGCCAGCCAACAGGCCTACAACCACCCAGCCTCCTATCACCAGCCTGTCTGCAAACTCAACCCGAAGGCAAATTTGGAAGAGAAACAAAAGGCAGACAACAAGCCCTGCTCCTGGCCCTTCCCAGCCCAGACTTTGGAGAGGAAGGCCCCGAATAACCCAACTTTAACTGCTGGAAATCCAGCAGCACCCCAGGTTCCCCTACAAACGGCTTCCCAGGAGAGCTGCCCCGGCACCCCACCCATGCCCTGTGTCCTCACGCAGCTCAGCTCTGTGCTCCCCAACTCCCGCAGACATGGGGCTGGGGGACCCCAAGAAAGAGGTGTGGCAGCACAGGTTCCCTGGACCAGCTCAGCTACCCCCATCCTGGCTGGTGGCTTCCTGGGGAAGGTGGTCCCCCATCGGCTGGCTTTTGTTCCTCTCTTCAGGCAAGCTTGTGCCTGGAAGAATTTGGCTGGAAGGCCGCACTGGGAGGACAGGCGGTACTGCCTCCTCCCCGCCCCCAGCCCCAGGTCAACAGGGCCTTTGTTCTACCTGCACACACCGGCAGGCAGGCGGGCAGAGCCAGCCCCCTTCCCTGGCAGCTCCCCCAGCCTCTGAAGGCAGGCACTCCAGGCACAGGGGCGGCACCTCACTACTCTCCCTTGCACTTTTGGGACCACAGCACCGAAGCGGCACGGGGAAGCCAACACTCCAGGTGGGCCACGCACACACCCAGAAGCCCACGTCCCCAAGTCCGGCGGGCCAGACATCGCAGCGCACAGCAGGTAAGGTGGCCCAAGGGCAGCGGGCGGGGACCCTGGAGAAAACCCGGGCGCTGCGCAGCCAAGCCGGCAGTGGGGCAGCACCATGCAAGGAAAAGA